>NC_045438.1:84045294-84218996 GCF_002776525.5 Piliocolobus tephrosceles
AGGGAGGGAGGGAGGAAGGAAGGAAGGAAGGAAGGAAGGAAGGAAGGAAGGAAAGAAGGAAGGAAGGAAGGAAGGAAGGAAGGAAGTTACTGTAGTGGTAAGGGAGATGTTGTAGAAATATATGTAAACCTCCTTACACCACCGAGACCGCATACGCCCCGCGAGCACAGAGCCTCGCCCTGGCCTCTGCCTCGTCAGTTCACACCCACCGCCAGCTCACCATGGATGATGCTATCACCGCGCTGCGCTTGTCGTTGACAACTGCTCGGGCATGCGCAAGACCCCCGGGTCAGTCTTCCCCTCCACTGTGGGGCGCCCCAGGCACCAGGGAGTCATGGTTGGCAAGGAGACCCAGAGCAAGAGAGGCATCCTGACCCTGAAGTACCCCATGGAGCATGGCAACGTCACCAACTGGGGCAACATGGAGAAGATCTGGCACCACACCTCCAACGAGCTGCGTGTGGCTGCCAAGGAGCACCACGTGCTGCTGACGGAGGCCCCCCTGAACCTCAAGCCCAACCTGGAGAAGATGACCCAGTTCATCGTGTTTGAGACCTTCAACACCCCTGCCATGTATGTGGCATCCAGGTCGTGCTGTCCCTGTACTCCTCTGGCAGTACCACTGGCATCGTGATGGACTCTAGTGCCGGGGTCACACACACTGTGTCCATCTAGGAGGGGTACACCCTCCCCATGCCATCCTGCGTCTGGACCTGGCTGGCCGGGACCTGACTGACTCCCTCAAGAAGATCCTCATTGAGAGCAGCTACAGCTTCACCACCAAGCCCAGCGGGAAATCGTGCATGACATCAAGGAGAAGCTGTGCTATGTAGCCCTGGACTTCAAGCAGGAGATGGCCACGGCCGTCTCCAGCTCCTCCCTGGAGAAGAGCTATGAGCTGCCAGATGGCCGGGTCATCATCATTGGCAATGAGCGTTTCTGCTGCCCCAAGGCACTCTTCCAACCTTCCTTCCTGGGCATGCAATCCTGTGGCATCCATGACCCTACCTTCAACTCCATCATGAAGTGTGACGTGGACGTCCACAAAGACCTGTAGGCCAACACAGTGCTGTCTGGTGGCACCACCATGTACCCTGGCATCACAGACAGGGTGCAGAAGGAGATCACCGCCCTGGCGCCCAGCACAATGAAGATCAAGACCATTACTCCCCCGCAGCGCAAGCACTCCGTGTGGATTGACTGCTCCATCCTGGCCTTGATGTCCACCTTCCAGCAGATGTGGATCAGCAAGCAGGAGTAGGACAAGTCTTGCCACTCCATCGTCCACCGCAAATGCTTCTAGGTGGACTGTGACTTAGTTGCGTTACACCCTTTCTTACCAAAACCTAACTTGCGCTGAAAGCAAGATGAGATTGGCATGGCTTTATTTGGTTTTTGTTTTTGTTTGTTTGTTTGTTTTGGCTTGACTGAGGATTTAAAAACTGGAACGGTGAAGGTGACAGCGGTTGGTTGGAGCGAACATCCCCCAAAGTTCTACCATGTGGCCGAGGACTTTGATTGTACATTGTTCTTTTTCTTAATCGTCATTCCAAATATCGTGAGATGCATTGTTACAGGAAGTCCCTTGCCCTCCTAAAAGCCACCCCACTTTTCTCTAAAGAGAACGGCCCAGTCCTCTCCCGAGTCCATGCACGGGAGGTGATAGCATCGCTTTCGTGTAAATTATGTAATGCAAAAGTTTTTTGATCTTCGCCTTAACACTTATTTATTTTATTTTATTTTATTTTGAATGATCAGCCTTTGTGGCCCACCATTTTTGTCCCCCAGCTTGAGATGTATGAAGGCTTTTGGTCTCCCTTGGAGTGGGTGGAAGCAACCAGGGCTTACCTGTACACTGACCTGAGACCAGCTGAATAAAAGTGCACACCAAAAAAAACCCAAAAAACAACAACAACAACAACAAAAAACTCCTTACTAATGGTAATAGGCATAAAAAAAAAAGTCTGCAAGAAGAAACTCCAAATTATTAACAATAATTACCTTGTAGGTACAGTAGTCAGGTTGGGGGCATGCAGTTTCTATATTTTTGTAATGATCCTAATAAATCCAAATCAATAAAAGTTTTTTAAAAAGTAAATCAAATCCATCGCTTTTAGTATGACACAAATATTTCAAAAGTATATGACTCAGGTGTAGAATCAAAAGTTTATTTTCTTCCCCAATTTTAATTTTTTCAATGCTTGTATCTCATCCCTAACAAATCTCTACTCACTTTTGGCCTGGGAATGACTTACCTCCTATTTTCCTTCTCTCATTCCCAAATCCATCAAAATTTTGCTTCTTTTTTCCATTCCTTTAGGGTGCTAAGTTAAAAGGGTAATAATATAGTCACAAAGTCAGAATTTCCTAACTAAGAGAGATCTTTACTATCATCTCATCATTTTAAAGATGAAGACACAAAAACTAAAGGAGAGAAGTGATTTGCCCAGAGGTGCACAGCCACGGAGCAGGGACTAGAACTCAGAACTCCCTATTCCTAGTTTGCCTCTCTTTCCATTAAATGGTAATCAGGTAAAATAATTAGGTTATAGCATAGGCTGATACTATGAGTACTTGATTTTATTCCTCCAGGTAGTAGAATTCATTGATCCACTTCAAAAGCACACATCATCAAAAGGAATTGAAGGATAAAACTTCATGAATGTCAGTGAGGAAATATTTGGATGTGAGGTCTTCTACCACTGCACAAGTCACACCTCATGTGAGCTCAGCTGGTCTGCCTTCAGTTCTACAAAGAAGATGGTCACCAATGTGCAGTAGCCATCACAGAAGAACCAAATGATGGCAGATGCTTTGATATGAGTGTAGAATTTCATGTCTTCTATTAGGCTTGAAATAGCTGTTATAATCACCGGAATAGGCCAAGGTTCATTGCCCCTTAATGCCCAAATGTGTACAATTTGGGAGGATTGCCATCAGGTTCACTCTGATCATTTTTCTTTGATTTTGCTAGCCTTTCTGGATGCAATTTATCTTATTTTTTTCCCTTTTGGGTAATGTCTTTCTAAACATCCATGTTATAATCAGTGCTGGAACTCACCAATTGTGCATGACAGAAAGGAACTTAAAGAAAATTATGCATTCTCTGATGTAGCCTAGGGCACACAAATCAAAGCTTCCTCTGTAGACAAGACATAGTAAAATTGAAAGGAGCTACACTTTATATGGAAATTAGCTGCTCCTAGAATGCAATATAGTCATGCATATATCAAACCAGAGACAACGAACATATGAAATATATTTCCACACTTGGAATGCTCCCTTCCTTCTTGTTTCATGTATAGAACAATTCTCAGTGTATTATATTACATCAAAAATTAAAAAGTTTATTTTCTTAGCATTAACTTATGTATAGTTGGTATATTTGACAGAATTTGGAAATCTTCCTTCTTTAAATAATATTTTGTGAAGACTTCAAAAATAATCAGGACCTGAAGCACTAATTTGAAAACACTGTCATCTAAATGCCTTTTGCTGATGTAATCAAGAAAGAAATGAAAAAAGAGTATATTTTTCCTCCAGAGCAGACATATGCAAATGAAGATCTTACTTTATTTTTCTCTTGATTGCTTTTTCTTTTTAAACTACAAAAGAAAAAATCTAAAATAAGGTAATGTGTACTTAAAGACAAATTTAAAGGAAGGAAATTATTTTGTGCAAAAGAGCTGTCCTGATTATAGATCAATCTCCTCCTAGGGTCTGGCACTCAACAGCTGCCATAGGTCAACTCTTTACGTGGAAAAAAAGAGGAAAGAGAGATACCAGTCTTTGGGATTTGGTTACTGCCATGCAGATAGTTACAGATCACAAAATTTGCTGGTGATCAAAATTCTTGGTTTAAATGGGATGAGAACCTGACTTTTAATTCTTTTTATATTCTTCTGTTGTTTCTGCTTGCAAAAACAAGCTACTCTGACTAGTTTAAGTAAAAAAGGGAATTTATTAAAGCATATCATGTGCCTTATAGAAAAGTCTTGGAAAGTCAGAGTAAAACTCGGAGGCCATGTAGCTGTGGCCAGACACTGACGTGCAGCTCCCACCACCATGCCAGGCCTCCCGCACCTCTGCTGGGTCTGGTTAAATCTAATATGGCACACCTCTCAACCCAGCTGCTTAGCACTGACAACCATTCTGATTAGCTGCTACCCCATCACACTGATTGTTTAGTATTTTTAGTATCACTCATGTCTATAGATAAAATGTTTAAAAATATAATTAATCCATTATATTAAAAATTACACACATATATATGTTTTCACGTGCCTAGAAAATATGGTGTCTCTGGGGATTCAGATTAGGGTGAGATAGATGTGAAAGAGAGGACTTAATTTTGATTTTATATATTTCTGCATTGCTTAAATTTACAATAAGCACAGATTCCTTCTACAACAAGCAGCCTAAAATAGAGAAGTAAGTTATTTAGCATCAAGTTATTTTTATGTTCATGGACTATAGTTTATGAGCTATAATCATTGACTGTTAGAATTGGAAGAGGCTTAGAGCTGAAGTGCAACTTTCCTAGCCAAAACCCATAAAGGACAGTCTGCATTGACTGTCTTCAATGTTTCATCTCCTGGTTACACTTAAAATAATTTTGATGTCATTTTTTTGTTAAAAAGCATCTTTATTTCATTTAATTTAATTTCACTGTGTTCTATTTACTCTCAGTTATTTTTCTCCCTTGTGTTGTCATAGGAAAACCAGTGGGCTGGGCTTTGCCCTTTGGGGAGGGATAAACCAGCTTCAGCCTGGGCACTAGCCAGAGTGGCATCCCATTTACTCTTGACTCCCTGGACTGACTTGTGCCATTACCACAGCACAAAAACTGTTATTGGAAAAGGTCACCATGGTCTTGCAATTGGAAGTTCCATGGAATCTTTCGTTTCTCAACTTATTTGATGGTTTAGCAGTAAATAATCAAATTGGCCGCTCCTTTCCTCTTTTTTGGTCTCCATAATGGCATTCCCTCCTAGAGCTTCTCCCTCTCAAGCTGTTCCTTTTCAGTCCCTTTCGTTGGTTCCTCTCTTCAGTCTCTTCTGTGGCTCCTCTTTACGTAAGTCTTACACTCTCCTCTCCTCTCCACGTTTATAACCATGATCTCACTCATTCACATAGGACTTCAACAATCTTCTCTCATCTTTTGATCCCTGAATCTGTATCTCTAGTGCTGATCTCCACCCCCACCCCCACTGCTGGGTTATTCACACTTCTTTGGATAGTTATAGCAATGTCCTGACAGGTATCTCTGACTGTGGTCATGTTCCTGGTACTTTAAAAAATATATATATTGGTTCCTTCGAGTGCAGGAACAAGAGAACTATTCAAAAACTGCAAAATGGTTGGACCTCAAGAAAATGGGAGCTAGAGGGTGGTTCTGCCTTTAAAAATGTTCTGCAGACCAGAAGCAAGAATTTGGAAATTTGCAGATCTTCATCCTGATATCTTATCATAAATGTGACTTAGTCATACCCCTTTCTAACTCATTAGAAATGCAAACTTTTGCCTTGTTTCTTAGTTTTTAAAGAGAGAATATGACTCTGTAAACTCACATTTTACTTTTCCTTCCCGATCACAGGTATATGGAATTGCATTCATTCTACTCAGACACACTATAATTCGTTTATACAAGGCCACATTAATTATTTATTTTTTTCTCTCTCTTATCCTGACTATTTCCCACTTCCATTTCCATCAAAAGCATTGACTGTCATATGTGTGATATATATCCTTGGCTAGTATGTGTCTTTGAAAAATATATAGTGTTGCTTTGTGTAGGTATCCATTTGAAATCTATATAAAAGATGCTATATTATAGCTCTATTTGTTTTTTTACTCAACACTGTTTTTACACTTCATGTTTCTCTGTACACATCTAGTTCTGCTCACTATGGGTTCTTTTGGTGTATGCATCCATCGTATTTTACTTATCGTTTCTCATAGTGGTAGATGTCTGTGTGGCCTCCAATTCCCTGTTCTCAAAACAATACCACAACAAACAACCTTGTATGTGTCCATTTATGGACTTCTTAAGGGAGAATGTCAAAATCAGTCTCATTCGTCTTCTGCTTTACATATACAGAAACAAGATTGGATTGCTGGATATATGCAAAATTAATTGTACTAAATATAGCCAACTTAATCTCCAGAATGGCTTACCAATTTACATTTCTCCCCATAGTGCCTGAGGGTTCCCATTTCTCTAGAAACTTATCAATACTCATGATACTGCTCTCTGAGTTTTGCCCAAGTGTGGACTCTCAATATAGCTCATCTTTTTAAGTCATTTCATCCAGAGCTAAGATTTGCCATGCTTGCGTTAGGTGGCTGTACCTGACCCAATCATGTGTAGTGAAGGGTAGTGTCACATGGTAGACAATACAGCGCATTTGCGTTTAGCAGGGGCAGTGGGTGGGGCAGCTTCTCCTATAAGGGTTTGCGGATAAGTTAAGACAATGCCCCCTTTTAATTGTCCCTTTCAGTGTCCTCCATATTTTTTGCAAGAGTGATCATATAAATCTGCTCTGCTTGACCATATTGAAAGGTCGTGCCCACAGACTAAAGGTTACACTCTTAGATTAAAGGCCATGCCTCTAGTCTATGCCCATAGACTGAAGGTTATGGCCATAGATTGAAGCTTATGCCATAGACTCAAGGTCATGCCTATATACTAAAGGTCATACCTGTGCCAAACTCCTTAGTATACTCCACCATCTGGCTCCTAACTTCTGTGTCCATACTGAACCCTGTGGTTTTCCTATCAGGCCAGACTGTTCTATACCCTTGTGTTTTTCCTCTTAGTATTTCTTGTTCTTGGAAATTCCTTTGGTATCCTCCAACTCACTGTTCTTCTGAGGTCCTCTTGACAAATCCTCTTTTTTTTTTTAAAGTTCTGACTTTAGATGCACAAACCCTGCAAATTACTTTCTGCCCACTCCAACCAATATGCCTCCTTTGCTTGTCCTGGGTCTCTTCAACTTTCCCATGACAGCATCTACCCTTTCCTGCACTTGTTTATGCTTCTGTCCCTTCCTTCTTGACTGCATGCTCTGTGAAGGCAAGGACAGTATCTTATTTGGCTTTTTATTTCCAGAGCCTAACACAGTGCCTCAGTCTACTGAGTGCTTAACAAATGTTTTCAAATGAATAAATAAGCCACTTATTTTATTTTATAGAGTAATACATTAGAATCTGAGGAGGTTATATGACTTTCCCAATGGCATACAGATGGTTAGTAATGAGTTGGAAACAAACCCAGGTCTCTTGATTTCTACTTCTTTCTACATAGCAGGGAATGCTATGGAGAATTCCCTGCATTTATCCTAACTAATTGCTTCCATTCTGCAGGGTAAGAAGCTGAAAAATTGAGAAAGTCTCTTTCCTAATGCCAGGAAACGTTGGAGCATATAGTGCTATCCAAACTTTCCTTTGGATTTCCTCTTTCCTACTAAAACATGTTGGGCTATATAGAAGCAGAACTGCAAGTATCAGTTTGGATTATAAATTATAGGAAGAAATTGACCAGGGATCCTCAAACTAAGAGTAGATATTCCTTAAATCAAATATTAAATACAGTAATTTTCTAAAAGCTGACATCAATGATGAAAATTTTTCTCTTTTATTTTACCCTTTTTCCTACAGTGCCTTGATAATTTATCTGAGCTATAGCAATCAAAGTCATCATTTCTATCAAGAAACTTTGCAGAGGAGTTAACAGTACGGCATGGACTATTATAAAAGTATGTCCCTTTCAGTTTTCAAAGGGCCTTGAAGTGTTCTGCAGAAATTCTCCACCCACTTCAGTTCTCTCCTTGACCTTCAGAGAGTACCATAGACCTCCTGTGAGAGCTGAGGAAAACAGAAATCACATCTTCATTTTTCCGTCCGTTCCAAGTTATTCAGCTAGAGCTGGCAATGAGTGTGGCCCTTAACTCCCGGCATTTTTCCTGCCACTTTTAGAAATAGGATAGACAGGTGTCAGAGAGAGTGTGGGAGCGCAGAAGCTTCAGCAACAAGACAAAGGGACTGCTTTGTTGCTTGTCGCTAATGCCTTCTCAATTTGCACAGGTCTGCAGAAGGGCCGTCGCTCTCCACAGTCCTGAGAATGAAATTTATTATCTCTGTGATGAGAACCAGGGACAGGAATAACAATGATTCATGAAAATTGAGGGAACTCAGATGCAGAGAGGCTATCTATCCGATCTTGCAAATCCTGCGATAGAACTGGGGACTTCTGATTCTCCAAGGAGATCGGGCACACTCAGGGTGGCATGGCCAGAGACCACTTCTGATTCTCAGCTTGTTGTTTCCTGTCACTAGGAAAACAATTTCCCATTGATCAAGAGTGACACATGGGCTGGTAGCACTAACATTTATAACTGTCAGAGAATTGTGCTGTTTGTTCACATCAGAGGCAAACTAGAATGCCATCATTCATGTGTATCGTTTAAATACATAGGAAAGCTCTTTCTGGTAATGTCCGTGGAGAGTCTGGTAAGAAGGGCCAAAGGCAGAGGAAGTAGGAGGTAGGGGTGGCAGTGGGACATGTGCTCACTGTTTTGTTTTTAACCTTTAATAAAATGATTCCCAAAGCAAAACATCAGTAAACCACTCCATTAAAAGCAACACATTTCCAGAACAAATTAATGTGCTACCTCATCACGAAAGAATGATCAAAACTATTAAAAGTCTAAAAGATAGACTCTGGAACCCCAAAACTTTAGGCAAATATTAATGTATAATTAAATATGTGTTATGTAATAAATTATATAATATGCAATTTGTTTATATCACTTAACATATATTAATTAACTAGCTAATTGGCACGATAGATACCATACATAAAGAAGAATCTTGCCCTTTGCCCTAAATGTAGTATATATAGTTTAAGATATTTGGTAAGGTTTGTTTGTGGAGAAGAACTATTTGTAGATTCATAGACTAATTTAAGTGGGCCAGTTAGCTCTATCCAAACAAAACATTAATAACTATTCAAAACTAATAAAAATATTTCCTCAATTTTATAAAAATCAGTTTTGACCATGGAAATATGTGATAACCATACACACATAAACATAATAATAAACATAATCTTTAAATTAAGTTACAATCTCTTTTGTGTTTTGCAGGATTTGGTGATTTATAAAGGCAGAGAAAAATGGAAAAAGCAGTTTTCACTTAACCAATATTTTAGTTGTTCTGTTTAGTTACAGGCTGAACCAATAAATCTAACGTAGACATTTTATTTTTGTCTGAACATGGGCAGTTTCCATTTAAGTGGAATCTTTATATATAAAGAAATGTTCAGAAAACTTGTAATAAAAGTTGGTTATTTCAACTTTCATTTACGTCCTTAATTCCTAGATTACATACAAGTTGAAAAGACATATTAGGCTCTTCATTTTGGAACCATCTGAGGATTGCAAAGTGTCTACTTTGGGTTGAAATGCATTTCAAAAGAGGGAGTTCATTTTTTTCTCAGGTGAGAAAAAGGAGGCCTTGATGAGATTCTCCGTGTAAATCTCCAGTTTCTTAATCATAGATTAGTTATGGAATAAGTCAGATTTTGAAAATGTATTTTATGCAGTTCAATCCAGTACATTCTGGGCAGTACTTCACCGAAATCACCTCTAAATCCTAAGTCCTTTTCATTCCTTAAAATTTCCCAAAGAAGGAAACGTTTTCAGTTTGGTTGGTAATTCATCCTAAAAAATGAGATCTTCTCTGTGACTTGGTAAATCTTCCAGTGTACAAATGCTGCCATGCCAGCCCCTGGGAGCACTCCAGGCCCTTGTAGACTCTGCTATATCTGTCAGGATCATGACATCCTCAGTAGGTAGAGTGATCATGTTTCAGTTCTGGGGTCTCCTTCCTGAGAATTAAAGAAGCAGCTCTTTAGCCTCCATTTTCTCCATGAGCCATTTAGAATCTTTCAGTCTGGAGTCTGCCAGAATGTTCTACTTTTTATTTCTCCTCCTTCTTGGATGATGACTGTGGGCCCCAGGTGCCAAGCTGTGGAACATAATTGTCTACTGATGGTGACATCTGGTTCGTTGGCAAGCTTCTTCCTGAGTTTTTTTTTTTTTTTTCCCAGTGAATAAATGATAGCTTAGAGCTGGGTTATAATAGAGCTTTGTCTCCTAACGTGTTTGGGCCAGGTTTATTTCAAATTCATTAGCTTATGCTAAGAGTAAACTACGAACCAGTGATAACCCTGGCTGCAAGTTACACTTCAGAAAATCTTCTATCTTTAACTAGCTTGGAATATATTCTGCAGCTGATTTTTAAAAAAAAACATTTTTCTGTTTCCATAATGGAAAAGGAAGAAAGATTTTTCACTCTTTACAAGTGAAAGATCAACATTTACAATTGTTAAGTGCTAATCCAAAGTAGAAGGAGGGTGCTTTTGTGAAATTTTCCCCAGAGAAAAAATTTACAAAACACTTCTGAATTTATATAATATGGGCACAATCCAGGCATTCTTTGTACAATCTAGCCATTTTTGTACTTATTAAGATACTGTATTCACTATCCATATCAAACTTTTAGTATTTCAGGGTTGTCTATGTCTAATCGTCATTATCTGTGTCTTGGTCAAGTTGACCAAAAACTGAAGAAAAATCATGGGTGCTTACAAAAGACAAAATAGTAATCAAAGTTACTATTTAAAAACAAAATTCAAATATTCCTTTTAAAGAAGAGAAAATCAAAGTGCTAACTACTTCAGTAGTAGAAATATTAATCCCAATCTTCCTGGTACTATAATACACAATGCATCCTTTTTTTAGTTTACATAAAGGTCATTTATTAACAGAGAACAATAATTTGAGGAGTCCTGTTCACAGATGGTGACCATGGTGACCCCCCTTGCTGCAAGTGCTGTCAGAGGGGTTGGGGGTGACATCCTCAATTTGCCTGACCTTCATACCCAAGCAGGCAGGGACTCTGAGGGCTGTCTGGGCCCCAGGTCCAGGATTTTTTGTCCTATTTCTTCCTGCGCCCTGGAGTTTGATCTGTAGGGCAGTGATGCCCAGCTTGTTGCACATCCTGGGCCACATCCTGGGAAGCCAACATGGTGACTCATGGCAAGGATTCGTCTTGGTCAGCCTTCACCTTCATCCCACCAGTCATGCTGCAGATGGTTCTCTTGCCAACGAGATTGGTAACATGGACAAAGGTGTCACTGAAGGATGAAAAAATGTGAAAGGATGTAAAGAGTGCATTACATGCGTCTTTTAAAGAAGCAAAACTATATGCTACAAAGTCCAATACTAATAGATCACCACATTTATATTTTCCAGAATGGCATGTTTGCTATTCTTTTATTAAAAAATGGATAAAAATTACATGAAAAACTAGATAATATTACTTCGTGGTATTATTTGTCTACGAACAATTCTTAAGGAGATAAAGTAAGCTAATTTTAAAAATGTGCAATGCCACAAAGCTTACTACTTGCATCTCTAAGGTTATATTTGCCTAAACTCTATTCCTAGTAAATATCAATTATGCTGGTTCTGTAAAGTCTAGAAAGCAAACACAACAATTAGAAAGGTCAATAATAAATTTTATCCCTTTTTAGAGCTTTTAGGCTAAACTGTGAAGGGCTAAGAAGAAGATTTAGTATACAAACTAACCAGACTTAAATAGGCGTATAGTGGTAAGTGGAATCCATCTCCAAAGAGGTAAGCAGATAGTCATAAGAAATAGTCTAGAGCAGAAGAAAATAGTAGATAAAATGTTCAATATTCAAAATGTTGCAATATTCAAGGGAGGAAATAACTACAGAAGAATATCTTGAGGAGGAAGAAAGGAACTTTAGAAATGCTACAGGAAAAGAATAGTAAATGTGGCAATTACCCAGTCACAGAATGAAAGAAAGGGGGATTTAAAGGGATTATGAAAGACTTTTCAAATTAGTTAGAGAAAGGCCAGGTGCAGTGGCTCACGCCTGTAATCCCAGCACTTTGGGAGGCCAAGGTGGGAGGATCATGAGGTCAAGAGATAGAGACCATCCTGGCCAACATGGTGAAACACTGTCTCTACTAAAAATACAAAAATTAGCTGGGCATGGTTGTGTGTGCCTGTAGTCCTAGCTACTTGGGAGGCTGAGGAAGGAGAATCACTTGAACGTGGGAGGTGGAGGCTGCAGTGAGCTGAGATCACACCACTGCACTCCAGCCTGGTGACAGAGCAAGAATCTGTCTCAAAAAAAAAAAAAAAAAGATTAAAGAAAAGAAGATAGCAAATCTTCAGAATGATGAATATGACTCAGGATTCTGGAATAGTATTCTTGAGACAGCCCTCAGCTCTTTCCAGGAACCTCTGAACAATCCAAGAGCCGAGTCTACACATGGTCCTTTCACCTCCTCATCTTTGATTTCCTTGCTTCTCCTTTAGCTTCCATCATCTCCTGAGACAGTTCTGCAGAGGCCACCTGGGTCTCCTTCCCAGTGGCATTTTCTCACTCACTTCCCTGTCAGCCGGCTGCCTAGCAACTCCTGGGCAGCTTGTCTCCCTCTGGCTTCCACACCCCTCGGCTCTGCTGCTTCTCCTCCCGCCTCTCAGGTTGCTCCTTCCCTGGCCCTCCTCTCTCCTTCTGCCCTGCAGCATCAGTATCACCACCGCTCTTCTCTCTGCGCTCTTTCTCACGGCCATCTTATGTAATTTCAGGATTGCAGACACCTCAGTAAAGATAGGCCTCACCGCATCATTGCCTCACTCTGCCTCCTTCCCTGAGCTCCGCTTTCACATTTAAAGTCCACTGCCAGATTTTCACCTCAATGTCCCACTAGTACTCCAAGCTTAAGGGGTCTGAAAAATAATTATCTCTCCATCATAAAAGCTGCTTCTCATCCTATGTTTCCTAACCTAACACTTTCCTAACACTTTTCCCTCTCACGGTCACTGAAGCTCAAAAAGATTGATTATCTTAGATTGCTCCCTTTTTTTTAGGCCCTAGAGTCTATTGTCAAGCTAATTCTGCTTTTGCAATATCTCTTTCCTTCATTGACTATCATTGTCACCACTTTGTCAGGGCTTCTGTAACAATAACTTCTTTATTGTTTTTTCTGTCTCCAATATCTCTTGTAGTATGAACTGATAGTTTGATATGAATAAATACTTACTGAATTAATAAGTAATGTCAACATTCATTCCATCAAAAACTATTTATCAAATGTCTGCTATGTGCTAGACAACAGTCAATGAAGCTGAAGGGAGGATAATAAAAAGTTCTCACATTTAAAAAAGGAATATCAAGTATTTATCTAAAGAGGAATTCTGAATTTCTAATCTGGTAGTCTCATAGATAAAAAAAGATTGAGGAATATGGTTTTATTTGTAGAAATATAAATGTAATGAAAAAGAGCTTGTTGATGGTAATATTAAATAATGTTAAATAATAGAATAGGATATTATAATTGCTTATAGATTTCCTTTCTTGAACATTTTTTAAAAAGCAATTGATTACTCATGAAATAAACACTAGATTCAGGGCTAAAACAAAACCATGCTAATAATACTCAGTGTCCCTACTGATCCATTTACTCTAGTCTGTTATGTTTCAATTGATTTCCACACTGGGATCCATGTCTGTGGGCGACCTCTTAGTACATTTGCTGAAGGCAAATGTTTCTATTTTCTTTGTCTATTGGTAACTGTAGAAGGATGTGGATATTGCTCAAAGGGAAGTAAATGACTTTAAGACTCTGTTTAAAAACCCAAAGCTCTTGGTTTAAATGCCGTTTTGAATAGTTCATTATCAAAAACATACTTCTGCTTTCAGAAAAAGCCCAAGCTCTGCATCAAAGGCACGCTGCTGATTGCTAAGGGACGGAGGTGGTGCAAGAGTGAGCCAAGTGCTGATTATAAGGAAAGGGGAAGGCTTCCAGTTAGTTAATGAAGCAACCTGCTAACAGTCTTCTGGTTGGAAAAAGTCGTCAAGGACTTTCCTTTAGTGAAGCAGCACTATTTGATTTCTCTCGCTCTGTCATAATCAGAAGGTTTGTACAATACAGTGGGATGTTGTGGAAAGAGCCTCATGACATTTGCCATCGGGCCTGGGATGACTTCCAGTTTTATTCGCTTAATCCTATATTATCGCAAGTAAGCCAAACTCATTGAGCCTCAGTTTCCTTACTTATGAAATGGAAAAAAACAATAGTCGCTCAGTTCTCACTGTTGTTGTGAAGACTTCAAATATGTCAAAGGGCTCCATGAACTAAAATACTGTAAATTATCTATGCAAATATTAACTCATATTAATTAGAAGGAAAGTGCTGAGAATCAAAAGTTAGCAATTTGGGTTACACTTATGTCTAAAAACAAGTTTGACAGACAAAATGTGTAAGGAATAACAAGATTTGTAATCATATTTAAGTGTTTATTTAATTCCACCATGAATGGGAATGATTTTTAAAAATAAACTCTAATCTACACCTGTGCTGTACTCTGAAATCCACTCATAAATTAGTTTTTAAAATGCACAGCATGTTTTCCCATAGAAACAATGCTATAAAATGGTGGTTAAGTTCCCCAGCACACCCTGTAAAGGCTGCTTTACCCAAAAGTAACTGAAATGCCAAGTTTTTGCAGGTTAGTCTGGGACCCTAACCACTTCATACAGTGTCTCTATGCAGAGGTTTGGGGACCATTTGTGCTTCTACTGTTGTTCCTTGGAACATCAGAAGAAGGAATTGTGGAGACTCAAACAGTGGCTGTGTTGTCTTCACGTCCCCAGGGCATGCTCAAAAGGAGCTATCCATGTTTGGGAATATCTGCACACCTGCCTACCCCCCACCTAGCATACATCAGCACTAAGAGTTCACATCTACTGTCTATTCAGTCTATATTTCCTGCTTGGATTATGGTGAATCCTTGAAAAAAGTAAGCCTTGTAGTGGAATCACATTCATTCCTGCTGCTCCTATAGCAACTATCTTTTTCCATAAGGAGATATGACCATTTAAGAATGTTTCACTCCGCCATAGCTCCAAGAAACTTCAGATCGTGTGGGGAAGGGCAAGAGGAAGTAATTAAAGGACTTGGATGGATATCTCCTTCCTCTCAGAAACTTTTTCCCCTGGCACAGACCAAACAGGCACATGAGTTAGTATTTTCAGTGGGAAGTTTGTAAATTAGAAGTCCCCATGTAATGTTCCTTCCCTGCAAATTATCGTGTTATTTTAATATAGGGAATATTTTTCCTTTTTATAAGAACAAGTGAAAAGAAAAGATACAGTTCCATGATGAGGCAAACGAGTTTGTCTTACAAGACTAATATATATGAGTCTCATAGTTTCAAGTCAACAGATGTAGAAGAGAAGAAACTGTGAAAAATCTGTATGATTGGAAATAGCTGGGCCAATATTTTCAGCATGAATGATATGATAGTGATAGCTCAATGATAGAAGCTTCCAGTCTCCCATTGCTAGAGTGGTTACAGGGCTGCCTTCTGTGGTTGTGCAGTTAGTGCACTGAACAAAGCAGACTCATCTAAGTGCTAGTGATGCCCAAATCCTGTCAAGCACCCTAGTGCAGGGTTGAGCTGGGACAATGAGACCTCTTGATATTTACAATGAGGTGCTGTATGTGCTAGCCACTATCCTGCTTAGCTAAAGCCAAACACTGTATTTATCCACCTGCCTGCCAGGAGAAAAACAGTTGCAGCCAGGGGATGTACTAAGGGAATTAGTAAAACCATTAATCCCTGTTTATTCTACATTCAAGTTGATACTTTAAATTTTTATTAGGGAAGGATGAGGGAAGTTAATATTTTTGAGTACCTGGGATGTGGCAGGCACTGTGCTACTCCATCAAAGGCTGCTGAATTGCTTTAACCAAAGTGGGCAAAGGCAGTGGAAAGAAATACAATCAGTTGATAATTACATTTTAAATGCCTAAATTAGGATATTGCTTTCATAGCATTAGAATAGACTTTACCTTATTTATCACAATAGCTCTGTGAAAGAATTGATATTATCTACATTTGACATATGAGGTATAGAGAGGTAAGCAACTAATAAACACTTACTAGTGGAATTACTAATAGATTTGGCCCAAGATTCCAGATCCTGAATCCTGAGCTCTTTCCAACATGCCAGTAAAAGGTACATTTAAGTAAACTGGAATCTACAAGCTGAATCCTAGAGTGGAAAGTAATGTGTAAGGTTTGAGGTTGGTAGGAGAGAGGCTGCAACTGGAAAAACATTAGTCTTAAAAAATTTCTTTAAGTTAACATAAACAAAGATGAACTATAGCTTGGACTTAAAAACAATATGAGTAAAATGGTTGGAAATGTTCTTAAATTCTAGGGAGAGAAAAAAGCTCTCTTAAAACTTTTTGTGTATCAAGTGCCTCAAAAAAAGTCTTCTGAAGGCAAGGTAGAAAAGCCATAAAATGACCCAGATTCAGTCTCAAGGGGAAAAGAAGGGTCAGACGTTAAAAGCAATATGTGCATTTAACAATTTAGACTAGATTTCCATATACAATAACAATATCATTATTCCCTAACAATATTTTTTATTATACTTTAAGTTCTAGGGTATGTGTGCACAACATGCAGGTTTGTTACATATGTATACATGTGCCATGTTTGTGTACTGCGCCCATTAACTAGTCTTTTACGTTAGGTATTTCTCCTAGCGCTATCCCTCCCCTCTACCCCCACCCCTTGACAGGCCCTGGTGTGATGTTCCTCACCCTGTGTCCGATGTTCCCCACCCTGTGTCCAAGTGTTCTCATTGTTCAATTCCCACCTATGAGTGAGAACATACATTGTTTGGTTTTCTCTCCTTGTGATAGTTTGCTCAGAATGATCATTTCCAGCTTCATCCACGTCCCTACAAAGGACATGAACTTGTCCTTTTTTATGGCTGCATAGTATTCCATGGTGTATATGTGCCACATTTTCTTAATCCAGTCTATCATTGATGGACATTTCAGTTAGTTCCAAGTCTTTGCTATTGTGAATAGTGCTACAATAAACATATGTGCGCATGTGTCTCTATAGCAGCATGATTTATAATCCTTTGGGTATATACCCGGTAAAGGGATGGCTGGGTCAAATGGTATTTCTAGTTCTAGATCCTCGAGGAATCGCTACATTGTCTTCCACAATGGTTGAGCTAGCTTACAGTCCCACCAACAGTGTAAAAGTGTTCCTATTTCTCCACATCCTCTCCAGCACCTGTTGTTTCCTGACTTTTTAGTGAATGCCACTCTAACTGGTGTGAGATGGTATCTCATTGTGGTTTTGATTTGCATTTCTCTGATGGCCAGTGATGATGAGCATGTTTCCATGTGTCTGTTGGCTGCATAAATGTCTTCTTTTGAGAAGCATTTGTTCATATCCTTTACCCACTTTTTGATGGGGTCGTTTGATTTTTTTTTTTTTTTTTTCGTAAATTTGTTTAAGTTCTTTGTAGATTCTGGATATTAGCCCTTTGCCAGATGGATAGATTGCAAAAGTTTTCTCCCATTCTGTGGGTTGCTTGTTCATTCTGATGGCAGTTTCTTTTGCTGTGCAGAAGCTCTTTAGTTTAACTAGATCCCATTTGTCTATTTTGGCTTTTGTTGCCATTGCTTTTGGTGTTTTAGTCATGAAGTTCTTGCCCATACCTATGTCCTGAATGGTATTGCCTAGATTTTCTTCTAGGGTTTTTATGGTTTTCGGTCTAACATTTAAGTCTTTAATCCATCTTGAATTAATTTTTTGTATAAGGTATAAGGAAGGGATCCAGTTTCAGCTTTCTACGTATGGCTAGCCAGTTTTCCCAGCACCATTTATTAAATAGGGAATCCTTTCCCCATTGCTTGATTTTGTCAGGTTTGTCAAAGATCAGATGGTTGTAGATATGTGGTGTTATTTCTGAGGCCTCTGCTCTCTTCCATCGGTCTATATCTCTGTTTTGGTACCAGCACCACACTGCTTTGTTTACTGTAGGCTTGTAGTATAGTTTGAAGTCAGGTAGCATGATGCCTCCAGCTTTATTCTTTTTGCTCAGGATTGTCTTGGCAATGCAGGCTCTTTTTCGGTTCCATATGAACTTTAAAGTAGTTTTTTCCAATTCTGTGAAGAAAGTCATTGGTAGCTTGATGGGGATGGCACTGAATCTATAAATTACCTTGGGCAGTATGGCCATTTTCACGATACTGATTCTTCCTACCCATGATCATGGAATGTTATTCCATTTGTTTGTGTCCTCTTTTATTTGGCTGAGCAGTGGTTTTTAGTTCTCCTTGAAGAGGTCCTTCACATCACATGTAAGCTAGATTCCTAGGTACTTTATTTTCTTTGAAGCAATTGTGAATGGGAGTTCACCCATGATTTGGCTTTCTATTTGTCTGCTAATGGTGTATAGGAATGCTTGTGGGTTTTGCACATTGATTTTGTATCCTGAGATTTTGCTGAAGTTGCTTATCAGCTTGAGGAGATTTTGGGCTGAGACAATGAGGTTTTCTAAATATACAATCATGTCATCTGCAAACAGGGACAATTTGACTTCCTCTTTTCCTAATTGAATACTCTTTATTTCTTTCTCCTGCCTGATTGCCCTGGCCAGAACTTCCAACAGAATGTTGAATAGGAGTGGTGAGAGAGGGCATCCCTGTCCTGTGCCAGTTGCCAGTTTTCAAAGGGAATGCTTCCAGTTTTTGCCAATTCAGTATGATATTGGCTATGGGTCTGTCATAAATAGCTCTTATTATTTTGAGATACATCCCATCAATATCTAGTTTATTGAGAGTTTTTAGCCTGAAGGACTGTTGAATTTTGTCCAAGGCCTTTTCTGCATCTATTGAGATAATCATATGGTTTTTGTCTTTGGTTCTGTTTATATGATGGATTACATTTATTGATTTGCATAAGTTGAACCAAACTTGCATCGGGTGAAGCCGACTTGATCGTGGTGGATAAGCTTTTTGACGTGCTGCTGGATTCAGTTTGCCAGTATTTTATTGAGGATTTTTGCATTGATGTTCATCAGGGATATTGGTCTAAAATTCTCTTTTTTTGTTGCATCTCTGATAGGTTTTGGTATCAGGAAGATGTTGGCCTCATAAAATGAGTTAGGGAGGATTCCTTCTTTTTCTGTTGATTGGAATAGTTTGAGAAGGAATGTTACCAGCTCCTCTTACTACCTCTGGTAGAATTCACCTCTGGTGAATATGTCTGGTCCTGGACTTTTTTTGGTTGGTAGGTTATTCATTATTGCCTCATTATTCATTATAAGGCAGTGGGGTGTTAAAGTCTCAAAGCCTGTTATTGGCTGTTATTCAGGGATTCAACTTCTTCCTGGTTTAGTCTTGGGAGGGTGTATGTGTCCAGGAATTTATCCATTTCTTCTTGATGTTCTAGTTTATTTGCGTAGAGGTGTTTATAGTATTCTCTGATGGTAGTTTGTATATATGTGCGATCAGTGGTACTATCCCTGTTATCATTTTTTATTGCATCTATTTGATTCTTCTCTCTTTTCTTCTTCATTCGTCTTGCTAGCAGTCTATCAATTTTGTTGAGCTTTTCCAAAAAAAAAAAAAAAAAAAAAAAAACTCCTGGATTCATTGATTTTTTGAAGGGTTTTTTGTGTCTCTATCTCCTTCAGTTCTGCTCTGATCTTAGTTATTTCTTGCCTTCTGCTAGCTTTTGAATGTGTTTACTCTTGCTTCTCTAGTTCTTTTAACTGTGATGTTAGGGTGCTGATTTTAGATTTTTCCTGATTCTCTTGTGGGCATTTAGTGCTATGAATTTCCCTCTACACACTGCTTTAAATGTGTCCCAGAGATTCTGGTACGTTGTATCTTTGTTCTCATTGGTTTCAAGGAACATCTTTATTTTTACCTTCATTTTGTTATTTACCTAGTAGTCATTCAGGAGCAGGTTGTTCAGTTTCCATGTGATTGTGTGGTTTTGAATGAGTTTCTTAATCCTGAGTTCTAATTTGATTGCACTGTGGTCTGAGAGACAGTTTGTTATAATTTCTGTTCTTTTACATTTGCTGAGGAATGCTTTACTTCCAACTATGTGGTCAATTTTGGAATAAGTGCAATGTGGTGCTGAGAAGAATGTACATTCTGTTGATTTTGGGTGGAGAGTTCTGTAGATAGCTATTAGGTCTGCTTGGTGCAGAGCTGGGTTCAAGTCCTGGATATCCTTGTTAACTTTCTGTCTTGTTGATCTCTCTAATGTTGACAGTGGGTGTAAAATCTCCCATTATTATTGTGTGGGAGTCTGAGTCTCTGTGTAGGTCTCTAAGGACTTGCTTTATGAATCTGGGTCCTCCTGTATTGGGTGCATATATATTTAGGATAGTTAGCTCTTCTTGTTGAATTGATCCCTTTACCATTATGTAATGGCCTTCTTTGTCTCTTTTGATCTTTGTTGGTTTAAAGTCTGTTTTATCAGAGACCAGGATTGCAACCCCTGCTTTTTTGTTTTGTTTTGTTTTCCATTTGCTTGGTAGATCTTCCTCCATCCCTTTATTTTGAGCCTATGTGTGTCTCTGCATGTGAGATGGGTCTCCTGAATATAGTACACTGATGGGTCTTGACTGTTTATCCAATTTGACAGTCTGTGTCTTTTGATTGGGGCATTTAGCCCATTTACATTTAAGGTTAATATTGTTGTGTGTGAATTTGATCCTGTCATTATGATGTTAGCTGGTTATTTTGCTTGTTAGTTGATGCTACTTCTTCCTAGCATCAGTGGTCTTACAATTTGGCATGTTTTTTCAGTGGCTGGTACCAGTTGTTCCTTTCCATGTTTACTACTTCCTTCAGGAGCTCTTATAAGGCAGGTCTGGTGGTGACAAAATCTCTCAGCTTTTGCTTATCTGTAAAGGATTTTATTTCTCTTTCACTTATGAAAGTTAGTTTGGCTGGATATGAAATTCTAGGTTGAAAATTCTTTTCTTTAAGAATGTTGAATATTGGCCCCTACTCCCTTCTGGCTTATAGAGTTTCTGCTGAGAGATCCACTGTTAGTCTGATGGACTTCCCTTTGTGTGTAAGGGAAAGCCAGAGAGAAAGCCGACCTTTCTCTCTGGCTGCCCTTAACATTTTTTCCTTCATTTCAACCTTGGTGAATCTGACAATTATGTGTATTGGAGTTGCTCTCCTCGAGGAGTATCTTTGTGGTGTTCTCTGTATTTCCTGAATTTGAATGTTGGCCTGCCTTGCTAGGTTGGGGAAATTCTGGATGATATCCTGAAGAGTGTTTTCCAACTTGGTTCTATTCTCCCCATCACTTTCAGGTACACCAATCAAACATAGATTTGGTCTTTTCACATAGTCCCATATTTCTTGGAGGCTTTGTTCATTTCTTTTTACTCTTTTTTCTCTAAACTTCTCTTCTTGCTTCATTTCATTCATTTGATCTTCAATCACCGATACCCTTTCTTCAACTTGATCAAATCTGCTACTGAAGTTTGTGCAAGCATCACGTAGTTCTCGTGGCATGCTTTTCAGCTCCATCAGGTCATTTAATGTCTTCTCTACACTGTTTATTCTAGTTAGCCATTTGTCTAATCTTTTTTCAAGGTTGTCAGCTTCTTTGCGATGGGTTTGAACATCCTCCTTTGGCTCAGAGAAGTTTGTTATTACTGATCTTCTGAAGCCTACTTCTGTCAACTTATCAAAGTCATTCTCCATCCAGCTTTGCTCCATTGCTGGTGAGGAGCTGCAATCCTTTGGAGGAGAAGAGACACTCTGATTTTTAAAATTTTCAGCTTTTCTGCTCTGATTTCTCCCCATCTTTGTGGTTTTATCCACCTTTGGTCTTTGATTATGGTGACCTGTAGATGGGGTTTTGGTGTGGATGTCCTTTTTGTTGATATTGATGCTATTCCTTTCTGTTTGTTAGTTTTCCTTCTAACAGTCAGGATCGTCAGCTGCAGGTCTGTTGGAGTTTGCTCGAGGTCCACTCCAGACCCTATTTGCCTGGGTATCACTAGTGGAGGTTGCAGAATGGCAAATATTGCAGAACAGTAAATGCTGCTGCCTGAGCCTTCCTCTGGAAGCTTTGGCTCAGAGGGGCACCCAGCTGTATGGGGTGTCAGTCAGCCCCTACTGGGAGATGTCTCCCAGTTAGGTTACTCGGGGGTCAGGGACCCACTTGAGGAGGCAGTCTGTCTGTTCCAAGATCTCAAACTCCATGCTGGGAGAACCACTACTCTCTTCAAAGCTGCCAGACAGGGACATGTAAGTCTGCAGAAGTTTCTGCTGTCTTTTATTCAACTACACCGTGCCCCAGAGATGGACTCTACAGAGGCAGGCAGGCCTCCTTGAGCTGTGGTGGGCTCTACCCAGTTTGAGCTTCCTGGCCGCTTTGTTTACCTAGTCAAGCCTCAGCAATGGCTGACGCCCCACCCCCAGCCTTGCTGCTGCCTTGCAGTTAGATTTCAGATGGCTGTCCTAGGGGTGAACAAGGCTCCATGGGCGTGGGACCCACTGAGCCAGGCACGGTATATAATTTCCTGGTGTGCCATTTGCTAAGACTGTTGGAAAAGTACAGTATTAGTGTGAGAGTGTCCCGATTTTCCAGGTACCATCTGTCACGGCTTCCCTTTGCTAGGAAAGGGAATTTCCTGACCCCTTGCACTTCCCGGGTGAGGCAATGCCCTGATCTGCTTCAGCTCACTCTCCATGGGCTGCACCCACTATCCAACAAGTCCCAGTGAGATGAACCTGGTACCTCAGTTGGAAATGCAGAAATCACCCGTCTTCTGCATCACTCATGCTGGGAGCTGTAGACTGAAGCTGTCTACAAGATTAGGCCATCTTGGAACCCCTCAGTTCTCCATAACAATATTGACTTGACCTAGCTGATTGTAACATATTTGTTTTCATGGACAAAAATACTTAAGATGGCTTCATGATTGTGAATAATAAAATACATACCTAAACCATCACAAAATTATGGAAGACACCTCAGTAATACACAAAACTTTAGAAAACAGAAGCAATTTAGCATTTCAATGTAGTTTGTAAATTCAGCTCACCAAAGACAGGCTTAGTTAAAAACACAACAGTGGATTAACTGTGAGTTGAATGTTTCATCCTGATTTCTCAGAAACCTTGTTCAGTTTCAACATGGCATTTCATCATAATGCTGACCACACTTTGTCACTAAGTATGTATTTAAATGATCATTTGATTAGTGCGCTATGAGGGCAAGCAATGATTCTACATGCTTACAATCATACCTCCATGCACACTACCTGGCACAGTAGACACTCAATGTTTGTTGAATAAAAACAGCAAATAAACAAGCAGATGGATCACTTCAACTAAATCAATTAAAATACAGGTATAAAACTTTCACAAATACAGTATATCAATATTGTATTAGACGCATTTTTTGAGTAACTGAAAGAAAACAAAGGAAAATGGAAGTTGAAATATTATTGAGATAAAAGTAGGACCTCTGCCAAACCAATGGCCATTCCCCTGGCAAAGAGTCAATGAGTTGACTGTCAATCCAATTTTATTATTATAGGAACAATGGACTGTTTGAGAACTGTATTCTATTAAATAATTTTGCTTTGTTAAAATCCAAAGGCTTTTAATTAGGCCGATGTTAATCAGACCCAGCCTCTTTCTATCTATCCTTCCATCTATCTATCTTTTCATCCTTTCATCTATCCACCCTTCTATCCTTCTATTCACCCATCAACCCATCCATTCTTTCATTCATCCACTTTAACACCCAACCACCTTCAATTCATCATCCTCGTGTCCATCCATCCAGTCACCCAGCCATTCATCCTTCCTGCCCTTTTTCCATCCATTCACCCTATAATCCCTTTGTTCTTTCTCCCCAGCAAAAGTTACTTGCCTGTTGATAATCAAAAGATGTGAATAAATAACACTGGAAATCAAGCATGCACATAATTATGGAATTTCAGGCAAGTTGGAGAATGTACAACTACATCATTTACTATGGTCCTGGTACTCATGTAGTTAGTTTGTCATATTGTAGTTCCTATCTGAAGATAATCAGCTATAATTACCAAGACTAATTCAAGAACATTTCATCTACCCACTGCATTACTTATATACATTATAGAAACTGCCATTTTAGTTTCTGAAAGTACATTAAATCCACCTTATCTGTCCTGATGAAAGTGTTTTATTATTAATCTGAGAGAAGTTCTTCCCACTGCTGCAACATTTAAGAAACACATTTGTTTTCATTATTCAGCTTTGTGGACAGAAATAATTTTCCTTTTCTATAGTGCTTTACATTTTACAACACTCTTTTTATAGATCCATCATCCTTGATGCTCAATTAAAAGCCAAATTCAATATTTTGCATATGTTTTGCTGCAGTTCTCATTTCATCTCAGGTAAGCCAGCCGACCCCCTCTCCTCTCCTGGGACATACCCCATTGCTGTGTTCATTAACTTTCCCCTGGTGTTTGTTTGGATATTCAGATGATGATGAAGTGGATGTTGTTCTCATTATTCCTGCCTCAGGATGTGGTGGACCACCATCTGCAGCTGCCGTGTAAGTGATCATCTTGGCGCTGACCCACATGCCACCTTTGTAGTCATGTGTATTCTATCCGAGAGATGCCATCTGGTTTTCACGGAAGCCGGTGGAAAAGCTGGGATCTATGTTTCACTGCAGAGATGCGTGTTCAGAGAAAAAAACTGAACATTTTCTGCTCCCATTAGGGACAGAGCATCAGCTGTTGTGTTCTTTGCATCAGATTTTCTCATAACTTATACCTTCCTGGTTAGAGTTCTGTTTCATCAGGCATGCTAAGAAGCTCTCCGCACTCTATGGAGTAGGGCTGGGATGTGGGGTTGGCTAGGAGAAAGGGAGATAAGAACTGCTCTAACCACAGAACCTAAAGATCTGACATGATTTAGCCCAATACACTGATCACGAATTGTTAGTTTTTCAGATGCAGACAACTCTTTGAGGTTATACTCTTTATTTATTAAAGTTTTATTCAGAAATAATTCCAAAAGATCAAAAAATTGTAAGAACTGCACAGAGAACTCCTTCACCCAGGTTCATTAATGGCTAATATTTTGGCACTTTGCCATATATATATATATATACACACACACACACAGAGAGACAGAGAGAGAGAGTGCCATATATACACATACATATATAATTTGCGTATATACATATACAATATACATATATACATATACAATTTTTAAAATTTGTGCCCCATTTGACTCTAAATACATCAGTGAATATTTCCTAAGACAAGATATTATTTTACATAACCACAGTGCAATGATCACGTTCAGAAGATTTAACATTGATGTA
This sequence comes from Piliocolobus tephrosceles, assembly GCF_002776525.5. Classification (NCBI taxonomy): domain Eukaryota; kingdom Metazoa; phylum Chordata; class Mammalia; order Primates; family Cercopithecidae; genus Piliocolobus; species Piliocolobus tephrosceles. The sequence continues at coordinate 84,070,597 of NC_045438.1, forward strand.
ATTCTATTATTTAACACCAGCCCACGATTTTAAGACTTAAAAATCAGTGTTAAAATTACAATAATTCGCCACCATATTTTTTGCTCTTAATCAGGTTGGTAAAAAAAAATTTAATAGCCCCTCTTGTTCCATGCCCTCCTCTTCTATAGAAACTTGGCAACTTTTGAATGCCTAGTACACTTGTACCAGCTTATAGCACAGACTAAGAACAGAACAAATAGAGGAACACAATATTACTTGACTCCTTACTGAGCTCTCTTTGTAGAAAGAAGTTCTTTCTTTATTCTGCAAAGTGTGTCTTAGATTTAGACATATGTCCATTTGTTACTCCTCTCCTTCCCTTTTTGACTCCACTTATCTAGAGCAAGGTTGGAGCCAGAGGAAGAATCCTAAATGTTTTTATTTTTTTCTGCCATACTCTGGTTTTTCTGCCCAGCTCCTACTCAAGCAAGGAAGTGTTGTCTTCAAAATTGTTTCTTTTTACTCAGAAATCCACTCATTCCTTCAATGATCAAAATCTCACATGACAGGATTTAAGGCGAACAGCCAAACATTTTTTAAGACTCCTTACGATAGCATCATTGATTTTCCGAAAACTTCAAAAGGAAATGCATAGAAATAGGAATTATTTATAAAGGTATCTTTTTCATAATCAGTAACTATTCATCTCTTCTATTAGATTTATCAATCACAAAGAGGGAAACATATATGAACGTAGCTTGCAGTCAAGAAAGCTTGCTTTTGGGAATACATACATTCTTACCTAATTCCTACTTCCTTATGAATTTTCTTCACTTAGTGCATTTGGTTTTAAATTTGTGGCCTGTTTTTACCACTAATTTATTTCCCTGCTTACTAATTTATCTAGATAAAGGTTTTGAAACTGCAAAACATAATGATGATTCATTCTAAATATTACTTCTTATGTTTACTTTGCAATGATAAAAGCTAATCTCATATTTCAAAAAGAATATTTCCTAACAAAATACCTTTTTTAAAAATAAAAAGGTGAAACATTAAGATAAAAGACCCCAATTGGCAGACTAATTAGTTGGTCAACTGCTTTTTTATCACATAAATTACTTTTCTGTCGAGTGACAACAAATGTAATTTGAACAGAGATTAATTACATAGTAATGATGCTTAACATAATTGGTTAAATAGAGGAATTTCTTATGAAATGGTAGATTCTTAAATTTATACAAATAAGACCAGATGGTGAACAGTTAGTCTTAATTAAATTAGATTTGATAATTATAGATGATTAATTTTAGATTTGACTCAGATTAGAAAGAATACATTAAGGAAATTATTTTTAGTTTATCAATAGAATGATAATGTATTATGATGATTATAAACACCAATACCTGGGATCAAATTAATAATTTCTAATTTCACTTTGATAAATAAAACCTTGGAAAATGTTACTAAGAAAAGTGACAGGATCTCTTTCCTTGGAGGCCTTTATGATGCAATCAGAGTCCTGTGTTTATAAGAGGTTAGGTGTTTTTCTTTATAGAAATGGGGGTAGAGGGGCAGTGTGATAGGGGTTGAGGGATGAACTAAATGATTTCCTGAAGATATTTCTAATTCCTGAATGTGTTGACTAAGCTATTGTAGAATTAGGCATGGTATATGTATCAGACCAAAAAAAAATGGCTTCTTAAAAGGATATAACAATCCCACAAAAGTACATATTGTAAAGAAAGGATTTTTCTTCATTTTCTTTTCATTCAGAAGATATTTTCAAGTGTCTTAACGTATGAACTCTGGCACTAGAAGTCTGTGAATTGCTTCTAACCACAGGAACTGTGTGTCACTCGTCTGTGAAAAAGTCTGAATCTAAAAGTGCACAAAAAGATAAGGTTGGCTCACTGAGGGGCCTACCCCACACTAGGTAAAATTCATTTTCCTTCTACATGGATGGCTTTTGTTTATATTTGCTTGTTGGCTCATTCATTTACTCATTCATCAAATATTTATCACATGCAAAGCTCTGTGTTGGTGATATGATTTTATTAGGCACTTGCTTTCAAAATAAAAGACTGTGAATGCAAGAGTTAGATTTCTATATTTTTATTGTCTCCATATGCTTTTAGCAACATGTCTTCAGCTGCTTTTACTATTTTCTCAAATAGGAATGCAAATCCTACGTCCAGCTCAAAATTGACCTCACAATGAAATTGTCTGAATATTTAAATGGCCCACCTAGGAGAAGAGTGGCTGAGACAAGTCTCCAAATGAAAGCATATACACAAAATCCCATGCATATACTCTTGTGTGTGAGGAGACAGGGTAAGGCCATCTGGCTGTTACAGGGTAGCTTCCCAGGGAGGCCCCACTATGGAGCATGGGGAATTAGACCTTGGTCCACTGATTTTTGCAGGCCTGACCTTGGCTGCAGCAGAAATTTACTTTTAAAACTATACTACTGGTTTTAACTGACCTGAGACTAGATGCCTAAGCCAGCTAGAATAACCTTTTCATTTTGGGATAGGTCCGCTAAATCTGCCAGATTATAGACTAGAAGAATGCTTCCATAAATATGAGATTAGAACAAAGAGAGCTGGATTTCTTTTTTCTTTTTTTCTTTTTAGAGATAGGATCTCATTATGTTCAGGCTGGAATGCAGTGGCTATTCACAGGCATGATCATGACACACTACAACCTCCATCTCTTGGGTTTAAGTGATCTTCCTGCCTCAGCCTCCTGAGTAGCTGGGATTACAGGCACATGCCACCATGCCTGACTAGAAGAGTTGAATTTCTTGACATTTCTTTTTATATATTTGTGTTACACAAGTCATACATCAGTATTGTAGAAAATTTGTAAGATATCAAGAGATAGAAATGAGAAAAATGACTTTTAATCCCACTATCCAGTAACAACCACTGTTAACATTTTGGAGAACAACCTTCTAAATACATCCCATGAATATTTATTTTTGTTGTACAAAGAAACAGGTGGTCTTGTATACACAATTTTGTAACCCAAGTTTTTCATTGGATAACATATTGTGATCATTTTTCTGTATTAGTATATATATTTCAGAACAATGACCTTTATGGAAGGAAGCGCACCATTTCATAATATAAGCCTTGCTTTATTTAGCCAATCACTTATTTTTAGACTTTAAAGACTCTATTTTATTTATTTATTTTTTAGCCTGATAAACTCCCCTGTCTACTGTCACTGAGTTTCTGTTCAGAGAACAAGGGCTATTCAACTGTAATTGGATCAACCTCTGGGCAGCATTCATGAAAACAGCAAATCTAAACTAAATTCTTCTCTCCTGCATTCATTTTTTTCTGCACACTTTCCATTATGAAGTGATTATAGCTTATGAAGTAAATTGCAAGTTAGTTACCGCCTGGTGACATAAAACAGCACTTTAATTTAATCAGTAAATGATATTAAAATCACATGTACTGAAAATAGATTAGTACAGAAAAGATATCTCAGGTCAATGGTTCAAAACATCGGGCTGCATGTTAGAACAATCTGGGAGGCTTTTTAAAATCCCCCTACCCAGGCCTCACTGTAATCCAGTTAAAGCAGGATCTCTGGGTCAGGGTTCTGAGCACCAGTCAGTATTGCCAAACTCCCCAGGCTCCCCACATGCAGCCAAGTTTGGGAAGCACTGGTTCTATATTGAGTATCCCCTCTTTCTGAATGTGAAGTTTCTTGTGATTCCCCTGAACCTTGGAATCAAATAGTGAGGAAATGAGATGGAGGACTGACCTGAAGTGGGAATCAGCAGATGAAGAGGGAAGTCCAACAGAAATGCTGCCTCCTCGCTTCTCCTGAGGCACAGACTGGGGGTGTGGCAGGGCAGCAGCTGGCTCTGAGATTCGTAGATAAAGCCTTGCCTTGCAGAAGGGATAAGCTGTGCTTTTGATAGTGACAACAGCCACAGTAGTGGTAGCCTCTACAGTTGCTGAGTCATTGAATATTCAGATCAGTGATACGAGCCTAGTGCTGTGATCATCTCAGGCTACAGAGGTAAAAAGTACTCACTTGGAGCCTGATGTCTGGTTTGCTGTCCAAGCTCAGCCTCCTAAAGCTATGTAACCTCCAGGAAGGTACTTAATTTTACTGTGCTTCAGTGTCTGCCTCTGTGAAATGCAGGTAATGATAGTACCCATCTCTGTGTTGGAAAGAATTGATACAATTAACAGTCAAAGAGATTTTAGAAAATCTCTTGTCACTTATCAAAATAATAGAAAAGTGATTCTCAACCAGGGGCGATGTTGTCACCCAGGATACATTTTGCAATGCCTGAAGATAGTTTTCGATGTCACACTGGGGATGGGAGGGGATGTTACTGGCAACATAGGGGGTAAAAGCCAGGGGGTACGGCTAAATATCCTACAATGCACAGGACAGCTCCATGACAAATAAATTACCAGGCCCCAAATATCAACAGTGCTGAGGTTGAGAGACCCTGCAGTGGTGTTGGCCATTCAGTCATTTGTACGCGAGGAAAGTAAGGCTTAGTGAGATTAAGCAATTTATCTAAGGCCAAACAGCTGGTGGAGCTAGGACTTGAACCAAGTCAGAAAATACAGATTTGTCTTTATCATGCTATGAGGACATGGTCCATGGATGTGGGACTTAGCTTCACTTTCCTAAAGTGTGGGCACTTCTTAGCCTTGGTCCTGGATTTTAAGTCGAGGTCAGGGCCTTGGCTTTTGATCTACTCATGACAGTTTGTGTGTGTTTATTTGTATGTGTGACAGAGAGAGAGAGGCTGTGTAGAAAATGTTGACAATCTTCGCTCACTCTGATTCCCATCACCTCTCATCCTTCCATCTTTATCAAAGATAGAAGGAAAAAGAAAAGAAAAAAGAGAGATGTAAAGGGTGATATAAATGTCATTACAGGCTGTTTAGGATAGGGATGGATGTGTGCCTTCCAAAAATGTAGGGGGTGCACCCAATTTCATCCTTCCCTGGAATCGCAGCACACTGCATATGTGTCCCTGCACATTTGCTGGTGCAGAAAAACCATCCTCATGTACTTAACTATAGCTCATATTTCAATTTCTAGGCTATTTCATTCATTCTCCAAAAACTGAGTAGACGAGAGCTGTAATGAACAGGCTGATGCATTGCAGTGGTCTCCACAGTTCAGACAATTCAAAAGCCAGTGAAATTAATAAGAGGTACATCAAAGTGTGCCTTTTCCATCTGTTAGAGAAATGGGAAATTACATAACACCTAGCATAGAGACTGTAATAAGACAGCATTAAGTGACAGACTTTCTTTGCAAGTTTATGATCACCTCTGGGTACCCATTATGGACCTTAATGCATTCTTCTTAAACCATCATTTTCACCAGACCTTTCTTGGAGCAGCTCTCAGGTTGAGACAGCCAGAGCGCCCGCCCTGGTCTTCACTGTGGTCCCGCATCCCTTTTTTATGGTACTCATTCTGAAGGGCTCTTTCTGCATTATGTATCTCCTAGTATAAATCTAATTATTCACCCGTTTTTCTGTGTTTTGAAAGCTATGTTCTTCCTATGCCCATTTTTCAGGCATATCAGCAATGTAAATCAGCACATCTTCCTGGATTGATTTTCTTTGTGAGTCAGGAGCCATTTGTGATATTTCTGCCGTGGAGTGTAATTTGAGCTTTTTCACCGTTCAGTATTTCAGAGGCTATTTTAATTTCCATACAGTAGGTATTCTTCCTTTCACTTGTCCCAGATCTCAATTCTTTTCTATACAGAATTGATTCTGTGTTTGATAATAACCTTACTTGCAGTATTTTCTGGAGTTTCCAAATGCCAGACTTAATAAATATGAAATGCATGTACAACATGACAGTTTTTCAACACTTCTGGAAAAGGCATAATGCTTTAACACAGGAGTAAAATTACCTGTCTGGTAATGGAAAATAGAGAACACAATGATCACTGCCTTTTCATCATAAAAACATAGCAAAAAGAAATACAACAATGACACTGCATTACAAATGGCCTATGTCTTACAAATGTAAAAAGAAAATCGTATGTAAACTAAAATGGTAATATTTCATGCCTTAATATGCTTTTAGTACATTGCAAAATTGTAATCAGTTACAGAGTATTAAACTGATATTTTGGTTGGGCATGGTGGCTCACGCCTGTAATCCCAGCGCTTTGGGAGGCTAAGGCAGGTGGATCACAAGGTCAAGAGATCGAGACCATCCTGGCCAACATGGTGAAACCCCGTCCCTACTAAAAATACAAATTAGCTGGGCATGGTGGCATGCACCTGTAGTACCAGCTACTCGGGAGGAGGAGACAGGAGAATTGCTTGAACCTGGAAGACAGAGGTTGCAGTGAGCCAAGATCGCGCCACTGCACTCAAGCCTGGTGACACAGCAAGACTTTGTCTCAAAAAAAAGAGGAAAAAAAAGTGATACTTTATAGAAATGTAAAATAAATGCATTAAAATATTGAGAACACTGCAAACTTTCTTTCCAACCTGGATCAAATATAAAATTAAAACATATAAGTGTATTAAAGCAATACGAGCAGCCTTATTTTTCTTTACCTATTTATTGTGAGGTGAGAAAACAATATCACAAGGATATGGTTCTAAGCACGGGTCTGTATATTTTTATTTGATTAATAATAATTCAAAAAATTATCTTACAGGTTTAAAAACTTATTTTAAAAGATAGGTGCTCTGTTAATTTTATACTTAAATCAATTTGTACTTCAAGCATTTTGTATTACGCTCACTTATTACATGTTTGAATACAGAAAGATTAAAAATGTCATTATTGGAAAAAAAAACTTATCTGAGTATTAAAACTAATTACAAATTGTAATAGATTTATCCAATTAATTGAAAATAATCCAACCTCTAGAGTATCTCATAAAAGTAATAAAATATTCAAGAGTAGAAATTTAAATTAAATTAAATTAAATTAAAAATAATGTTAGTTGTGAACAAATGTGTTAAACTTTTACAAATATTTATAAAGGTGAATTTTCCATAAAAATTGTTATATGGATGTATCTATACATTGAAATCACTCAATACACAAGACTAAAAATTGTTTTTCTTATTCAAAATATAGGAAGAAAAATTTTAAACAAATTATTAAAAGGTAAGTATCAAATTATAAACAAAGTTATAATGAAAAATGTTAGTTATAAGGAAAACTATAGATAAAAGGGATATACTTTATTGAATAATGCAAATCAGATTGTTTTAAATGACATTATATGCTTACTTGCTTGTTTGGATCAAGGAAATATTTTGTAAAACAAACAAAATGTTTACAGCCAATGAACTGCAATTTCCATATTTTTAGTGGAGACAGGGTTTCATGTTGGCCAGGCAGGTCTCGGACGCCTAACGTCAAGTAATCTGCCCACCTTGGCCTCCCAAAGTGCTGGGATGACAGGTGTGAGCCACTGCGCCTGACCATTGGTGCCCATTTTAATTAATGATGCCTACACTATACTTGTTATTAAAGATTTTGAATAGCATCTTTATTTATATGTGCTGCAAATACTTTCTTCCAGTTGGTGCTTATCTCTTCGCTCCCCTGTTTGGTGTCTTTCTAGAAAAAAAAGTTCTTACTTTTAATGGAGTCAAACTTATGAATCTTTTCCTATTAGGGTTGCATATTTTTTGTAACTTGGTGAAGAAATCTTTTCATACACTGAAATTTCAAATTTTCATAAAATTTTATGCAGTATTTTTTCCAAAAATTTTAAAGTTTGTCAGTTAACATTAAAGTCCTTGGTTCATTTGGAGTTTATTTTTCTCTAGGTTGTGAGGTAGAGATATGTTTTCAACTTTTTCTATGTACAGATGCTCCTCAACTTATGATGGGTTTACATCCAAATAAACCCGTTGTAAGTGGAAAATATTGAAAGTGAAAAATGCATTTAATACCCTGATAAATCCATCGTAAAGTTGGAAAAAGCCAGGGACCATCTGTAGTTAACAGATGGTCCTAGCCCTATCCTCAAATACGTCCAAGTTGCACCTAACTCCCCTTCTTCCTGCATTAGCCTTCTTTCTACCCATGTTCAGAAGGGCCCTGCCCACCGTCTCTATCGCTATTTCCGGCTGACATTGCTACAGCCTTTACTGCTCATTTCCATTGATTTATTTTCATTTTCACCCTGCTTCTCTCCTATCTGTACTACTTACTTCTGGGCTCACATCTAAAGATCTACCATTTAGAGACGTTGGCCACTGGTCAGGAAATTCCTCTTTTTACTATGCAGTGTTTTTGTAACATTTAGGCCTTTGGTTCTTGAATTGGTCATTTATTTCTAGGCATCCAGGAACTTTTCATTTACATTCTCCTCTCTCCTGACTGCTTTTGGAAGACTGGTCTCCAGAAAGTGGTGGTGTCATTATGGTCTCCTGAAAGATTTGAAGGAGAGACCTAATACATAATCCAACACCCCTGCTCTGCTGCGTGATTGACAGGATACAAATGGGCCTGAAGAGGCAAGCACTCTTTTCACTATGACCCCCTAAGTATCTGCCACCAAGTGAGAGATGGCAGGCCCAGCAGCAGATGCAAGGTCCAGTGACTGTGGCCAGGTGATGTAGCATAGTAGACAGAGTACTGATTTGCTTATGGCAAGTGGGATTTACTTCCCAAATTAGGTAGATAGTGACAATGTAACTTCTTCCTGAAATGGTTGGTATCTCCTATCATGGCCAATTTACTATCTAGAAAGATCACAGCTGGCCAGCAGGTAAAGGACTAATCTTCTGGGCAGAGGCTGATGAGTGGAATGTACTCAGCAAAACCAACAGGAGGCAGCCAGTCCTAGGGGATCCAGCTGAAAGCCTCAAGAGACAGCCTTGGTCAGAAGGCAGGACAAAATGCCACAGGAATTTGACCACAGACTACAAGAAGTAAGTTGTCTTCAAGGGACAAGGCAGCAGGGATCTAGGACTATATTTCAGAGACAGGAGTCTCTTCCCTAGAAAACGTGTGAGAAATAAGTCAAAGTTGAGCAGCTAACTGTGCCTGCTAATCAACTCATTCCATGAGAAATGAACATTCTCATGGCTTCTCTCTCCTGCTAGCTCACATGTTGTTGCTTGTTTTCTAGAAACATATGTTGCCCCTATGAGATTCACATTTATACAGTGGTTTCCTTATAAGAGTAAAAGAACACAATTATGAAAACAGTTCCCTCTGGTACTCTACTCATGTACTCTGCCCCCACTCCCACAAAAAGCCAAGATCAGAAGAATTAAATGGTTTCAGTTGCTCTGGAAATGATTACACTGACCAAATTATTTAAGTTTCACAATCTAAGCTTCAAGACTCGCCCAGAAACACATACTCTGATTGATATTATACAATGATTTATTTTATCATGTGTTAATTCAAAAATCCTTTAATGGGCATCTTTCCCATGCTAAACAATATACCAGGACTTGAAAAGAAAGACAAGCATTGGGTGTGGGAAATGGGAGCAAAAAGTCTTCCCAAAACTGGTCATTTAGGGGTTGTACAGCATTTGAAGCAACGAAGTCAATTTTTATGTGACAGGAACTCCCTCAGAGCCACAGGAAGACTGATAAAATAAAATAAAATAAATCTCTTTACTCTCTGTGGGCTACTATATATAAAAGGTTGTCAGGCCAACTTTATAAAACTCAAAGACCTACAAAAGCTGCATTATAAAGTCATGAATTCCTTTTTGAAAATGCTAAGATGAACAGATAAACCAGAGAATTATACAAAAGTCACCTACTGTTATACACAACATTATAAAGAGGAGAATTTCTTTTCTAAACTCTTGAATGACTTGCAAAGTATAACCGCCAGCCCTCTGCAGGTGGAATTGTGCTGCACCTTGAGAATGTTTGTTCAAATAGAGGCAGGACAAAATGTGAACTTCATGGGTATCCATTAAAAGCTCTCCCTTTCCCACCACACTATCTGCTTCATCCCCAGCTCTCACTTTTACTGGCTAGAGTGTTTAATATTGTTCAAGAAAAAGTGCTCTCTCGTTTGTAGGACATGATGTACTACTGACTGAATGGTCCTGCTTTTTAAAGACAAAGTACTTGTCTGTTTGAACCTGTTTGGTTTTGGACGCATGCCATTCGATGTTCAGCTTGGGGTTAATAAGTGTTGGGGCACAGTGTCCGTGACTGAACATTTACATGATGGATATTATGTTCTTTTGGCTCAGTAATCATCTAATAACTTAATATTAAATAATGATTTCCAGGCTGCTGAGCACATGGTGAGCGTCCATTCTTCATATTCAGGGTTTAATATTCTCCTAGTTTTTTTCCACGCTTGAGACCCAACAATATGCCTCATGGGACAATAAAACAACATCAGGATTGACACAGTGCATTGAAGAGACAAATGTTTACTGAGTAATTGTGCAGCTCTTGTATACTGATAGAAGCAGAATCTTGCCTTCTTATTATGGCTTCTTCTAAACTATCAAAACACTACCAAAAAAAGCCCCTCTATCTGCCATTATGTCTTATATTATTATTGGTGCCATCAGAAGGTGACATTCTTGTGAGACTAATAATAATAACAATTTTTAAAAGTGAATGACTACTCCACATTTGTAAAATAAGTAGTCTTTAAGAGGACACTGTTACAGTTGTAGGAAGTGGTTGACTCAATAGCCAATGTTTATAAACCATCTTGAAAATGAAGGCCACCACACAGGCAATAATCCAGAGGATGTTGGTATTCTTTTCTAGCTTGTGAACATTGCACATAGGCCTTTAGAGCCAAAATTCTTCCAGGATACCTTTCCTACCGACTTGTCATTGGTCTAGTACCACTATATATGTAGGAGGTTAAGTAGAGGGCATGGGATATGTTGGGGAAGAAGAAAATGAAGGGTCAAATAAATTAAAAATGGGGATATATGTGCCGTAGATAAACCTTCCCTAACAATTTTGCCATGGTACACCTTATATTTTAATATTCTTTCATAATTTATTTTTATTAACATAAAAATAGAGTCATCCTCCAGATTAAGGGGAGGTCTCTTCATTCTGTTGATTGTTTCCTTTGCTGTGCAAAAGCTTTTTAGTTTGAAGTGATTTCATTGTTCTTTTGGTTTTTTTTGCTTTTATTGCCTGTTCTTTTAGGGTCATTTCCAGAAAATTATTGCCCAGACCAACGTCATGAAATTTTTCCCCAATGTTTTCTTCTAGTAATTTTGTAGTTTCAGGTCTTACGTTTAAGTCTTTAATCCATTTTGGGTTGACTTTTGTGTGTGATGTAAAATAAGGCTTCAGTTTTATTCTTCTATGAGTGTATATCCAAATTTCCCAAAACCATTTATTAAACAGACTGTCCCTTACCCATTGTGTGTTCTTGGCACTTTTGTTGAAAATCAGTTGGCTACACATGTGTGGATTTCCATTTGGGTTCTCTATGCTGCTGCATTGGTCTATATGCATTTTGATGATAGCACTATACTGATTTGGTTACTCTAGTTTTGTAGTATAGTAAATTTTAAAGTCTAGTGGTGTGATGCCTCCAGCTTTGTTTTTCTTGCTCAAGGCTGTGTTGGCTATTGAGGGTCTTTTGTGGTTCTATACATTTTAGCATCTTTTTTTCTATTTCTGTAAAGAGTGTCATTGGTATTTTGATAGAAATTGCATTGAATTTATAGATCACTTTGGGTAGTACGGACATCTTAGCAATATTAATTCCTCCAACTCATGAACATGGAATATCTTTACATTTATTTGCGTCTTTTTCCATTTCTTTCATCAATATTATTATAGTTTTTAATGTAGAGATCTTTCATCTCTTTGGCGAAATGTATTCCTAAGTGGATTTTTTGTAGTTATTGTAAATGAGATTATTTTCTTGGTTATTTTTTCAGATAGTTCACTGCAAGTGTATTGAAATGCTACTAATTTTTGTCTGTTGATTTTGTATCCTGCAGCTTTACTGAATTTGTTTTTTAGTTCTAATAGTTTTTTGGTGGCATCTTTCAGGGTTTTCTATGTATAAGATCATACCTTTGCAAACAGAGACAATTTAACACTTATTTTCCTATTTTAATGACTTTTAGTCTTTTCTCTTCCTTAATTGATCTAGCTAGGACTTCTAATACAACGTTGACTAGAAGTGGCAAGAATGGACATCCTTCTCTTGTTCAAGATATTAGAGGAAAAGCTTTCAACTTTTCTCCATTGAGTATAATGTTACCTGTGAGTTTCATATATGGTCTTTACTATGTTGAGGTACATGTTTTCTGTATGTAATTTGTTGAGAGTTTTCATCATAAAAGGATGTTAAATTCTGTCAAATGCCTTTTCTACACCTATTGAAACTGTCATATGATTTTTGTCCTTTGTTCTGTTCATGTAATGTATTACATTTGTTGATTCATGTATATTGAACCACTCTTGCATCCTTGGGAAGGTCCCACTTGATTATAATGAATGATTTTTTTTAATGTGCTAATGTGCTGTTGAATTTGGCTTGTTAGTATTTTGTTGAAGATTTTTGCATCTATGTTCATCAGGAATATTAGTCTGAAGTTTTATTTTTATGTAGTGTCCTTGTCTGGCTTTGGTATTAGGGTCATGCTAGCCTTGTAAAGTGAGTTTGGAAGCATTCCTTTTTTGGAAGAGTTTGAGAAGAATTGGTACAGCTCTTTAAATGTTTGGTAGAATCCACCAGTGAAGCCATCATGTCCTGGGCTTTTCTTTGCTGGGAAAGTTTTTAATACTGATTCAATCAGTGATATAGGTCTGTTCAGATTTTCTATTTCTTTGTAATTAAATCTTAGTATGTTGTATGTGCCCAAGAATGTATCCATTTCTTTTAGGTTATCACATTTGTTGGCATATAATAGTTCATAATAGTCTCTTATGATCTTTTGTATTTCTATTGGGTCTGTTGTAATGTCTTCATTTTTCATTTTTGATTTTATTTCTCTGAGTTTTCTCTCTGTTTTTCTTAGTCTAACTAAAGGTTTGTCAGTTTTGATTATTTCTTCAAAAACCCAACTCTTGGTTTTGTTAATCTTAATCTTTTCTATTTTTTCCCTTAATCATTATTTCATTTATTTATCCTCTGAATTTTTTTTTTTTTTTTTTTTTTGAGACAGAGTCTGGCTCTATTACCCAGGCCAGAGTGCAGTGGTGTGATATCAGCTCACTGCAACCTCTGCCTCTTAGGTTCAAGTCATTCTCATGCCTCAGCCTCCTGAGAAGCTGGGATTACAGGAGTGTGCCATGACACCCAGCTAGTTTCTGTATTTTAGCAGAGTCAGGGGTTCACCATGTTGGTCAGGCTGGTCTGGAACTCCTGGCCTGAAGTGATCTGCCTGCCACAGCCTCCCAAAATGCTAGGATTACAGACATGAGCCACTGTGCCCGACCTATGCTGATCTTTATTGTTTCCTTCCTTCTACTAACTTTGGGCTTACTTTATTCTTGGTTTTCTAGTTCCTTGAAGTGAAACATGAGGTCATTTATTTGATGTTTTCTTTTTTTGTAGTTTATTAATATGAACTTCCCTCTTACAGTTGCTTTTGCTGTGTCTCATAACTTTTGGTATGTTGTGTTTTGATTTTCATTTCTCTTAAGAAATTTTAAAATTTCTTTATTCACACATTGCTTGTTCAAGTTCATATTGTTTAATTTCCATGTATTTATGAAATTTCCAAAATTTTTCTTGTTATTGTTTTCTAGTTTTACATCATTACGGTCAGAAAAGATGCTTGATGTTATTTCAGGCTTCTTAAATAGTCTAAGACTTGTTTTGTGGTCTAACATATAATCTATCCTGGAGAATCTTCCATGTGCTGTTTAGAAGAATGTTTATTCTGCTGCAGTTGACAAGAATGTTTATTCTGCTGTGATTGTGTGGAATGTTCTGTATATGTCTGTTAGATCCATTTGGTCTACAGAATAGTTTAAGTTTGTTGTTTCCTTGTTGCTTTTCTTTCTGAATGATCTGTTTATTGCTGAAAGTTGAGTGTTGAAGTTCCCTATTATTACTGTATTGCAGTACATCTCTCCCTTTAGAACTATTCATATTTGTTTTACGTATTTAGGTACATTGATGTTAGGTGCATACATATTTACAGTTGTTATAACTTTTTGCTAAATTAAACCCTTTAGTATTATATAATGACCTTTTTAATCTCTTTTATGGTTTTTGACTGAACATCTGCTTTATATATGTACAGCTACCCCTGCCTTATTATGGTTTTCTTTTCTTTGAAGTATCTTTTTCCATGCCTTAACTTGCAGGCTATGTCCGTCCTTATAGGTGTAGTAAGTCTCTTGCAGACTGAATATAGCTGGCTCTTGTTTTATAATCCATTCAGTCACTCTGTGTTTTTTGATTTAAGAGTTTAATTCATTTATATTCAACCTAATTATTAATAGGTAATGACTTACTATGGTCTTTTTTTTTTTCTTTCTTTCTTTCTTTTTTTTTTTGAGATGGAGTCTCGCTCTGTGGCCCAGGCTGGAGTGCAGTGGCCGGATCTCAGCTCACTGCAAGCTCCGCCCCCCAGGTTTACGCCATTCTCCGGTCTCAGCCTCCCGAGTAGCTGGGACTACAGGCGCCAGCCACCTCGCCCGGCTGGTTTTTTGTATTTTTTAGTAGAGACGGGGTTTCACCGTGTTAGCCAGGATGGTCTCGATCTCCTGACCTCTTGATCCGCCCGTCTCGGCCTCCCAAAGTGTTGGGATTACAGGCTTGAGCCATCGCGCCCGGCCTAGTTATTATTATTTTTAATTGACTGTCTTTTAGCATTTATATTAAAGATAAAAATGATTTATACATCATCATTACAGTATTAGGGTATTCTGAACTTGATCATGTATTTATTTTACCAGTGAGTTTTATACTTTCAGAAGCTTTTGTTACTCATTAGTATTCTTCTCTTTCAGCTTGAGGAACTACCTTTAGTATTCCTTGTAAGACAGGTCTGGTTGTGATGAACTCTCTAGCTTTTGTTTATCTGGGAAAGTCTTTGTTTCTCCTTTATTTCTGAAGGACAACTTTGCTCAGGAGTGCAGTATTCTCAGTTGTGAGTTTTTGTCTTCAGAACTTTGAACGTATAATCTCACTATCTCCTGTCCTATAATGTTTCTTCTGAGAAATGTGTTGCTACCTGTATTGGAACTCCCTTATATGTTGTTTTGTTTTTTTAACATTGCTGCTTTCAGGATCCTCTCTTTGCCTTTGATTTTGACAGATTGATTAAAACATCTCATTAGATAGTTTTGTTTGGATTTAGTCTGATTGGACACCTTAACTTTCCTGTACCTGGATATTTATATCTTTCTCTATGTTTGGAAAATTTTATGTTACTATGTCTTTAATTAAGCTTTTAAGGCTTATTTAATAACTCCTTTATCTTTCTCTTCTTCTTCAACTCCTATGACTCAAACATTTACACTTTTGATGTTGTTTCATAACTTCTGAAAGCTTTTTATTTTATTCATCTGTTTTTCCTCCTCAATATTTAAAAATTACCTGTCTTTGAGTTCACAGACTCTTTTGCTTGATCAGTTTCATTGTTGATGCTCTCTATTATAGTTTTCATTTTATTCATTGTATTTTTCAGCTCCAGGATCTGTTTGGCTTTTTAGAAAAATTTTCAATCTCTCTATTAAATTTCACATACTGGTCACTAATTGTTTTTCTCATTTTGTTGACTCTTTTATTTGTGTTGTCTTGAAGTTCACTGAATTTCCTTGAAAACAGTTCTTTTAGATTTTTTGTCAGGCAGTTCATACATCTCCAGTTCTTTAGGGTTAGTTCCTGGCATTTTATTTTGTCCCTTTGGTGATGTCATGTTTCACTGATTGCTCTTGACCCTTGTGGTCATGCACCAATGTATGCACATTTGAAGAAGTAGGTACTTATTCCAGTCTTCTCAGACTGGCTTTATCTGAGAAAGACTTTCAACAGTCTGCTTGTCCAGAGATTCTGGGCATGGTAACTGGCAGCTCTTAAGGCTTGTGCAGTGTTGGGGTGTACTTGAAGCCTGGGAGCACTGGGGCTGACAGTGCTGGAGCATACCTAAGCCCAGGTTCACTGCAGGCAACATGGCACTGGGGTGGACTGGAAGTGTGGGGCTGCTGAGACCTGTCTGCCTTTAGGGCTGTCCAGAACCCAGGGTCACTGAAGTCAACCTGTTGGTGGTGCAAACAGATTGGTTCCCCTGCACAGGCCTGAAACCTAGCCCTTTGTGTTTACCACTGAGCCACGGTGGTTTGGAGACTCAGTAGAAAGGTATCAGCCTGGAGTCTGCAGCCATGGAGGCCTTCTTGGTGCTGGGTTTGACTATCGCAGGCCTGGTGTTGGAGTCCAAGAAAAAGCCCTGTGCTCACTTCCCTGTCTTTCTCCAAAGTGCACAATATCTCTGTCCATACTGCTGCCTGGGACTGGGTGAGGGAGAGATACAGGCAATATAAAACTGTTCTTCCTACCCTCTTCAATGTATTTTTTCTTATGATTGTGCTACAACCAGGTACTGTCATCTCTCACCTGGATTCCTTAGTTCTTGTGAAAGTATTTTCAATGTTTGAATAGTTCAAACTGATGTTTCTGTGGATGAATGATTGCTGGAGAGTCTTATTTCACCACTTGTTCTGTCCTTCTCTTATAATTTACTTTAATACTTCAGTCAAAAAATAGTTGAAAAATTGCGGCAGAATATTAGCTTGTTAAATCTAGGTGTTTTTCTCTAATTTTCTGTATGTATAAATATTTTCATAATAAAAATTTAAATATTATTTTCCTCTTTTTAAAAATAAGTGGTCTAGGCCTCATATTAGTTCTTTTGACTTGAAATGGCTTTATAATTATTAACCATTAGTACTATTGTTATTATTATAAAAATAATATGTGCACACTCTCAAGTGTTGGTGAGTATGGGAGCAACTGGAGCTCTGATACTCTATTGACAGGTGTATAATTTTTACAACCACTTTGGAAATCTATCTATATATTAAAGCTACTGTGTGATACCATTTACATAAAGTTCAAAAGGAAGCAAAAGTGGTGTATGGTATTGAGGGTCAGGTTTGTTGTTACTCTTGGGACAAAGGGTTAGTGACTGGAAGCATGAGCTTCTGGGATACAGATAGCATCATGTATTTAAGCCTGAGTACTAGTTACACAGATAGGTTAGCTTTGAAAAATTCATTGAGTTGTATATTTATAATTTGTGCACTTTTCTATAGCTATGTTGTATGTCAATAAAAAGTTTATACTACAAAAAAGTAAATACTACAAAGAATGTAAATACTATGTGCATTATAAAAAATTCAAATTCAAATAATATATTACTTTCCTTTGGGGAATGAATCATATGTCAAGAAATGGTAAATGACAGCCTTTTATGACTAATTACAGAGTCTACTTCCTAACCCCTCTCTTTAAATAAAAAGTTATGGTTTACCTAAAATAATCTTCCCTTCTAATAGACCCATGAATTTAAGACTTCTGTTCAAAAAAGCCATTGTCTAATACCACTATTTGAACATACTGTAGGATGGTATTTTAAGGCAACGATGTCTGCTTCATATTATATTTCCAATGTAATACATTAAAAAATGGAAACTTTAGCATTGAATGTTCACTTTGTATGAATTAGGTTAGAGCTCTAACAGTCAAATTGCAAAGAGATATTTCAGTCTTTTGAGAAATGTCATACCCAAGTGAGAATAAGCCATTATGAATTTTGACATTTTCTGAATTATTACTTTATGTACTATTTTGTATGTTAGAGCCTTATATTCAGATATAATTTAAATGTCAACCAAAACAACTGTTTTCTGCTACAATGTTAGAATATTTTGATGTGCTTGGAGCATTTGCTTTCAGTTAGGCTTCTAACCTCACCAGGGTACCATAGCAGTTCTGTCTTCTCCACGGTCTGTTGCAAAAGTTACCAGATCATAACCTAATCGTGGGAGGCTGGAGGGGGGTGATATGGTTAGAATTTGCGTCCCCACCGAAATCTCATCTTGATCACAAATCATCTTGAATTGTGATCCCCAAGGGTTGAGGGAGAGACCTGGTGTGAGGTGATTGGATCATGAGAGCCGATCCCTCCCATGCTGTTCTTGTGATAGTGAGTGAGTTCTTACGAGATCTGATGGTTTTATAAGTGTTTCACATTTCCACCTATACACACTCTCTCTCACCTGCCCTGTAGGATGTGCCTGCTTCCCCTTCCACCATGATTCTAAGTTTCCTGAGGCCTCCCCAGACACATGGAACTGTGAGTCAATTAAACTTCTTTTCTTTATAAATTACCCAACCTTGGGCAGTTCTTTATAGCAGTGTGGAAAAGGACTGATAGAGGAAGACAAAGTAATTACTCATTTTTTAAATATTTGTTATCAGTACAATGAGCAAGCACTGATTAAGACTGTGCTGTATGAAGGACAATATACAGGTACCTAATATTACTCCTGACTAAGGCTGTTTATGCTTATTTTCCAGCAGGAATAATGGATTCTGAATTCTCTATGAATGACAGCAAAGCAGAACTCTGTGTAACCACTGCTTGTCTCTGTCTCCTACTACTTCAATAAAACCCATTAGAGAGACTTATATAAGCAAGATAGGTAAAGCAACATTTTTGTGATTAATAATAGCTATATTTTATTAAGCATCTGCTGTATGACAGGTAGTAACTGAAATATATATTAGTTTTATTTGAATGTGGCCTATTGTATTGGTTAAAGTAATAGTGGATGCTTTAAGAGTAAATCCTGGCTGATGCAGTGGCTCACACCTGTAATCCTTGCACTTTGGGAGGCCAGGGTGGGTGGACCACTTGAGGTCGGTGGACCACTTGAGGTCAGGAGTTCAAGACCAGCCTGGCCAACATATCGAAACTTGGTCTCTACTAAAAATACAAAAATTAGCCAGGCATGGTGGTGCACTCCCAGCTACTTGGAAGACTGAGGTAGGAGAATTGCTTGAACTCAGGAGGCAGAGGCTGCAGTGATCCAAGATTGCATCACTGCACTCCAGCCTGGGAAACAAAGTGAGACTCTGAAAAAAAAAAAAAAAATCCTAAAATCTTGATGGCTTAACATGATAAACAGTTATTTGCTTATTACATGATGTCTGATTTGTGGTAGAAAAATGTATCTGCTCTGCATAGTCATTCAGGAATCCAGGATGATGGATGATCTGCCATTTTCAACACATGGGTCCTTAGATGGCCCTGGGATCAAAACTCAGATAGCACATGGGGAGAGAAAGTAGAGGACCATGCCAAAAGCATTTATGAATCATCACTGCATTATTTCCCCCCACATTCCATTGGCTAGAATTTAGTCATATAACCTCACCTGGTTATAAGGGAGGTTGGAAAATACAGTCAAGCTATGATCCCAAGAGAACAGATTTGGTGAGCAGCTAGTTTGTCTTTGTCACGTGGGTCTTTTAGGGAAAGAACGATGTATATACACATGATTTAGGGGAACCTAAGGTGGTGGAGAAATAATTGGTTTTTCTAAACAATTAACCAATAATCATGGTTTCCAAAGACGCTTGTGTTACTCAGGCATTAAAAATACCAAAGAGTCATCTCTCAGTTATAAACACATGGAAACTATAAAACATATATGTAGAGCAGGGACCAGTGAACATATATGTTCAGCAACTGGTGTCATCACTAGTTTACCACAGGTCAAATTTGTGCCTTAGTATTTATGACCACCTTCATTTAGCACCTTCCCAACAGTTTTACATGCATTGATCATTAGACTTGTATTTTGAGGGTAAAATTGAGGAGCAGTAGTGGGGATATAGGAGAAAAGAAAGCATGATGGACTTTCTAGACTCCTGAAAATCCTAGGTTTTTCTGTGGTCTACCTTTTTTATCTCTATGCCTACTAGGCAGAAGTAATAAACATTTTTCCTTTTGGATATTTGGTCACATTGATTGGACTTGCTAATGCTTTTACCAGTCATCAGCCAATATGTCAGCTTTAGAGTACATGTTATAGATCACCAAGCACTTTTGCATTGTTTTAACCTTTTAATCAATTGTTTAAGTAAGGGGACACAACATACATCCATTTAGTTTATAAAAGTTTATTAATTTGTTTATGAAAACATATATATGACATTTGTTTTGAAAAATGGGTTTTTACTACTTCGGTATATTCTTAGCAGTAGTAATAGTCAGAAACAGAGTGAAAAACAAGAGCTGGGAGGCTGAGGTAGGAGTAGCCCTTGAGCCCAGGAGTTCAAGGATATAGTGAGCTGTGATTGTGCCACTGCACTCCAGCCTGGGCCAGAAAGCAAAACCCCATCTCTAAAAATGAAGCTAGCAAGCAAGCAAGAATAAGAGTCAAATAATACAACAAAGCAACATTTTCACTTGCCAGCCTAAAATGAGATTAAAACAACTTTAATCTCTTTCTTTTAAATCCTCACACACACACACACACACACACACACACACACACACACACAATATGCTGGCAATCAGAAATGCATTAGGAAGAAGGCATGTGATCTGTGGCCTTTCCTCTTGACAACTCCGCGTAGAAAATTTTTTATTTCCTAGTTAACATATATTAATGTGTACATATATTATAATAAGTGAAAGGAAATCCTAAATTAGTAATATTTTCACTGGCCTATATTGAGGACATTTTTTGACCTTACTTAATCCCTGACTTACTGCAGGGATTTTGGAAATAGTAGACCAGTCAGTTGTACCATGTTACCAAACAGTACCTGATCTTAGACACTGAAAACTAGGAAGGGTAAAGCCACCAGTCTATGCAATGGCTAAATTGGCAAAATAGCTTACTTTGGTTTGCCTAATGTTTCAAATAAATTCACAGTTTAAGTTGTATTCTCTATTTAACAATTTCTATAGTGTTCTTTTAAAAAATCTCTAATAAAAAGCTGTGTGCATGTACCTTCTACCTCAGTTTGACGCTCACTGTTGCATGAAAGCTGAATAGGATGCCACTTGAGATCAGAATAACATCATTTTCAGAAATACAATTTTTAAAGTAAAAGGGGCAATTATTATTATCAAAGAAACTCTAATCTCTTTAAATGCGGAAGTACATCATTGTACTGTTTCATGCCGTAAGATTATCAGTCAATAGTGATTTACTGCAGGAAATAAACCAGAGAATAAGAATTTTAAAGTGACCTATTAGAAGAGTTAGAGCCATATACCACTTTTGTAGACATTTGAAATAAATATATATTTTAAACAACTATGTGCTAAGTTATCTCAACTATCTTTCACCCTGCATGAATAAATTAGATGTCTTAAATATCATACAGTTTGAAGGTGATAAAAGTCTAGGATGTTTTACAGGAATATTTAGAACAAATATAAATATAAATGTCCTATATACAAAAATATAAATGTGAACAAAATCAGCATGGCTTCTCTGAAAAGCTTTTAGTCCCACAATCTTTAATATTCGGCCTTTATATGTTCTTTATGAGATGGAAAAAGAAAGGTCAGACCTTAATATTTAATTTAGACATTGCCTGTTTACTATTGTTGGGCCAAGACAACTTTAGGCCCAAGGGCGTATGTGGAAATGAGAGGAATTCAAGTTGTGACACAAGAATAAAAAAAAAAAATATGAATAAATGGACTCATTGAAATTTTTTTCTTTCAATCGTACATTTAAGTACAATTAAAATGTCAGTTCCAGAGCTTTACATCAGATATGCACACACAAAACACCACACTACCCACATGCAATCCCCCATTCTCACATGTCACATGTACCAGGCAGACACACACCATAGACAAACACACAACCACACAACCACACAAATGCATATATCACACACAATAGACGTGTGCATACACACACTACAAGGTTATACACACATAGCCACACACATATGCTATACACTCACACCCCCGCCACCCAGACATTTCTGTACACATTCACTTGGCAGGCTAAAATGAATAGGTGGAAAAGATAAAGCAGAACATTCCATTATTTAATTACTTTTTCTCCACTGTATTCATTAACAAAAATTTGGTCTTGAAATTTCCAGGCTGGGCACGTGGCTCAGACCTGTAATCCCAGCACTTTGGGAGGCCAAGGCAGGCAGATCATGAGGTCAGGAGATCGAGACCATCCTGGCTAACAAGATGAAACCCCGTATTTACTAAAAATATGAAAAATTAGCCAGGCCTGGTGGTGGGCACCTGTAGTCCCAGCTACTCGGGAGGCTAAGGCAGGAGAATGGCATGAACCCAGGAGGCAGAGCTTGCAGTGAGCGGAGATCGCGCCACTGCACTCCAGCCTGGGCAACAGAGTGAGACTTTGTCTCAAAATAATAATAATAAATAAAATAAAAAGTACAAATGTCAATTTCCTTTCTGTGTAAACCACACCATAAACAATGACAAGGATCAGACCGTAGCAGAAGTTGTTCAGAAAAGTATTCCTTCCATGCAGAAAAGAATGATCATGCAGTAATTGTGAGAAGTTTCTGCTTAGAATTCACAAGCTTTCTTTCCGGTAAGTCTTATCATTTATCAAAATGCCAGCATAGAAGTCTACTGTTCCTCTTATAAATAATAAGGAATTTACCGCCTCACAATTCCAAATGAAGAAACCTATTATCTTGTGTTCATTTCCTGAATTTCTTTGCAAACAACCTCTCTGTTTTGGGAGGCTGGACTCCCTTTCCAAAGTGGCTTTTTTTTTCTCACTGTAGTGAAGTTATCTAAATTATAATCCTGTCAGCCAGTGAACATTCATATTTGTAGGGTATATTTAGATCAGGGAATTTCCTTGTTGTCTAATTTCTATACATCCAAATGTTTGTATGAAGTCCAAATTTTTGACAGTTCATTTAAGGCAATCATGGTCAATAAATATAAATAATGTATAAATAAGAAAGTACCATCACGTCTTTAAACTGTACAAATTTTATTATTTGACTCACTTAAACCAGATGTTCTGTTCGGAATGTTAAATTCAAATGTCATTCTTAATGCACTTTTTACCACTCACTAATTGAGTATATAGAGGTTAGATATGTTCTGGACAATTAGCTGTAGGGAAATGTCATAAGAGGGAACTGCCATATTATATTTAAAATGCAGAAGAAGAGAAGATAGTGTGCAGTATTTTATTGAGAATCCCTTTAAAAGGGGTTGGCTGAAGAGTGGCTGTCCAGGGTGCTGATATCCAGGAACTGTTAAGGATGGAGCTAAGTGGAACGTGATCAAATTACCACCTATTCTCAATTTGTGTGTTCTGCAGAGAGATAAAGATTAGTAATAGACTCTAACTCTAGAGATCCTCATACTCCTTCTCATTGAAGCTTTAACGCATATTAGTTCCAGTCTTTCAAAACAAAGACACAAAGAATGTGTAGAATTGATGGAGGCACAAGATGTGTATCTCAGGTGCCAAAAGTCAACTGAAGGTTTATATATATACAATTTAGTAATCATTTATTTCACTGTAAGTAATTGTGGCTGAATATATAAGAGTTTCAGCTTTACTTTGCCTTTTAGTAACTACATGATCTCAAGAAATTCGCCTAGCTCTCTGAATATGAGTTCTTTCACCTTTAAAATGGAATAATAATGAGGATATTTCATGATTTCCTTTCATTATCTCTCTCTACTTACCTAAATTAAAGCTCTCTAAGGGCAGAGATTTTTTAAGTCTATTTGGTTCATTAAACAATCTGTTTAGTCTAGTTTCCCAGAACACAGTAGGTACTCAATAAATATTTGCTGAGTAAATGAATTAGAAAGAAGAAATTTTATTAGCTTGAAAATAAAAATGTCCTTGGGTATCACTAAATTCTAGGAGACATATGGAAAGAGATAGATAAGTAAAACTAGAAAAGTAAAACAGGGAAAGAAGAAAGTAAGAATTTAAGAGAAAGGTTATGATGAATAAGGCAAAATTGGATAAAACCAATTAGTATCTGAGTAGCCACTTTGGAGTATGTATTTCAGGGACTATAACTCTCCATCCCAGATCACTAATTTTGATAATGTGCACCTGTTAAAAAAACTGCAATAACTAACACTATACTCTGCATTACAGTAGGTACTTTGACCATTTATCATGTTTCTTTTTTTTTTGAGACGGAGTCTAGCTCTGTCGCCCGGACTGGAGTGCAGTGGCCGGATCTCAGCTCACTGCAAGCTCTGCCTCCCGGGTTTACGCCATTCTCCTACCTCAGCCTCCGGAGTAGCTGGGACTACAGGCGCCCGCCACCTTGCCCGGCTAGTTTTTTTGTATTTTTAGTAGAGACGGGGTTTCACCATGTTAGCCAGGATGGTCTCGATCTCCTGACCTCGTGATCCGTCCGTCTCGGCCTCCCAAAGTGCTGGGATTACAGGCTTGAGCCACCGAGCCCGGCCCATTTATCATGTTTCTATAATTTTGTCAGAGAGTCATGCTTTGCCACCTAGGGTAAATACTTATTGAAGATTTGTGTTTCAGAGAAAAATTATCGATCTATCACTGAAGTCCCACCTTTAATTTTCTATCCAAAAACCTTAGCTTTGCAGACTGTCCAGTGTGACTCTGGCCTCTATTTTTCACACTGCCCAGGAGAACTCTGGCTCATTCTTGCCTCTGTACTCTACTCATAATGTTTTTCCCTAGCAAGAAGAGTGGCTTTTTTCTTTTCACCTAACTAAATGCTACACATTTTAAGGTACACTCAAGTATCAGAAACTCTTAGGATGATATTTCTCAACATCCCTTAATCTCTCCCATTAATAAGATTTCATGTGATTTAATACTATACTACTCATTTTGTCATTTAAACATAAATCACTTGATATCATTTAGTTGTTTTTCTTTGCATAAGTGTTTTATTACTATTTGAAGGTAAAAATATTTCTTATATTTCTATTGTATACTTTTAAATATCAAATATATTTTTCCAATGTATAGATGGTACAAAATAAATATAGATTTGAAACAGACTGATTGTTTGAATTTCTCTTCACATATACTTCTCTTGAAGAACGATGAACAATTACATGTTGTTCTACACCTGAGTTATTTAATGTTCTTCTGGTCAATGGGAGGTTCACTGCAATTTGATATTTTGTTAATGACATATTTGATATGTTGGTGAATTTTCCTTACATATGTGGATGATGCTAAGATGAACTCATTCTTAAAAACCTAAAGGGAGATGAGAATTTGGAAGGCTCTAACTTAGAAATAAAGTCATTGAAAGGGAGCTTAATAAATTAAACAATCAAAAATACATTATACCATATATTTTTTTAAAAATTATATAGGAAATTACTTATATTGAGACACTGAGATAACTAAAATGTCACCTTCTGGCCCCCACACAGATTTTGACTCCTGTACCTGCCAGTGTGCTCACTCTTACCCCCATTCATCTATCCTGTTTCCCTACCCAGGGCTTCCTCTCTATGTTCAGTCCGGTCTCTCCACCACAGTTCAACTCCTTCCTCACATGGCTCTGATTTCTCCTCCTATTCTTCTATAGAAGGGAAATTATTCTTTTCTGGGATCTCTGAAGACTTTCCTGATGAGTCCAGGTCACACTAAGCACAATCTTTACCAATCTTTACAAAATATAGTTTCTGTTGAATATGATTTAGCATCAGATTATTCCCATTCTTACACTAATCTCTGCTTAAGCCTTGTCTCTGTAGATAGATGGCTGACTGATCGAATGGATGGAGTGCCTAGCAGAAATTGAGTATGAAATAGGTGCACCAAAAAGAGTCCACATGGAAAAAAAAAAAATGTTCCTCTGCTTAGAATCACTCTCAGTACTGTCCAGCAGACAAGGTCAATAGCAATCTTGTAAAGAGCTAAACTTTTCCTGAGAAATAATAACTGCTCCCACCTATTGAGTTATATTGTAGACACCATTTTCTCAAGTAAATTTATTTAATCCTAACAACTTTATAAAGTAAATATTGTTCTTAAACTCCATTTTACAAATGAAAAAAACTGAAGTTAAATTCTGCTAAAACCTAATAGCTAGGAGGTGATGATAATACAGTTTGAACTCAGGCAGACTGACTCCAGAGTCCTTCCTGCCTCTCGGGAGCTGATACCAGAGTCAAAAAGAGGAATAAGAGGAAACGAACTTCCTGCAGTTGCTGTGCTTTCCAGACATACTATATGGCCATCTTATCCACTATTCAGACATGAGGCATTCTTAAACTAAGATGTATATCTGATTGCAACACCAATAAAATTTCAAGAGTAGCCAACAACATAAAGATTAATGGTATTTACTGACTAGAAGAAAGGGAATTTTTCACAGTTTGACAAAACCTTTCAGAGCAAAATTGTACCATTTCAACATACAAAAGGATATGAGAAAATGAAGCCAAACAAAAGAGTGAGTGAGAAGGAAAAAAAGCAAGAAATTAAAAGGCAAAATAGTGGAATTAGGAGAAAATATGATGAAGAATAAAGGCAGTGACCAAAAACAATGACAGTGAGAAATTGAGATGACCATGATAAAGAGAAAGGGAACAAAACACTGGGTAAAATAGCATAGCCCCTGAGGACTCTGGCTGTGTCAAGCTCTCTTGAGGACATCACAGGTAAAAATGGAACAAGTTCATGTCAGCAGGAAAGCTGCAACAGTCCAGCTGCACAGTCTAATAGAATTTTGTGATAATAAAAATAATTGATATTGGCACTTCCCAGTATGGTGGCCACTAGCCACATCTGGCTACTGAACCCTTGAAATGTGACTAGTACAGATGAGGAATTAAGTTTTTAATATTTTAAAGTTTAATTAATTTGGATGTAACTAGCCACATGTGGCTAGTGACTCCAGTAATGAACAGTAAAAGTCTATGGCTTCCAGGTGGCAAAGTGATTCTAGGGACTTCTCTAAAAAAGTACGTTCCATAACCCCCTCACTCTCTATATGCCGACCACATAGAAAAACATATGAATGTCTAACACTGAGATTCTGAGTGATCACGAAAAGGCTGTATCTTATTCTGTGTACTAAATATGATGGGCTAAATTGTGCCCTTCTACAATTCCTTTGTTGAAGCCCTAACCCCCAGTAGCTCAGAATGGGACTGTTTTTAGATATGGGGCCTTTGAAGAGCTGATTCAGTTAAAATGAGGCTGTTAGGGTGGCCCCAGATCTCATCTGGCTGGTGTCCTCATAAAAAGAAGAAATTCGGCTGGGCAGTTTGATTCACGCCTGTAATCCCAGCACTTTGGGAGGCCGAGGTGGGAGGATCAAGAGGTCAGGAGATCAAGACCTTCCTGGCTAACAAGGTGAAACCCCATCTCTATTAAAAATACAAAAAAAAAAAAAAATTAGCCAGGCATGGTGGCGGGTGCCTGTAGTTCCAGCTACTTGGGAAGCTGAGGCCGGAGAATGGTGTGAATCCAGGAGGCGGAACTTGTAGTGAGCCGAGGTCAAGCCACTGCACTCTAGCCTGGGCGACAGAGTGAGACTCCGTCTCAAAAAAACAAAAAGAAAAGAAGATATTCAGCCGCCCAAATAGACACCAGAAATGTGCATACACAGAGGGAAAACCATGTGAGGACCCAGCAAGAGACTGGCCATCTGCAGACCAAGAAGACAAGGCTCAGAACCAAACCTACTGGCATGTTGGCTTGGACTTCCAGTCTCCAAAACTGAAAGAAAACAAATTTCTGTTGCTTAAGCCACCCCAGTCTGTAGTTTTTTGTTATGGCAGCTGTAGCAAGTTATTACACTAAAGCAGTTAAAAACAAGTGCAGTACATTTTTAAAACTTCAGTGTAATTTAAGTCAAAAGTTTTAGGCTTAGCCTTGGTTTATTTATCAAACCACATTTCTTGACCCACTCTTCAAAACTGAGAATGCACAGAATCTTGTAGTAGAACATTCAAAGGAGGAAACAAATTATAAACTACAATTACCTGCAGCTAAGGAGTATTTTACATGCTACTCAATTTAAATTCTAAAAGCTGTATTGATGACAGTTGAATGGTAGCTGCCTATGCAGGATGACAGGTTTTAAAATGTAACTCCTCCATGCAAGATTGAAGGGAAATTTCTGGTTGCTAGGCCCTGATTTGGTGCAGTGAAGGTCAGCATTACTAAGTAGGGAATTTGCATTAGTGTCTGGGTGTTACAAGAGCTGCATAAATTACCTATGCAATGGTCAGCTCTTTCAAAGATCCCTGCTGGCAGAGATGGTGAGCGTGGGGAGGAGAGAGGGAGGCTCTCTCTCTTTTGCTTGTCAACAAAATATGTTGTCATGTTTTATCTCATATTTTTTCTTAAAATGAATGTTGTTTTCATACATATTTTGTTTTCTGTGGTATGCTTTCATTCATCACATGATTGCTAGGCATGGCCGGACCTATAATAGTACTTGGCATCTTGCAGATTATCAGTGCATTATGACAAGACTCACTATTTCTCTGAAATGTGAGGAGCTTCATAGGCTTGCCTAGAGTTACACATTTCAATAGAAATTTTCTATAAATTAGAACAAGTGCTACATATTTGGCAGCAGCTGATAAATAGGCAAATCTTACCTAGTAGACTAAAAAGGTACAAATTTTCTCTGTTTACAGAGACTCAGGATTCTTAACAGAAATTTGTTTCCCCCTTATATCATGTTACTGATATACATCTCTAATTATGGGGCTTTTTCTCAAGAAAAACCTCATTTAGAATCAGAGAGGAATGACAGAAACTCTTGCATTCTCCTGGTAACCTTGACAGACATAAGGCAAGGGCAAGAAGAGGTATAAGGTGTCTTCAGAACAAAGGATAGCCTAGTTTTCCATGCTCAAGCTCACACAGTCTTCCTGTTGACACCTCTTTTGGAATCACTGTTAAAATGGTCTCTTCTCCAGGGTGAAATCATAAGTCGGCAAAATCAGTTTTTCATGCTCCCCGCCACTCTCTCGTGTTACTGTTCACAGTGTGAAGTCAGCTTGTTTGATCAGTCCCCAGGGGCTGCCTAGGCCTTTAGTGTCTCTTTCTTGAGTTCCAATTTGACAATCAGATATTCTATTGCCTCTATGGTCACAAAATTCTAACTAATAAATAACTCTTGCTAATATATTAATGGATTATAATGGAATTTTTAACCTTTCTAGGCATCATCTTTGTTATTAGACTCTTCTGGTGACAATGTTGCAGCTTAAATGAGTGATTTTTAATGAATGTAAGTAATTTGACTCCATGGTAAATTGTGTGTGTGTGTGTGTGTGTGTGAGAGAGAGAGAGAGAGAGAGAGAGAAAGGAATTCTCTTTCAGATAGAGCTTTTGTTTCCTGTGAAATCCTGCTTCCTATGAAGCTGTCTAAAGTCCCCCTACCTTTGTGAAGGCTTTGTTTCAATGAGGGGGTAGGTACTTCATTTGGGGGACTGGTCACTGGACATGAAGGGTCCTATTTGTTAGTAAAAGAGGTAGCTTACACCCACAGTGGAAAATACCCTTTTCAGGCACCATTTTGTAGGTCAGGTACATAGTCTGTTTATCAGAACTAATACAAATACTGGAACCAGATAGACCTAACCTTTATTTTTAGAATGGGGATTTAAAATGCAGTTGAGCTATTCAAGACACCTGCATCAGTTAAGATGGGCTAGGGAACGCTTCTGTAATAAACAACCCCAAATTCTTAGTGGTTTGTTGTAATAAAGTTTATTTCTCTCTTGTGCTCTATATCCATCACGATGGGCTAGGAGCTCTGCTCCAAATCTCCTCACCTCCCAGGAACGAGACTGAGAAAGCAGCCATTGTATCAAATGCTGTCAACTGTCATGCCACAGGAAAAAGAGAGCTCTAGAAGGTCTCACATCAACAATTCAATGCTTAGCCCAGAAATGACATATGTTAGTTCTGCTCATAATTCATTGTCTGGAGCTAGTCACAGGGCTCACCCAGCCACAGGGTCTCAGAAATGCCACTTCCATTTTCTTGTGTCTGAAAACGAGAAAAGCTGGACAGATTTGGTCAACAGTATGAATGACAACCACAGTACCCAAGAGACTCTTTTACTTTGGAATTTTATAAGAGCAAGCGTTAGCTGAAATTAACTAGATATGCACAATGAAAGAACTGTATTCATATTACTAAACAGTTAAACAAATGCATAGTAAATTATAAATAAATTCAACAGAAGTGGCCAGAGAAGTATCTTTCTCCTATACCACTTTTAGATTATCTTATTTTGTTGTTCTGTCATATACTGTCTGCTTTGGTATTCTGGGCTACTCTGTGTCAAACTGTCAGCTTTTATCAGAGCTGATGTATTACTTACAAAGAATTCCCAGTTTTTTATCTCCCAATGATAAAACTTTAATTTTTAATGCATGGAAAATTTCTTTCTTAATTATATACACTTTAAGTGAATATATATTGCTCTGGTGATTTTTCGTATTATGTTACACAATAGAAACATGTGATTATGGGAAGCTCTGCAATGTGTTCCCCCCATCTGTGAATGTCTTCTATAGAAGGAGTTATAAATAGATATGATTAAATCATATGAACTTGCCATTTTTGCAGGTCAAACAGTTGAATATTGTCAATTTCATGTTTTACTCTAATAAATACCTCCATGGCTTTAGATTTTAATAAACATCTTTTCAAGGAAACATCTTTTCAAGGATGAATATTGTCTTTCTCATTTAGTTATGATCCCTGGAAGGGGTCAGTGTGTGGATTACGAATTCAGATAATCCTTTACTTTCATCAAGGTTCTGCTTTTCTTAGTTACATGGTCTTATGTGGGCTCTATAGCCTTCAGTTTCCTTGTGGGCATAAAAATAATATCAACCTGTTGGAGACGTTGTGTGGACAGGATGAGATTGGGGATGTAGCACACATAGCATAGTCTCTGGCATTTATTGAATGACCCCAAATGGTAGCTTTATACATTTTCTTCTCCCTTGCAAATACTGTATACTGCCAAGCTACATTAAAAACTGCCTGCTTATAACCAGATTCTGCCTAGAGGATTCTCGATCAACTGAGCCATGTCCTTTGTGTATATGCTGCAGGAGCACTTGCTCCTATCAAAATGGCCCAAAAAGGACAGTTGGTCTACAGACATGTTCTCACTGGGCCCCTTCATAGCCTCCACATCATGACAAGTGCCTCTGAGTTCATCTAAGAGGGAGAAAGAACCTAGAATAAGGGCTAGAGAGGAAAGATAGAAACTCTCGTATTTTCCTGGTAACCTTGACAGACACAGGGCAAGGGCATGAAGAGGTATAAGGCCTCTTCAGAACAAAGGGTGGTCTAGTTTTCCATGCTCAAGCTCGCATAGTCTTCCTGTTCATTCCTCTTTTGGAGTCACTGAGTCAGGAATGAGATACGGTAGTTTCTCAACTCCACTGTTTCTCTTCCTTAAATAATAAATTGCATAGAATGAGTCTGTTAATGAGCAGATGAGAGGACCAGTATGGGTTACCAATCACCAGGAGTAATTGATATCTGCATATCCCTTTCTCTTCCCTACTATCATGAGATACATGTTTGGTAAGAATTCAGTATTCTTACAAGTAACATTCATTCCTTTATCGATTGGCATTTACCAAACTGAGAAAGAACTCTAAGAGAGTTTTAAATTCACATTAATGATAAGAAAACATTAGGACAATTCAATTTTCTCTTCTCTAATAGCTAACTTGAGACAACACACAGAGTTAGTGGAATATCCATTCTAATTTCTCCTATCTGAATCATGATTGCTCAGAATTAAAGATCATAGCCACAGGATTTGAGATAAACAGGATATAACTACAATGGCTATTTAAGACATTGTATTTCATATACTTAGAAATTCATAGCACACAGAGGGGGTATTATTTTCAAATTCCTGAATTCATTAAGATATTTACAAATCCTAATATCAATTATATTTTTATGTAATTCCTTTCTTAAAGAAGTTACAAGTACTATGTGAATAAGGTCTCAGTTTTTAAAACACCCTGCTGAGATAGGAAGGGATTTTATCTCTAATTTTATATGGTGTCTAAGTCACTTTTGAAATAGAAATAGAGTTACTTAAAAGTCAGTAATTTTACAGCTTTTATCATTATCACTTATTAGCATTTTTCAACACTTCATGAACATTGAGGGTTATGGAAAATTAACACAAATTCAACAGGGAAATGGAAATTGATCAATATTAGAGAAATTGATGATAAAGTTTCCTTTATGCATGAGAACCAGCTTCTCTCCCTCAGATACTCAGAGGCACCAAGATACCGCTCCACTACCTGGGCTGGGCTGCCTGGCCCTGTAGGACAAGAAAGGCCCAGGGCCACTACCCCAGAGTCTGTAAATCCATGTGTAGCCAACGCTCCATTGTGTTGTGGTGGAGCCTATCCTCCACCAGGAACAAACCAGACCATGGATATAGATACAGTTATGTATCGCTTAACATAAGTTCTGAGAAATGTGTTGATAGGCAAGTTCATCAATGTGCAAACATCACAGAGTATACTTTCACAACCTCCATGGTATAGCCTACTATACACTAGGTAATATGGCAGAGCCTATTGCCCATAGGCTACAAACTTGCACAGTAGTTACTGTACTGAGTACTGTGGGCAATTATAACACATTGCTAAGTATTTGCATATCTAAACATAGAAAAGTACAGTAACAATATAGTATTTTAATTATATGGGATTGTGCAGTCCATCATTGACAGAACCATCCTTATACAATGCATGACAGTAGCTGAATGCCATACCTGGAAGCAAGTCTTAGGCTATTAATGTTTCTAGCACAATGAGCTTCATTAGAATAAAGAGTCCATGACAAGCTATATCCTTTTTCAGGATTCCCCCACAGAAGCCTACTGATGGAATCAGATGAGTCACACGATTTTCCCTCTTCCTGGTTCAATAGGAGGCATTGTCTCTCTGCCAGTCTCCCTGTGGGAGTTCAATCAATATTAATTGAATGAATGAATGAACTGACATGAAGTATGTGGTAGATGATACTAAGAGACTTGCCTTGCAATGGTCATATGGACCTACTGGCACACAAATAATAGAATTTCTGGAAGTTATTACTTTCCCTAGCTGGTGGCCAAGACAATGGCTTTGCAATTGACAGTGCTCCTCTCTGTGAGAAAATGACGGTATGTTCTCTGCCAACATTTGTTCTCATTTGGAATTAAATGGGGCTACAAAATGGGTTTATTCACACAGCATCTTGGGTAAAAATATGAAATAATGAAAGGCACACTCTGTCACTTAGTCATAAACTTTTAATAATCCCAGAATCTGGATTATTAAATCATGATTTTTTAATGACTTGTCTTTATTATAATTTTCAAAAATGATGATTGTATTTACATTCATATTTATTTTTATTGTTATCACATACTATTTATTTAAATTATTTCTTATAGTAATGAGCATGCCTGGCATAAATACATTGAGAAATAAACACAACTGACTTTTGGTCAACATCAGCCACAACAAAAACTTAACATATGAGAGCAGAAATGATTCATATTTGGTCCACAGAAAACACTTCAGTGTTTGTTGGTCCAGCAATATTGGAAGTTCAGGCTGCTCTCAATATAGCCACTTTTAGCCCTGTTGACAAAGGTATACTTTAACTTTATAGGCATCCGTCTTTGTGTCTTTCAACTCCCAACACATTCCACAGTTCTGTCGGTCACCCCAGATAAGCTTCTCTTACAAAGCTTGAGCTGATGGAGCTAGAACCCACTCCCTGTCTTAGGAAGCTCAAAGAGTGGTAACAGCTCTCTGAAAACAGTGTCATCACCAAGTTTTCTCCTTTGTCATGCACTTTTTGTATTTTTGTCTCAACCTGGTTGGAGGTTCTTCACAACTCTTTTGTAACTTCAGCAGATGCAGGTTTTTCTCATGTTCATTCTGGCTATATGTTCTATCGGCACTTAAGTCATAACAGAGATTGGAAGAGTTCCTTCCAGCAACCTGTTAAATAATTTTTACACCGATTTCCTGGTACAGACCTAAGCTGATTCCTACCTTTAAATAAATGATGAAAGTAAAGCAAAAGGTGCATAAGAGATACAGGACAAGTCAAGGCACATCTGGAATGTAAACAGTCTTCTAATCGTTGATTTTATTCAATTCATAGCCACTTCCCACTATAAAAAATTGCTAAACTTTGGGCAGGGCATAGTGGCTCACACCTGTAATTCCAACACTTTGGGAGGCCGAGGCAGGTGGATCACTTGAGGTAAGGAGCTCGAGACAGCCTAGCCAACAGGGTGACACCCTATCTCTACTGAAAATACAAAAATTAGCCAGGTATGGTGGCACGTGCCTATAATCCCAGCTACTGGGGAGGCTAATGCAGGAGAATTGCTTGAGCCTGGGAGGCGGAGGTTGCAGTGAGTCAAGATCATGCCATTGCACCCAACCTCCGGGAAGAAGCTAGATTCCATCTCAAAAAAAAAAAAAAAAAAAAAAGCTAACCGTTGAAGAATTCCTTAATCTGATATAGAAGAAGTAATAATTGTGGTCACAATATATTTCTGCAGTTGCACAGAAAGCAACACTAGAAGTTAGAAGTGACCCTTGGTCAGACAAGGCCTGTCCCCTCAAGGTCTGGGATTCCCTTTTAAATAGTTATACTCTTCTTGGCTTGATTCCTCACCCAGAATCCTGAGAAAATCTCTCCATTAGAAAGCCCAATAGACTGACATCAATTTTCTCCTTTCCCTTTAGAATTACATACATAAATTCACATGTAAGTATACTGGTACAAAGTAAAAAGAGACAGTGTTATTAAGACAAAGGAAAACCAACACATATCAAATATTAGACCGCAGAAAGATCATTGCAGTCCCAATCCTACAATGCTCATAACAGAATTCCCTAAATGCTATTTTTAAATTCTGGATAAAGGACCTTTTCCTACCGGGACTTACTGTCACCTCTGCTATGTTCTGTTGGCATAAGCTGCTGCCATGTGGTTGGTTATTTGCCTCCTGTTGGCAAAATTGGTCCCCCATGGTCCAGCCCGCCCAATACACATGCTCTTCCCTGCAAGGATGCTCTGGCCAGGCCCACTCACTTTCCTCTTCCGGAGCCTGATCACTCATGCTGAACTAATTCTTGGCCTGCTCCCCTGGATCCAGTGACCTTTATTGTGCACCTGTTCTGGGGAAAACACTGAAGTGGACAGGACTCTTCTGGTTGCAAATGATAGACAATTTGAACTAGCTAGGCAAAGGGAACAAATGTAAGGCCCAGAATCCAAAATGGAGTATAATTAATGCCATAAGACCGAGGGACTCACTCCACTAACACTCCATCCCATAGCCCCTTACAGCTGCTCTCTGTCTTTACTCGCTTCATTGACAAACTTTCTTCTTCCTTGTCCTGGAAATATTTTCATGACCAAGATCACATCCACACAGATTTCTGAGAGAAAAAGGTCTTCATCTCTCCCAATTCTAGAGGTGAACAGAAAATTCTGAGAATGATTTTGGTCCATAAGGTATGAGCTCATTTCCTGGGCCAATCACTCGGACTAGGGAGACAGGATCACATCAGCGCCCATCGTTGGGAGGGAGTGTGGTGCTTCCAGGAAGATGGAGGTTTGCGGGCCAATCCAAACAACAGATGTCCTCCAAAGGCATAGTGCCAATCCTGACAGTAATGGAGGGAAAGCTAAAATTCTCCTGATTTAGGGAGTCATTACAGGCAACCTTGTTTAACAAATGTCTGCTTTTACACTGAGCTGCCAAGAGAAAGAACTCCTGATGAGGCCACCAGCTACCTGGATGATGGGGTGCCATAGCTAAGGGGAAAGCCCTTATATGGTTCAAAGATCTTTATGTCATGACTTGGAAAGGAGTTAGGAAGGTTAGGTAAAGATATAGAGTGCAAGTAAGAGCATTTCTGAGATCTCGATATTCTGCAAATAATTCGATTTTATTTGGTTTGTCGTATTTTCTCTCACTATACTTCTTGCTAACCTTTGAAGAGTTCTTGAAAATGGCATAGAAGAACTAGTTGTTGACAGAAATTGAAAATACAGATCTCCAGGAGTGTACATTAAAGGTAGAGGTGGCCCTCTGTCAGGGATTCTGTGGTATAATTGCTCTTCAATCTTCTTTGTGGGGAGTTTAGAGCCTGCTTCAGTCCTGGCTTCTGACCTTCCCCTCCTCAGGCATCAGGACATGAGGCTTCCCCTAAAGGCCAGAACCTGATTAATCAGAGAATACCAGGCTTCTGATTATTCATGTTTATACCTTTATGGGCTTGTGACATATTATGTATTATCATGTACCACATAACAATGTTTCAGTCAACCATAGATCACACATACAGCAGTGATCCTATAAGATTTTAATGGAGCTGAAAAATTCCTATCCCTTTGTGATGCTGTAGCTATTGCAACACATTACTCCTGTGTTTGTGGTGATGCTGATGTAAACAAACCTACAGCATGGCCAGTCATATGAAACTATAGCATATACAATTTTGTACAGTACATAATACTTGATAGTGATAATAAATGACTATATTACTGGCTGTTGCACTTACTATACCATGCTTTTTACCTTTATTTTAGAGTATACTCCTTCTACTTATTAAAAAAAAGTGTTAACTGTAAAACAGTGTCAAGTAGGCCCTTCAGGAGGTATTCTCGAAGAAGGCACTGTTATCATAGGAGACGACAGCTCCATGCATGTTATCCCTGAAGCCCTTCCAGTGGGACAAGATGTAGCGGTGTAAGACAGTGATATGGGTGATCTTGACCCTGTGTAGATCTAGGCTAATGTGTGTGCTTGAGTCTTAGTTTTTAACAAAAAATTTACAAAGAAAAAAGTTAAATAGAAAAAAGGCTTATAGAAAAATCATGGAAAGAAGATATTTTTGTACAGCTGGACAATTGTTTGTGCTTTAAGCTAAGTGTCACTACAAACAAGTCAAGAACTTAAAACATTAGACGTTTATAAAGTAAAAAAGTTACCATAAGCTAAGTTTAATTTATTATTGAAGAAAGGAAATTTTTATATAAATCTAATGCAGCCTAAGTGGTCAGTATTTATAAAGACAGTAGTGTACAGTAATGTCCTAGGCCTCCACATGCACCCCCCACTCACTCACTCACTCACCCACCCAGAGCAACTTCCAGTTCTGCAAGCTCCATTCATGGCCAGTGCCCTATACAAATGTGACACTTATCTTTTATACCATAGTTTTATTGTACCTTTCTATATTTAGATACACAAGTACTTATCGTTGTGTGACAATTGCCTATAATATTCAGTAGAGTAACATGCTGTACAAGTGTGTAGCCTACAAGCGATAGGCTATGCCCTATAGCCTAGGTGTGCTGCAGGCTACACCATCTAGGTTTCTATAAATACACTCTATGATGTTCATATAACAATGAAATTGCCTAACAATGTGTTTCTCAGAACATATCCCTGTCATTAAATGATGCGTGACTGTAATTGAAGGAAATAATTATAGAATTTCGATTGTATCTAATTTCATGTTTACAATAAAAAAGCCAAACACTACTTCCCTACAAATAAACTTATTTTACTGTCAGTTTTTAATTACATAATTAATGCATCCCACTGCTTCCTCCTGGAATTCATTTTCTTCTTCCTTGCACAGATCCTCTAGCAAAAAGGATCTTTGGATAATAAGCTTTCCGAGGACTTGTATGTCTGAAGATGTTTTACTCTACCCCCATATATGAATGGAAATTTAGCTGTATATAAAACTACAGACTTAAAGCTATTTCACCTCAACTCTTTGAAGTTGATGCTCCACTACCCCATTGTGTCCAATGATGTTGCTGTGAACTAAGGTTGTCTATGAGTCCAGTTCTCCAATTCCTTTAGAAGCAAACTGATTTTTTCCCTCTTCTAGCTTTTAGAATTTTCCATTTAGGCTTGACATAACCATGAAATATCTGGAATAGGGTTTTATTACTCCTGTTGCTATTTTTGTTATGTTTGTTCTTTGATGGATTCTTTAAATTTTAGGACATACATGTTTCTTTAGCTCTAGAACTTTGCTGGCTTCTATGTCATCAGCAAGTATGGTTCCCTCTGCATTCTCCATATTTTCTGCATTCTCCATATTCTCTCAATCTGGATGGATGTTGACTCTCAAGCCTTTTTCTTCATGTTTTGTTTTAACTTTTCTTTCATGTTGTTCTTTTTATTTTTCCCTCTGTGTTACCTTTTGGGATAATTTCTTGTTACAGTCTTTTACATCGCTAACTTGCTTTTCAATTATGCTTATTCTGCTGTTCACCCATTTTTTAACTGTACTCATTTTATTTTCATAATATATAATTGGTTATTTTTCATAATCACTCATTGTAGTTTTTTAATGTGATGTTCCCCTTGTTTCTCTGATGATATGTAATTACCTTATGTGGAAGTCCTGCACTACTTCCACAAGTATAAGTGCTTTCAGTTGTCCAGTTCCTCACTTTTTGAGAAAAATCATTTTTAAATTTTAAAATTTTTACCTTTGTGGGTACATGAGCTATTTTGATACAGGCATACAATGTTTAATCATCACATCAGGGTAAATGGGGTATCTATCTACTCAAACATGTGCTATTTCTTTGCGTTACAAACAATCCAATTATACTCCTTGAGTTATTTTTAAATGTACAATAAATTACTGTTGACTATAGTCACCTTGTTATGCAATCAAATAGTAAGTCTTATTCATTCTTTCTGACTATATTTTTGTACTAATTAACCATCTTCACTCTCCCCACCTCACTACCCTTCCCATCTTCTGATAACCATCCTCCTACTCTCTGTCTCCATGAGTTCAATCATCTTAATTTTTAGCTCCCACAAATAAGTGAAAACATGTGAAGTTTGTCTTTCTGTGCCTGGTTTATTTCATCTCACATAATGTCCTCCAGTTCCATCCATGTTGTTGCAAATGACAGAACCTCATTCTTTTTTATGGCTGAAGGGTACTCCGTTGTGTACATATTCCACATTTCCTTTATTCATTTTTCTGTTAAAGGACACATAGATTGCTTCCAAATCTTGGCTGTTGTGAATAGTACTGCAATAAATGTGAGAGTACGAATATATCAATATATTGATTTAATTTCTTTTGTGGATGTGTCTAGCAGTGAGATTGCAAGATCATATGGTACTTCTGTCTTTAGTTTTTTGAGGAACCTCCATACTGTTCTCCATAGTGGCTGTACAAATTTACATTCCACTAACAGTGTACAAGGGTTCCCTTTTCTCCACATCCTCACAAGCATTAATTATTGCCTGTCTTTTGGATAAAAGTCATTTTACCTGGGGTGAGATGAAATCTCATTGGAGTTTTGATTTGCATTTCTCTGATGGTCATTGATGGTGAGCACCTATTCCTATCTCTGTTTGCTATTTTTATGTCTTCTTTTGAGAAATGACTATTCAGATTTTTTGCTCATTTTTAATTGGATTATTAGATTTTT
This sequence comes from Piliocolobus tephrosceles, assembly GCF_002776525.5. NCBI lineage: Eukaryota > Metazoa > Chordata > Mammalia > Primates > Cercopithecidae > Piliocolobus > Piliocolobus tephrosceles. Next base: position 84,110,018 of record NC_045438.1, read on the forward strand.
TTCCCATTGAGTTGTTTGAGTTCCTTATGTATTCTGGTTATTAATCCCTTGTAAGGTGGATAACTTGCAAGTATTTTCTCCCATTCTGTGAGTTGTCTCTTCACTTTGCTGACTGTTTCCTTTGCTGTGCAGAAGCTTTTAACTTGATGTGATCCCATTTGGCCATTTTTGCTTTGGTTGCCTGTGCTTGTCAGGTATTACTCAAAACATCTTTGCCCAGACAAATGTCCTGGAAAGTTTACCCAATGTTTACTTTTAGTAGTTTCACAGTTGGAGGACTTAGATTTAAATCTTTAATCCATTTTGATTTGATTTTTGTATATGGTAAGAGGTAGGGGTCTAGTTTCATTCTTCTACATACAGATATCCAGTTTTCTCAGCACCATTTATTAAGAAACTGTCCTTTCCCTATTGTGTGTTCTTGGGAGCTTTGTTGAAAATGGGTTTACTGTAGATGTATGAATTTATATCTGGGTACTCTGTTCTGCTCTATTTGTTATGTGTCTTTTTTTATGCCAGTACCATACTGTTTTGGTTACTATAGCTTTGTATCATAATTTAAAGTCAGATAATGCAATTCCTCCAGTTTTGTTCTTTTTGCTCAGGATACCTTTGGCTATGTGGAGTCTTTTGTGGTTCCATACAAATTTTAAGATTATTTTTTCCATTTCTGCAAAGAATGTCATTGGTATTTTAATAGTGATTGCATTGAATCTGTAGATTGCTTTGCATAGTAGGACATTTTAACAATATTGATTCTTCCAATCATGAACATGAAATATCTTCACATTTTTTTGTGTTCTCTTCATTTTCTTTCACCAATGTTTTATAGTTTTCACTGTAGAGATCTTTTACTTCTTTGATTAAGTTTATTCCTAGGTATTTTATTTTATTTTTAGCTATTGTAAATGGGATTACCTTCTTCACTTCTTTTTCAGATTGTTTGCTGTTGGCATACAGAAATGCTAGTAATTTTTGTATGTTTATTTTGTATCCTGCAACTTTACTGAATTTGCTTATCAGTTCTAATAGTTTTTTGGTGGAGTCATTAGGTTTTTCCAAATATAAGATTATAGCATCTGCAAACAAGGATACTTTGACTTTTTTCTTTCCAATTTGGATGATTCCTCTAGCTAGGACTTTCAGTACTTTGTTAAATAACAGTGGTGAAAGTCGGCATCCTTGTCATGTTCCAGATCTTGGAGGAAAGGCTTTCAGTTTTTCCCCACTTGGTATGATACTAGCCATAGCTTTTATTGTGTTGAGGTATGTTCCTTCTATATAGTTTTTTGAGGGTTTTTATCATGAAGGGATGCTGAATTTTATTAAATGGTTTTTCAGCATCAGCTGAAATGACTATATGGTTTTTGTCCTTCATTCTGTTTATATGATGTAACAATTGATTGATTTGTGTATGTTGAACCACCCTTGCATTCCTGGGATAAATTCCACTTGGTCATTATGAATGACATTTTTAATATGTTGTTGAATTCAATTTGCTAATATTTTGTTGAGAATTTTTGCATAATGTTCATCAGGGACGTTGGCCTGTAGTTGTTTTTGTTTGTTTGTTTTCTTTTCTAATGTGTCTTTGTCTGGTTTTTCATATCAGGGAGATACTGGACTCATAGAATGAATTTGGAAGTATTCCCTCCTCTTCTGTTTTTCAGAATAGTTTAAGTGCATATTTAAGTGAATAATATTAGTTATTTAAATGCTCAGTAAAATTCAGAAGTGAAGCCATCAGGTTTTGGGCTTTTCTTTTCTGGGATACTTTTTATTACAACTTCAATTTTTATTATTATTATTATTGTTCTGTTCAGGTTTCAGATTTCTTCACGGTTCAATCTTGGTAGGCTGTATGTGGCTAGGAATTTGTTCATTTCTTCTAGGTTTTCCAGTTTATTGGCTTAGAGTTGCTCCTAGTAGCCTAATAGTCATTTGAATTTCTGTAGTATGGATTGTAAAGTCTCCTTTTTCATCTCTGATCTTATTCATTTGGGTCTTATCTCTTTTTTCCTTTGTCTGGTGAAAGGTTTGTTAATTTTGTTTATCTTTTCAAAAAACCAATGCTTCATTTCACTACTCTTCTGTATGTTTTGTTTCAATTTTATTTATTTCTATTCTAATCTTCATTTCTTTCTACTAATTTTGAGTTTGGTTTGTTCTTTCTCTTCCAGTTCTTTAAGATGCATCATTAGGTTGTTTATCTGAAGTCTTTCTCTTTTTTTTTTTTTTTTTTTTTTTTTTGATGTAGGCACTTATAGTCGTAAACTTCCCTTTTAGTACTGCTTTTAGTGTATCCCATATGGTTTTGTATGTTGTGTTTTCATTTTAAGAATGTTTAAATTTTCCTCTTAATTTCTTCCTTGACCCACTGGTCATTTGGGAGTGTATTGTTTAATTTCCATGTATTTGTATAATTTCTAAAATTCCTCTTGTTATTGACTTCTGGTTTTATTCCATTGTGGTCAGAGAAGATACATGATTTAATGTCAACATTTTTGAATTGTTTAAGACTTGTTTTGTGGCCTAACAGATAATCTGTCCTTGAGAATGATCCATGTGCTGAGAAGAATGTGTATTCTGCAGCCATTGGATGAAATGTTCTGCAAATATCTATTGGGTTCATTTGATCTGTAGTGCAGATTAAGTCTAATGCTTCTTTGTGAATTTTCTGTCTGGATGATGTGTCCTATGCTGAAAGTGGGATGTTGAAGTCTCCAACTATTACTGTATTGGATCTTTCTATCTCTTTAGCTCGAATAGTATTTACTTTATATATCTGGGTGCTCCAGTCCTAGGTACATATATATTTACATGTACATGTATAATATTGGATACATATATATTTACTGCATATATATTTGGGTGCATATATATTTATATATTTAATGTTTATATCATCTTGCTGAATTGACCCATTTATCATTATATCCTGACCTTCTTTATCTCTTTTTATAGTCTTTGTCTTGAGATCTATTTTGTCTGATATAAGTATAGCTATTCCTGCTTTGTTTTGGCTTTCATTTGCATAGAGTATCTTTATCCATCCCTTTATTTTCAGTCTATGTGTGTCTTTATAGGTGAAATGTGTTTCTTGTAGGTAATACATCATTGGGTCTCTTTTTTTTTATCCATTCACCCACTCTATGTCTTTTGATTAGAGAGTTTAGTCCATTTACATTTAATTTTATTGTTGATAAGTAAGAACTTAACTCTTGCCATTTTGTTTTTTGTTTTCTGGTTATTTTATGCTCTTCTCTTCCTTCTTACCTTTCTTCCTGTCTTCCTTTTAGTGAAGGTGATTTCCCCGATGGTATCTTTTAATTTCTTGCTTTTTATTTTTATTTTTTGTATCTGTTGTATGTTTTTTGTTGTTCTTGTGTTTTTGTTGTTGTTGTTTTGTTTTGTTTTTTATTTTTTTGAGATGGAGTCTCACTCTGTCACCCAGGCTGGAGTGCAGTGATATGATCTTGGCTCACTGCAACCTCTGCCTCCTGGGTTCAAGCGAGTCTCCTGCCTCAGCTTTCTGAGTAACTGGGATTACAGGTGTGCACCACCACACCTGGCTAATTTTTATATTTTTAGTAGAGACGGGGTTTCATCATGTTGGTCAGGCTGGTCTCAAACTCCTGACCTTGTGATCTGCCTGCTCTGGCCTCCCAAAGTGCTGGAATTAACAGGTGTGGGCCACTACGCCCAGCCTGTTGTATGTTTTTGATTTGAGGTTACTATGAGGCTTGCAAATGATATCTTATAACCATTATTTTAAACTGATGACAATTTAACAGTGATTGCATAAACAGACTAACAAACAAGTAAAGATAAAGCTAATAAAAACTCCAACTTTAACTTCATCCCTCTGCTTTTTAACTTTTTGTTGTTTGCATTTATATCTTACTAGACTATACATGTCTTGAAAAGTTGTAGTTATTATTTTTGATAGGTTCATCTGAGAAAAGTCATTATTTTATGATATTGATGTTCCTTAACCTTTGAGAAAATTGTCATCTTCTTAACAAATTTTGTTTGGTAACTGAACTTCTCTGTGAGATATTCTGTTAACTATCTTTGCACAATCTGGTGGGGAGAGGCCGGCTGCCCTATTTTCAGAGAGGCAGCTGCCCTATTTCACTGAAAAGTAATTCTTGGCACACAATGAAGTAGAGATGCTCCTGATTCCTCTGGGACATTGTGGACACCAAGGGCAATTGCCTTTTCACTACATCCCAAGCTCCTGTACTCACTGCTCATGGCCTGATGCGTGTGTATGTGGTGGGGGTCAAGTAATTTTCCAATTAAGTCTTAAGCCATGTGCTTTGCAGTTTTCAAGCATTTATCAATTTCTCATCAAGTCAAAGTCTCCCTTAATTTTTATTATGCATGTATATTTTTAAAATATATATTTTAATTATTTATGTGGTTGTTATGTGGGAATGGTGTTTACTAGTTCTACCTCCTACCATTTTAAAACCACAGCTTTTTTTTAAAGGAAACATTTATTGAGCCAACTATGTGTCAAACATAGATAGGCATGGGGATTAGAATAGTGCCCCAAAAGGCCCTTTACTTTTTTTCATAAAGTTTTTTTCCTGCCTCTGTAGTGCAGAATTCAGCTTGGCAGGCCAAAAAAAGAAACCATTGAGCTTAGGCAACACTCAGTAATCAGTTCAAAAGGCCAGCTGAATTATATCAAGCCAAGTAAGGTGTCAAAAAAACAGACAAGAGGTACAGGCAAGAAAAATGTTCTCTGGTCCTCCAGTGTCTTCCTAATCTTCTCTGTATAGAGTGACCATATGTCCCTATTTGCCTTAGACAGTTCTGGTTTATACCTATTATCTTAGTGTGAGTTTTAATGATACCTTTTCACTCTAAAAAGTTACCTAGTTTAAACTGTAAATTATATGATTACTCTAGTAAGACACCATGTAAAGAAAATCAATGAATGAATATCTCTGGCCGGTGATAATATTTGGAGCACTTCAGAACATAGGGAACAGAAATAGCAAGTCATCATTTATTTATTCATTCATTCATTCATTCAATAAAGATTTGCTGAAGCTCTACCATGTGCCAGGCTCTGTGCAAAACTTTGAATGTACAGTGATGAGCAACCCAGACACACTCATGGACATTTCCCTGAGAAAAGATTAGCAAACTAACAAGTCTATTTCTAATGTAAACCAGAGACAAACTATAATTTCTCAACATTTTTTCCTAGTTCAAGGACTTGAAAAAACATTGTAAACTCTTTGCCTACTCAATCATACACTGTCAGGTAGGTATTAAGTTAGCATATCAAAACCACACCATCATTTGAAAGAGATGTTAAATACTTGTCTACCAAACAAGAACAAAGCAGGGTGCTATGCAGGTAATAATGGATTTGAAGTCACTAGATGGCCTGTTTAGATAATTAAGCAAACAAAAAAAAAGTACTGAAAAATTATCAAAGTTGATGATTAACATGGTTTGGAATTCAAAGGATAATTTCACTACCCTCTTCTTCACTTAGGCACTGAGATAATGTATATAATGGATCGATCACGTGCAATTTTCTACTCATTATGCACAAACCTGCTTCATCAAATTCCCCATTCAGCATGCGTATTACCAAAAAAATCAAAAGCTAAAAGCAAGTTGCAACCTGCAGCCCCTATTATTCTTTTACTTATTGCATTAAAATATGCAATTCTTTTGAAGAGTTTGAATACCAAGTGTTCTTTTTGTTATTTAGACAAAATTTGCAAGGAATTTTCCTCATTTTCTAGAGCTCAGTATTCCTGGAAAGCTAAATCCCACGGGAACTTTGAAAATGTCAGGAGCTTCTTAAGTGATGTGAAACCCACTTACAGCTTATTTGTTATAAGCTTTGACATGGAAATAGCAGAGTGGATATATAAAGAAAAAAATCCAGTAACAATAGGGATACATTGTTTGTGATATTGTCCATAGTCAATTCCTGGTCAGAGGATACTACTGAAGATTCAGAAGACTGGGGTTCCATCTCACATGGGTAATTTTTCTCCTCTGCGGATTATGACCTTCACCTTGGTCCCAGATTTTGCATAGATATGACTATAAAAAGGGAAGAACAGGTGAAAGTAGAAGAATCAAGGCAAATCTGTCTGCATTACTAGAAAAAGAATTCAAAATCAATGGTTGCCAAGGACTATCCAAGTAAATGTAAATGTCTTGATAATATCTGTTAAGATACTAAAGCATATGTTTTCTAGTGTTTGCACACATATTATAAATCGTAAGCTTCTTTGTTTCTGCCTCTAAACTCACTCTGCTTCTCCTATCATCTGTCTTAGTTAATGGCATCCTGAACTACCTTAAGTCATCTAATCAGGAAACTAGAGTCAACATCCATACTTCCTTCACCTTCCATATCCAGTCATCTTCAAATCTTTCCATCCTAATCCCTACAGGTCCCAAAATCTATCTTTCCCTTTCTTGTTGTCCTGCCACTGCCTTACCTGGCACCTTCATGTCTTTTTCAGGACACTGTGACAGTTTTTCTTAGATCTCCTGGCTTCACTTTCTGCCTCTTCTACTATAGGGATATTCCTAAGACTGTAAACTGATTATGCTTCTCTCTTTGCTCAGGAAATCTTCAGTGGTAGTCCTAGCATAATAAGCAATAACCTAGACCCAAACTCCCTTCCCAGCCTCACACCTAGTCTCTGGGCCTGCCCACACCCAGGGCATACTGAAGCATTTTACCTCAGACACATTAATTTCCTTGAAGTTTCCATGACTTTGTACACTTTTTCAAAAATCCAGCAAACTTTTATGCATCCTTCATATCCTACCTAGCAAACTTTTATGCATCCTTCATAACCCTGTTCAGCCAACCCTCTTCTACGAATCCATCACTGAGTTTCTACGACAGAGTTAAAAACTTGTTTTTCTGCACCCATAATATTTTTAATTAATTAATTCCATTATGGCATACATTACACACTGTCATAATTATTTATGACTTTCAGAAGAGTGTGGAAATCATGTTCTTCTTTATTATGCCAGCTTCTTGCAGTGTTTGGCAAATGATGTGCTCCTTAAATATTCACTGAATCAATTATTTAGCATTTTTTGGCTAAATAATACAATTGATAAGAGTTAATAAAACTCTTGTCTATAAACTATTTCAGTGATATTTCTCTTCTGCTCATTCCTACATGCTGGAATGTATGTATATGTGTGAAGATGATTTGTGTTAAGGTGTCCCACTGCTTCGTGGCATTGAATCAAAGAAAAATCAGAACACTGAGGACCAGGTTCTCTAGCAACAGCACTAGAGCACTAGAGCAGAGAAGAGTCCCTCACCAGGGCCGGCCCTGAACCAGTACGAGGACAGATTGTGCTAGCAGGGAGCAGCACTATTCCCAGTGGCCTGCACATGTTTGATTAACTTATACAGAGGGAATCTCAGCAGTGGCATGTCTAGTCATGTCTGGAAACAATGCCTCTGGAAAGAGCTGCCCCCTGCTGAAAGAGATGTCAAGAAGCCAGAAAATTCCTGGAGAGGACTATGAATCTCCAAAGGAGATTCCATGACCTACCTGTGGTAGGTCATGGCTGCCCCCATCATACCCACACCCCTGGCCAGCACCATCAGCATCCTTGTGAGCCGAGTCCATCCTGTGTAGCCACTGGCTAGAGTCTGGTCTCATGGACTTTCAAGGGTTCTTTGTCCCACTCCTAAGTTTACACCACTCTTGGCTAATCTGTAAGTCCTAGGAAACAGAGTTGGAGAAACTGCTTTCTCTTGGTTTGACTTTGAATGCTTTCAAAGTAGTTAGAGATATATTTGCCAAACAAATTGCCTCTTGGCAAATAGCACCGTGTCATGCCATAGTTCTCAAATTACTGAGCCCCAATTACTTTCTTCAAGTGAAAGTTGAAGCATATATCCAAAACACAAAGCAAAAAGGGCAGGAACACTTGTAGTTACAGTGGGAGTAGGTTCCGGAGCCCCACTTACTCAGCCTCCCTCTGCGTGGGTCCCAGGATACATAAGTAGTCCTCAGAAAATGCTGCTGGCCAGGATGTGATTAGATCCAACCCCAACTCTCGAACCACCCCCCGGACCCCTCTCTACCCCACCCCTCATTTGCTCTTGGGCCTGGCAATCTGCAGCCTCTCAAGCTCTCTCCTGTATCATTCTCACCACAATCACAGCCGTGCTCCAGCACCTCTTGTTCTTTACTTCTCCTTGACTCCAGGTTCCTGTTCCATTTCTCTGTTCCCCTTCACTGATAACTCTGCATACTACATTGACTTTCTCACCTCCTGTTGTTTCTCAAATATGCTGGACTCTGTCTACTTCCTTCTCTTTCTATTGCAGCCATTGGGGTCTAAGTCCACATCATTTCTTGCCCTGACAACTGCAGTGACCTCTTTCTTAGTCTTCCTGTCTCCACTCTTGCTGCCTAATACCCATTCTCCATAGAACAGCTAGACAAGTATTGTTAAAGAGTAAATTATATCATAGCACTGGAAGATTAAAATATTTCAGACGCTGGCCAGGTGCAGTGGCTTATGTCTGTAATCCCAGCACTTTGGGAGCCCGAGGCGGGCAGATCATGAGGTCAGGAGATCAAGACCATCCTGGCTAACACAATGAAACCCCATCTGTGCTAAAAATACAAAAAAATTAGCTGGCATGGTGGCGCGAGCCTGTAGTCCCAGCTATTTGGGAGGCTGAGGCAGGAGAATAGCTTGAACCCGGGAGGTGGAGGTTGCAGTGAGCCGAGATCTTGCCACTGCACTCCAGTCTGGGCAACAGAACGAGACTCTGTCTGAAAAAAAAAAAAAAAAAAAATCAGACGCATCTCAGTGCATTTAGGATAGAATCCAAACTCTTTCCCACAATGTAGGAAGTAGGATCTGCCTTCTTTCTATTTCTCCAACTTCAATTCAGGTCATTCTGCACCTTCCCCTCAGGCCTCAGCTTCAGCCATTCCCTGAGCCTGGTGTACTCTCGCCCCATCTTTTCCTACCTGATGTCTCTTCAATATTTTTTGTTCTCACTTAAATGTTACTGCCTCAGAGAAGCTGTCCCTGGCCCTTGATGTCAGGGTTCACTTTGTCCTTATTCCTGTTTTTCTCATTCATTCTGTTTATTTCTTCTTGGTACCTACCACAGCTTGTAATTATCTTGTTTCTGCACTTCTAAACTTCTATGTCTATCTCTCCCATTGAGATTCAGTCTGCACAAGAGTTGGACATATCTTTCCTGTTCACCCACGTGATCTAGCACTTGGCTCAGATCCTGGCACAGCGTCTAACACATGGGTTAAATGTTTAGTTTTTCTAACTGCAAAAACAAAGTCCATTTGGGATCATGAAAATAGTCTAAAATTCAGGTGTACTAATAGATGCACAGCTCCGCAAATATACTAAAACCATTAAATTGTTTTAAATGGGTGAATTGTATGGTGTGTGAATTAGGTTTAGAGTCTTAGTTTCCATATTTGCAAAACTGAATAATAATACCTGAGAGAGAGAAGAGAATTAATTGCAACTTTCATAAGTTTCTGTTCACCTGACCATAAACACTTGAGACATCCCTCAGCTGTTGCAATTCTCATTTAGGAACCCCTGGAAATCACCTTGACCCTGAAATATCAAAACAGATACCACACTGACTTTGCTCAGTGGTAATAAGTTGCTGCTGCCCTACTGAAATAGAACTTACAGGGAAAAAGAGAGAGAGAGAGAGAGAGACAGAATGAAAAGAAGGAAAGGAAAAAGAAAAAAGAAAGGTACACACCAGATCACAGAGTTACAGCGAATCACTAGAACCACACCACTGTTTGCAAAGTTGCAAAGATAAATTTATCTACTTCTTTTGGTATTTCTTTCCTTCAAATTTGTGTTTGTTTGCTTCTTGTATACTAGGTTGGTGTCTTAGTCAGTTCAGGCTGCTATAATAGAATACCATACACTGGGTGGCTTAGACAACAAACATCTATTTCTCACGATTCTGGAGACAGGGAAGTCCAAGATCAAGGAGCTGACAGATTTGATGTCTATTGGGGTCCCACTTCCTGGTTTCTGGAGGGCCACCTTCTTGTTTTATTCTCACAGGGTAGAGAGGGAGTGAGAGAGCACTCTGGGGCCTCTTTTATAAAGGCATTAACCACATTCATGAGGGCTTATCTCATGACCTAATCACCTCCCAAACCCACCGCCTCCTAATAGCACCACATTGGGGTTAGGATTTCAACATATGAATTTTAGGGGAACATAAACATCCAGTGCATAACACTTGAATTCTTCCAGAAGTGAAGCCTGAGGCAAGAATTTGAGTGCACATTGTTTATTTGGGAGGTGCTCTCAGGGAGCATGGGCCGGGCAGTGGGCAAGTGAGACAGGGAAGGAAGCCATCACAGTGGAGTGAGGGGACTGCTGGGGGGCTGTGAGGCTCAATCCTGCAGAGGTAGAACATACCCCAGCAACGTCCCAGAGAGACGCAGTTGCCCACCAGCTTCCCTGCTGTCACTGTGTGAGAACTGCTCCCCCAGGGCTTACTCCCCAGCACCGTCAGCTTGCTCTGCATGAGCCAAGTGGGCTTCTGTAGCTCAGGCCTGGTCCTTGCAGGAAGACTGAATGTAATGGTGGTCAGGCACCAGTGGGGTCTTCTACATGTCAGATGCAGACTTCAGATGCACACCAGCCCCTAGGCACCATTCAGGAGCAGCCCATCTTCCCATGTCCTTGGTGGTCAGCCGTGGGAGGGTAGGTGTGGGTGGGTGGGCCTTGCTGAGTTTCCTCAACTTCAGACCTTCTTGCTCCTCTTCACAAATCCCTTATGAAAGCTGAGGCAAGATAGAATCCCACAGACCTCCTTATCTAGAGAGTCTCCTTAGTAGCCAAGACAAGCTCTGGATTACATTGTGAAAGTTGCCGTTCCATACAGAACATGTGTGGAAATCTGAGAACTCTGGCCTAGTCAATCACGAGACACTTCCTTCCTTTCAATCTTTGCTACAACCTCAGTTTAATTCTAAGTTTCCTTACCCTGTGAAACCCACACCTCTCATCATCTATTATTTCTGACCCATGCATGTAGCACCAAGCTACAGGTTTCTCAGGAACACTGTAAAAACTGCTGTAATAACTTTTAAAAAACATCAGAAGATTTCCGGGGGAGCAGAGCAAGATGGCCAAATAGGAACAGCTCCGGTCTCCAGCTCCCAGCGCGAGCAACACAGAAGACAGGTGATTTCTGCATTTTCAACTGATGTACTGGGTTCATCTCACCAGAGAGTGCCAGACAATTGGTGCTGGTCAGCTGCTGCAGCCCAACCAGTGAGAGCTGAAGCAGGGCGAGGCATCGCCTCATCTGGGAAGCGCAAGGGGGAAGGGAATCCCTTTTCCTAGCTAAGGGAACTGAGACACACAACACCTGGAAAATCGGGTAACTCCCACCCCAATACTGTGGTTTACCAAGGGTCTTAGCAAACAGGCACACCAGGAGATTATATCCCACACCTCGCCGGGAGGGTCCCACGCCCACAGAGCCTCCTTCATTGCTAGCACACCAGTCTGAGATCTAACTGCAAGGCAGCAGTGAGGCTGGGGGAGGGGTGCCCGCCATTGCTGAGGCTTAAGTAGGTAAACAAAGCTGCTGGGAAGCTCGAATTGGGTGGAGCTCACAGCAGCTCAAGGAGGCCTGCCTGTCTCTGTAGACTCCACCTCTGGGGACAGGGCACAGCTCAACAACAACAACAACAACAACAACAACAACAGAAAAGCAGCAGAAACCTCTGCAGATGCAAACGACTCTGTCTGACAGCTTTGAAGAGGGCAGTGGATCTCCCAACATGGAGGTTGAGATCTGAGAACGGCCAGACTGCCTGCTCAAGTGTGTCCCTGACCCCTGAGTAGCCTAACTAGGAGACATCCTGCACTAGGGGCAGACCGACACCCCACACCTCACACGGTGGAGTACACCCCAGAGAGGAAGCCTCCAAAGCAAGAATCAGACAGGTACACTCGCTGTTCAGCAATATTCTATCTTCTGCAGCCTCTGCTGCTGATACCCAGGCAAACAGGGTCTGGAGTGAACCTCAAGCAATCTCCAACAGACCTACAGCTGAGGGTCCTGACTGTTAGAAGGAAAACTAACAAACAGGAAGGACACCCACACCAAAACCCCATCAGTACCTCACCATCACTAAAGACCAGAGGCAGATGAAACCACAAAGATGGGGAAAAAGCAGGGCAGAAAAGCTGGAAATTAAAAAAATAAGAGCGCATCTTCCCCTCCAAAGGAATGCAGCTCATCGCCAGCAATGGATCAAAGCTGGATGGAAAATGACTTTGACAAGATGAGAGAAGAAGGCTTCAGTCCATCAAACTTCGCAGAGCTAAAGGAGGAATTACGTACCCAGCACAAAGAAACTAAAAATCTTGAAAAAAGAGTGGAAGAATTGATAACTAGAATAATTAATGCAGAGAAGGCCATAAACGAACTGACAGAGATGAAAACCATGACATGAGAAATACGTGACAAATGCACAAGCTTCAGTAACCGACTCGATCAACTGGAAGAAAGAGTATCAGCGATTGATGATCAAATGAATGAAATGAAGTGAGAAGAGAAATCTAAAGAAAAGAGAAGAAAAAGAAATGAACAAAGCTTGCAAGAAGTATGGGATTATGTAAAAAGACCAAATCTACATCTGATTGGGGTGCCTGACAGTGAGGGGGAAAATGGAACCAAGTTGGAAAACACTTTTCAGGATATCATCCAGGAGAACTTCCCCAACCTAGTAGGGCAGGCTAACATTTAAATTCAGGAAATACAGAGAACGCCACAAAGATACTCCTCCAGAAGAGCAACTGCAAGACACATAATTGTCAGATTCACCAAAGTTGAAATGAAGGAAAAAATCTTAAGGGTAGCCAGAGAGAAAGGTTGGGTTACCCACAAAGGGAAGCCCATCAGACTGACAGCAGATCTCTCGGCAGAAACTCCACAAACCAGAAGAGAGTGGGGGCCGATATTCAGCATTCTTAAAGAAAAAAATTTTAAACCCAGAATTTCATATCCAGCCAAACTAAGTATCATAAGTGAAGGAGAAATAAAATTCTTTACAGATAAGCAAATGCTTAGAGATTTTGTCACCACCAGGCCTGCCTTACAAGAGACCCTGAAGGAAGCACTAAACATGGAAAGGAACAACCGGTACCAGCCATTGCAAAAACATGCCAAAATGTAAAGACCATCGAAGCTAGGAAGAAACTGCATCAACTAATGAGCAAAATAACCAGTTAATATCATAATGGCAGGATCAAGTTCACACATAACAATATTAACCTTAAGTGTAAATGGACTAAATGGTCCAATTAAAAGACACAGACTGGCAAACTGGATAAAGAGTCAAGACCCATCAGTTTGCTGTATTCAGGAGACCCATCTCACATGCAGAGACATACATAGGCTCAAAATAAAGGGATGGAGGAAGATCTACCAAGCAAATGGAGAACAAAAAAAAAGCAGGGGTTGCAATCCTAGTCTCTGATAAAACAGACTTTAAACCATCAAAGATCAAAAGAGACAAAGAAGGCCATTACATCATGGTAAAGGGATCAATTCAACAGGAAGAGCTAACTATCCTAAATATATATGCACCCAATACAGGAGCACCCAGATTCATAAAGCAAGTCCTTAGAGACTTACAAAGAGACTTAGACTCCCATACAATAATAATGGGAGACTTCAACACTCCACTGTCAACATTAGACAGATCAACGAGACAGAAAGTTAACAAGGATATCCAGGAATTGAACTCATCTCTGCAGCAAGCTGACCTAATAGACATCTACAGAACTCTCCACTCCAAATCAACAGAATATACATTATTCTCAGCACCACATCACATTTATTCCAAAATTGATCACATAATTGGAAGTAAAGCACTCCTCAGCAAATGTACAAGAACAGAAATTATAACAAACTGTCTCTCAGACCACAGTGCAATCAAACTAGAACTCAGGACTAAGAAACTCAATCAAAACCGCTCAACTACATGGAAACTGAATAACCTGCTCCTGAATGACTACTGGGTACATAACGAAATGGAGGCAGAAATAAAGATGTTCTCTGAAACCAATGAGAACAAAGATACAACACACCAGAATCTCTGGGACACATTTAAAGCAGTGTGTAGAGGGAAATTTATAGCACTAAATGCCCACAAGAGAAAGCTGGAAAGATCTGAAATGGACACTCTAACATCACAATTAAAAGAACTAGAGAGGCAAGAGCAAACACATTCAAAAGCTAGTAGAAGGAAGAAATAACTAAGATCAGAGCAGAACTGAAGGAGATAGAGACACAAAAAACCCTCCAAAAAAATCAATGAATCCAGGAGTTGCTTTTTGAAAAGATCAACAAAATTGATAGACCACTAGCAAGACTAATAAAGAAGAAAAGAGAGAAGATTCAAATAGACGCAATAAAAAATGATAAAGGGGATATCACCACCGACCCCACAGAAATACAGACTACAATCAGAGAATACTACAAACACCTCTACACAAATAAACTAGAAAATCTAGAAGAAATGGATAATTTCCTGAATACTTACACTCTCCCAAGACTAAACCAGGAAGAATTTGAATCCCTGAATAGACCAATAGCAGACTCTGAAATTGAGGCAATAATTAATAGCCTACCAACCAAAAAATGTCCAGGACCAGATGGATTCATAGCTGAATTCTACCAGAGGTACAAGGAGGAGCTGGTATCATTCCTTCTGAAACTATTCCAATCAATAGAAAAAGAGGGAATCCTCCCTAATTCATTTTATGAGGCCAACATCATCCTGATACCAAAGCCTGGCAGAGACACAACAAAAAAAAGAGAATTTTAGACCAATATCCCTGATGAACATCAATGCAAAAATCCTCAATAAAATACTGGCAAACTGAATCCAGCAGCACATCAAAAAGCTTATCCACCATGATCAGTGGGCTTCATCCCTGGGATGCAAGGCTGGTTCAACATATGTAAATCAATAAATGTAATCCAGCATATAAACAGAACCAAAGACAAAAACCACATGATTATCTCAATAGATGCAGAAAAGGCCTTTGACAAAATTCAACAGCCCTTCATGCTAAAAACGCTCAATAATTTCGGTGTTGATGGAACGTATCTCAAAATAATAAGAGCTATTTATGACAAACCCACAGCCAATATCATACTGAATGGGCAAAAACTGGAAAAATTCCCTTTGAAAACTGGCACAGGACAGGGATGCCATCTCTCACCACTCCTATTCAACATAGTGTTGGAAGTTCTGGCTAGGGCAATCAGGCAAGAGAAAGAAATAAAGGGTATTCAGTTAGGAAAAGAAGAAGTCAAATTGTCCCTGTTTGCAGATGACATGATTGTATATTTAGAAAACCCCATTGTCTCAGCCCAAAACCTCCTTAAGCTGATAAGCAACTTCAGCAAAGTCTCAGGATACAAAATTAATGTGCAAAAATCACAAGCATTCTTATACACCAGTAACAGACAAACAGAGAGCCAAATCATGAATGAACTTCCATTCACAATTGCTTCAAAGAGAATAAAATACCTAGGAATCCAACTTACAAGGGATGTAAAGGACCTCTTCAAGGAGAACTACAAACCGCTGCTCAGTGAAATAAAAGAGGACACAAACAAATGGAAGAACATGCCATGCTCATGGATAGGAAGAGTCAATATCGTGAAAATGGCCATACTGCCCAAGGTAATTTATAGATTCAATGCCATCCCCATCAAGCTACCAATGAGTTTCTTCACAGAATTGGAAAAAACTGCTTTGAAGTTCATATGGAACCAAAAAAGAGCCTGCATTGCCAAGACAATCCTAAGTTAAAAGAACACAACTGAAGGCATCATGCTACCTGACTTCAAACTATACTACAAGTCTACAGTAACCAAAACAGCATGATACTGGTATCAAAACAGAGATATAGACCAATGGAACAGAACAGAGTCCTCAGAAATAATACCACACATCTACAGCCATCTGATCTTTGACAAACCTGAGAAAAACAAGAAATGGGGAAAGGATTCCCTATTTAATAAATGGTGCTGGGAAAATTGGCTAGCCATAAGTAGAAAGCTGGAACTGGATCCTTTCCTTACTCCTTATATGAAAATTAATTCAAGATGGATTAGAGACTTAAATGTTAGACCTAATACCATAAAAACCCTAGAAGAAAACCTAGGTAATACCATTCAGGACATGGGCATGGGCAAGGACTTCATGTTTAAAACACCAAAAGCAATGGCAACAAAAGCTAAAATTGACAAATGGGATCTAATTAAACTAAAGAGCTTCTGCACAGCAAAAGAAACTACCATCAGAGTAAACCGGCAACCTACAGAATGGGAGAAAATTTTTGCAATCTACTCATCTGACAAAGGGCTAATATTCAGAACCTACAAAGAACTCAAACAAATGTATAAGAAAAAAACAAACAACCCCATCAACAAGTGGGCAAAGGATATGAACAGACATTTCTCAAAAGAAGACATTGATACAGCCAACAGACACATGAAAAAATGCTCCTCATCACTGGCCATCAGAGAAATGCAAATCAAAACCACAACGAGATACCATCTCACACCAGTTAGAATGGCAATCTTTAAAAAGTCAGGAAACAACAGGTGCTGGAGAAGATGTGGAGAAATAGGAACACTTTTACACTGTTGGTGGGATTGTAAACTAGTTCAACCATTATGGAAAACAGTATGGTGATTTCTCAAGGTTCTAGAACTAGAAGTACCATATGACCCAGGCATTCCATTACTGGGTATATACCCAAAGGATTATAAATCATGTTGCTATAAAGACACATGCACACGTAAGTTTATTGTGGCACTATTCACAATAACAAAGACTTGGAATCAACCCAAATGTCCATCAGTGACAGACTGGATTGAGAAAATGTGGCACATATACACCATGGAATACTATGCAGCCATAAAAAAGGATGAGTTTGTGTCCTTTGTAGGGACATGGATGCAGCTGGAAACCATCATTCTCAGCCAACTATCGCAAGAACAGAAAACCAAACACCGCATATTCTCACTCATAGGTGGGAACTGAACAATGAGATCACTTGGACTCGGGAAGGGGAACATCACACACCGGGGCCTATCATGGGGATGGGGGAGGGGGCAGGGATTGCATTGGGAGTTATACCTGATGTAAATGACGAGTTGATGGGTGCTGACGAGTTGATGGGTGCAGCACACCAACATGGCACAAGTATACATATGTAACAAACC
The DNA here is from genome assembly GCF_002776525.5 of Piliocolobus tephrosceles. Lineage (NCBI taxonomy): Eukaryota > Metazoa > Chordata > Mammalia > Primates > Cercopithecidae > Piliocolobus > Piliocolobus tephrosceles. The sequence goes on from NC_045438.1 coordinate 84,127,332, forward strand.
TGCACGTTATGCACATGTACCCTAGAACTTAAAGTATAATAATAACAAAAAAGAAAAAAGAAAAAAAAAATCAGAAAAGGCAAGTGACTTACTACAGCACATAAACATGTACCTAACTTTCAAAGACTCTCTTTTTGCACTTGCTTCTTTAAAATCTAAAGTTAAAGCTATGTTAGTCATGGCTGTTAAAATGACCCAGTGATATATTATTGCCTTGAAGAGTCCCCTCGTAAAATTAATGTTGCAGTCTTTCCTCTCTGCACACTCGGAATTTCACGTTTGCTTTGTTCCATTTTGATCTTGTAAGTTATTTTAAAGATTACATGTACCTGTCCTTTGCTGTATTAAGTGTCTTTAGAATGATTTTGGTCAAAGGTAACAAAATTCCACTCAGCTGCAGCTTACTTGTCTTACCTCTCTTATCCATCTCAAATTTCCCATCCCACTCTACAGAAGATGCCATAGTGGCAATCCATGTCCGACAGCTTGATACTTACTTATTTGGGAAGTGCCCTTGAACCTCAGCAGGAGCCTACATGGGAGTGGAAGGGCAGCACTCCAACACTTCTGAGCCCACACCTCAGGGTGGAGGGAGCTGGCCCCACCTTCCCTGACAATGACAGTGACCTCGCAGCTGGTCCCCAACCCAGGTAGGCAAGGTGCCTTCCACTTTTTAGTTTTATATAGTCTTTGTTAATTCATTAGCCCTACTTATCTCACTGATGCCAATGTACAGAGTGGGAACTCTTCCATGTCACAAACACATGAGGCCATCACATGAGTGTATCCCCAATCTTCCTGCTGGGCCTTTGTTCATGACTGGTTCTGACTGGAATGCCCTACTCTGCTTGCTTTACCCAATATTAAATTTTCTTTATTCATTTAACAAGGGTTAACTGATATTTGTTATAGGGTAAGCATGTTGCTAGGCCCTAAAGACATAGTGGTATGTGAAATGGACATGTGACCTCTACAGAGCTTAAGTCTAGCGAGAGGAGGGAAACAATGAAAGTGTAAGGTATACACAAGTAAATAAATGTATAATTACAAAATGAGAAGATTCTTATAAAGTAGTTTAATGGTGTCATTGAGAAGGTATATCTGTGAAGGAGTAACAGGGGAGTGTGGGGATATAGCCCAGAACAGAGTAGCAGGTTACCTAAGCATGAAAGACCACAGCTAGCATGGGACCAAATTCTGCAGTTACCACTCTATGTGTGGGTCATCTTGAGTAAGTTGCTTGACCTCTCTAATACTTAATTTTCTCATCTGTAAAATGAAGATAATACCATCTGCATCTAAAGGTATTGGGAAGATCAGACTAATTTTTATAAAACACCTGGTACAAAGAATGTATTCAGTAAATATTAGCTACTAATTATCACTAGTATTAAGCTGAGAGTTGGAGACCACATAGAGGGCAACCACGCTAAGAGTTTGGGGAAAAGCATTCCAAGAAGAGGGAACAGTATGTTCAAAGGCAATGTAGCCCAGTTTGTTGTATTATTTATCCAAAGACCAGTGTTACTGGAATTGCATGAGTTAGGGAAAGTCTGCTAAGGGATGGGGTGGCTGTGTAATTTCTCCAACAATGCTTAGCTGCATTACTGCCAGCCTAGAGAAGGCACATGTTGGGTACATACAGAATCAGATTTTCCTCTAGAGAATGTGAAAGAGGAAGAGACAAAAGGATGTTGAAAATGTTTGTAACAGAATGGTTCTGATGAAAGACCATAAAATCAGAGCTAGACAGGAGAGAATAAAAGATAACGGTACCTAATTAACAGATAAAATAGAAGAGAGAATGACTTGACGGTATCAACTAGAAAGGAAAACTGTTTCAAAGACACACTTGAGTAAAGCGAGCTAGAAACAAGGGAAGTTAAGGTAGGAAAGTAGGGTCTCTAGATTCATTGTTTAGGATATAATCTAATATCCGGGGGTGACAAAATCCAAGAAGTGACTCTGGGATCATATGCCTGAAGTGAGGTAGTGATCAAGGAAATAGGTGTGGAGGAGGTCAAAGAACAAAGGGGTCAGAACATTGAATGACCCATATGACATTGAATTATCCATAATCCATATGCATTATCCATATGCAGTCCTGCTACCAGCCAATATGGTGACTTTATGCAAATTAGAAAATGGCACCCCCTTCCTCAAAATGTTTTATCATCATCTGCCAGAATCTGTCAAAATCTCTATGTAAATCATTGATGGTGACACAGATGGAGCGGCCTCCTGGACTTACATAGCTGTAAGCAGCAGCCCTGTTTATGTGTGTCTTGAATCCAGCAAGAATCATAGGAGTTCGTAGTGAAAAAGAAGATGTCCCAGGAACCCAGTTTGGCAGTGACAGAAGGGGAATCATCAGGGGCTGTTGGCCGTCAGCAACAAGAAGTGGGAGAGGGTAGAAAGTTTGATAGCATGAACCTCAAGGGAACAGAGCTTTTACAAGATAGAGGAGGAGTAGCGGTATAGAAACAAGAAGAGGGTGCAAGGAGAGGACAACACCCTCATTTCCTCAAACTCAGGTATTTGAGATTTGTGAAACAAGCAGGCTCTGCACAGAAGGGCTGTGGCAGATGGTAGGGTCCCTCAATTTCCTAAGATTTAGCTCAAATGTTTTCTCCTCCGTGAAATATTTCCTGATTTTCCCAGCTGGAAATAATTTTTTTCTTCCCTGAAATCTCTAGCAACTAATTTATGCCTCTTTTATCTCCAGATCTTTTTCTATTTTAACTATGTCATTTCAGTTGGTTCTTATCTACTCTAGCAGAATGTGTGGTCTTTGGAAGTGGGTCTCTGTCTGATGCATCTTTTGTTCTACTATAATACTGTCTCTTCATTTATTTAGTCATAGTAGAGGCATAATGAATATTGAGTGAATTAATTAATATTACTATTTCTTTTTGCTCCCAAAACTTAGTAGAATTAATTATGTTTTTGAACTAGCTTTATCTGTATTACACTTAGAATCAATGCAAATGGAATTTACAGTTTTGCAATCTGGGTACAAGGTACAATATGAATTGTATTCAATAGTAATGTCTGTCTTTTTCTTTCTTTACTACAACAGACTCTTCCCTCCTTTTGCAGTTTTTGAGTAACAGCAAGAATTTCAGGTATTAATGATAACTATATTTGATATAATTATCTTTTATAGCTTGTATTTTTATTAAACAACAAAAATCCTATTTTGTTATTTAAAATGATGAATATATACAACAATCAATTGTGAATTGACAGTTTGTCTTTAGTTCATAAAATATTTTTGTTCTGTGAATTTAGAGACCTCATGTGTGATTATTTCTTCAGTGAATTCAGCTATATATTTTATATTAATAATAATATGCATATGTCCCCTTATAGCAATTGAAAAAATGAGATTCCTCACTCTTTTGAAGACCATGGAATATATAAATAAGTATTTTTGGATTCCTGAGATAGAGGTTATAAATTGCTTTATGTCTAATATTGGCAAATTAAAACCTTATTTGATTATGGTAGGGTGTATTTTTATCCTGGAAGAGTAAATGAAAGACAATTTTAAAATGTCTGCTTTGGTTTCTTAAGATATATATTCTCATTTCTAAAAGTTTTAAAACTCCTCTTGTCTTATCAACAAATGATGCTAAAATAACTGAACATCCACATGCAATAAATAAATAAATCTAGACAAAGACTTTATACCCTTTACAAAAATTAACTCAAAATGAATCATAGACCCTAATGTAAAAGGTAAAACTATAATATAAACCTCCTAGAATATAACATAGGAGAAAACCTAGATAATAACCTGAGTCTGAAGATGACATTTTAGATACAACACCGAAGGCATGATGTGTGAAAGAAATCATTGAGAAGCTGGACTTCGTTAAAATTAAAAACTTCTGCTCTATGAAAAACACTGTCAAGAGAATGAGAAGACAAGCTACAGACTGAGAGAAAAAGAAAACGCAAAAGATAAAGCTAATAAAAGACTGTAATCCAAAATATTCAAAGAACTCTTACAACTCAACAATAAGAAAATTAACAATCAGATTAAAATATGAGCAAAAGACTGAATAGACACCTCACTGAAGAAGACACACAGATGACAAATAAGCATATGGAAAGATACTCAGCATCATATATCATCAGGGAATTGATAATTGAAACAACAATGAGATGCCACTATATACCTATTAAAGTGGCCAAAATCCAGAACACTGACAACACCAATTGCCAGTGAGAATGTGGAGCAACAGGAACTCCCATTCATTGCTGGCAAGAATAAGAAATGGTAGTCTCTTTGAAAGAGAGTTTGGCAGTTTCTTACAAAACTAAGCATACTCTTATCACGGAATCTAGCAATTGTGTTTTTGGTATCACCCAAATGAGTCTAAAACATGTCCACAAAAAATCTGCACATAAATTTTTATAGCAGTTATATTTATAATTGCCAATATGTGAAAGCAACCAATATGCTCTCTTGAGCAAGTGAGTAGATAAACTATGGTACATCCAGTCAATGGAATATTATTCTGCACTGAAGAGAAATGAGCTGTCCAGACATGCAAAAGACATGAAGGAAACTTAAATGCATGTTACTAAGTAAAAGAAGCCAATCTGTAAAGCCTACATACTCTGTGATTCCAACTATCTAACATTCCGGAAAAGGGAGAAACTTTGGAGTCGGTAAAAGAATCAGTGGCTGCCAGGGGTTAGTGAGGAGGGAGATATGACTAGGCAGAGCACAGAGGACTTTTCAGGGCAGTGAAACCATTCTATGTGATAATCATAACGGTGGGTCCATGTCATTACAGATTTGTCCAGACCCACACTATGTACAACATCAAGAGTGAACCTTAATGTAAACTGTGAACTTTGGGTGATTATAATATGTCAATGTGGGTTCATTGATTGTCACCAACGTACTACTCTGGTGCAGGATGTTGATAGTTGGGGAGGTTATACATATGTAGGGGTAGAGAATAGAAGAAAAATGTCTGTACCTTCGATTTTGTTGTGAACCAGAAACTGTTCTTTAAAAATATATATATATTTTTAAAAAGACAATAACAACAAAATCCTCCTAGCCTTCCAGATAAAGATTATTTTCCTAGCATGGTATGCCTGGCCCTTCTTGACCTGACCTGCAGGTATCTCTTATTTTACCTCCCACTACATCCCTCAATAACATCATTTGTCCATCCATCTAGCTATGAAATATTTATTTAGATTCTTTGTGTGCCAGATACTGCAAGATGCTAAGGCAAAACAGTGAATAGACAGACACTATTATAATATTTATAAAAATAAGTTGTAAACATTGATTTTTTTTATTTTAAGATTTTGAATTATTTGAGGATAGAAATTTTATCTTGCTTACCAAAAAGGTAAGTACTCAGACAAAGCTTGTGGTTCAATATATAAATATACACATATGTAAATAAAATTTTTCTTTATGACATTTTGAAATTTTGAGTTCAGTTTGCATATTTATGTTTCTCTTTGAAAATGTTCCTCAAGTGGGCGTTTATTGAAGTGTACATGCACCACTAAATTCTTATCCTTACTGTTCAGTAGATGTGAGTTACAAGACAGGAGGAAAGAACATGCTCTGTGTCACAGCAGAGCTGGCTGTTGCAGCCCAGCTTGTCTCCCTTTGGAATAGCAATAAAGTGCATATTTTCTCTAACTGCTAGAGTTAACAGAGAAGTCTTGGAAGAAAACTGCCAGAAGTCTTGGAAGAGGAAATAGAGCTTCAGAAACAAGCTTAGTTTTGACTGTTTACCAATTAAGAGAACTAAGATATCTGAGTCGTTTCTATTTGAGATCATAATTGGCCTTTTAAAAAAACTTTAATAAGGATAGGTAAGAAAAGATATTGGAATAATCGTTAAGAAAAATCTTCAAAATATTTGTTAAACATTTAATTATAAAAATTTCAAACCCTTACTAGAGTTGAGAAAGTAAAATAGTGAATCTTCCTGGACAAGCACCAGCTTTAATGATCATCAACTCATAGCCAAATTTGTTTCATCTGTAGTCTTACCCACATCTCCTCTTTCTGTTAACCACCTAGATTATTTTGAAGCAAACTCTATCTGTAAATATTTCAGTACAAAACTTTAAAATAACTCTTTTTTGGCCGGGTGAGGTGGCTCATGCCTGTAATCCTAGCACTTTGGGAGGCCGAGGTGGGCGGACCATGAGGTCAGGAGTTCAAGAGCAGCCTGGCCAACACGGTAAAACCCCATCTCTACTAAAAATACAAAAATTTTCCAGGCATGGTGGGGGTTACCTGTAATCTCAGCTACTCAGGAGGCTGAGGCAGGAGAATTGCTTCAACCCAGGAGGTGGAGGTTGCAGTGAGTCGAGATTGCACCACTGCATTCCAGCCTGGGCAACAGAGCAAGACTCTGTTTCAGGGAAAAAATAAATAAATAAATAAATAAAATAACTTTTTTAGAAAATGTAACTACAACATTATTATTACACATACCCAAATTAATGATAATTGCTTGCTATCATCAAATATCCTGTTGGTGTTCAAATTTCTCCTTTTACCCATCATTTCTAAATGACTGAAATGTTTGGATCAGTATCACATCAAGTTCATGCATTGCAATTGATTGATGTGTCTCAAATCTCATTTATTTCATAGGTGCATCTCCCTTTGTCTGTTCCCCTTGAAAATTCATTTGCTGAAAATACCTTGGTTTGTGCTTTGTTTGTACTGTTAAGTTTCTAGACTGTGCTGGTTCCATGCCAGTGGAATAGTTTAACATGTTCCTCTATCCTATGTATCTCCTATAATTTGATAGCTGGATGCAGAGGTTGATTGGATCAGGTTCAATATTTGGCAGGAATATTTCATGGATAGTGATGTGTACTTCCGTCAGGAGGCACATAATATATGATTGTCTCTCTTTTTGTGATGCTAGTAGCTCATGATAATCATTCCCTAGATCCATTATTTCATTCAAGCTTCCAAACTGGTAACATTCTAAGTATATTATTCCTTCTATAACCATTTGTTAAAATTCTGTAAAAAGAAAGTTCCCCTCTTCAAACATTTGGTTATCTTGTGGTACAGTTCATTTTGGAAAACCAGAATGCTAAATTCTTTCCCTTTATGAACAGTATCAGAATAATGAATTGATTCCCTGGCATCCTTCAAAGTTGACTAATGACCAATTTTTTTTTCCAATGAGCTTTTGTCCGCCAATGTCATTATGAACTTAAGAACTTAAGTGTATTTGATATGCTTCAATTTGAGTATCACATATATTTGATAATACACTGATTTCATCTTTGGGTAGGTGGATGCCTCCCCAAGTTGGCTCCTGAGTTTTTCTGACATAACTTCAATTGGCTTTAATAGCTTCCCACCTTTCACATATGATATGCAAGGCTTATCTTGCCCTTGACCTGAAATCGGCCATTTCTCCAACAAGCCCTAATTTGTTCTAGTGGGAAATGATTGCTTAGAGACCACCATCTGGCTGGTAGAGGAGTTTATTGGTATTGGATTGGTCACTTTCTAGGCTTTTTCAGTAGATAGAGCTAGTACATAAAATACATAAAATATATTTGTTTAAAAAAATATAAATAAATATGATGATAAATGCCCTTCACCTTTTTTTTTTTTTTTTTTGAGACAGAGTCTTGCTCTGTCTCCCAGGCTGGAGTGCAGTGGTGCAATCTTGGCTCACTGCAACCTCTGCCTCTGCCTCCCAGGTTTAAGCAATTCTCTACCTCAGCCTCCAGAGTGTCTGGGATCACAGGCACGTGCCACCACACCCGGCTAATTTTTTGTATTTTTTTTTTTTTAGTAGAGAGGGGATTTCCCTATCTTGGCCAGGCTGGTCTTGAACTCCTGACCTCATGATCCACTTGCCTCGGCCTCCCAAAGTGCTGGGATTACAGGCGTGAGCCACCGTGCCTGGTAACCTTCACCTATTGTTACTTAAGCTATTTAATTTATAGAACACAAATACTGTTGGAGCGACATTATTAAAGACTTCTGAACTTCAAACTATAATAGTAGGAGATCATACCTGAGAAAAGAGTTCCCCTGGGAAATTGTTCTTTTGATATAAAGTCCCTCCTTAAACAAAATGCTCCATTAAAATTTTACAAATGTATCTGTGAAGTGTAGAACTGTCCATAATATCAAATTATTTCAAAATCATCTTTAAGATAAAAACAAGTACATAATTATATTTTGTAAAAAAAAAAAAAGTAAAATATAGAAAATGCATATCACATAAAATGATTTTGGCTAAGTATAATGCCACAGAAAATAAATATACTTAAAACACTCTTGAATACTTAATTCAATATCCTTTGTATGAAATGTAAAATTCAGGGAATATATTAAGGTTTTTGTTCTAAAATTCTTAACACATGAAAAATATATGTATATAAAATTCTAGTATGAATTTTCATCTTACAAAATTTGAATACGCATTTTGAAAAACAGTATTTCCAGAAAGGAAAAAGCCTTCTTTTCTATATTATACACCACATCCTTAGCCTAACTAGTTTTGCTGCTAGAATAATAGGTGAATTAATTTATAATCTTATCAAATGTCCTGGTTATATCAGATTTCTATCAAGAAAAATATTTTTAGATGTTCTTGTTCATGTCTTTAAGATTCCGTTACATCATGTACATTAGGATTTCTGGGTCCATAATTTTTCAGCATTTTCATTTGCACTAAATGGATGAGAGCAGAGAAGAGCAGAAATAGCTTTACCCCAGAGTCAATTTCCCATACATTCTAATTCAGGAATGTGGAGGAGAGGCAAATTATGACGTCCCTATTTTTGTCACAGTCTCTTGCTCCCCACCATTACCTTCTCGCCTCTGAAAGCTTTTTATCCTATCATTAAAAAGATGCCAGCAATGTGTGCCTATATTCTGGCATTAAACTTATAACTACTGAGAACATGCCCATATTTCCCCTCCAGCTAGATGAGGAATAAATCCTTAAATGACAGAAAAGGAGCCCAGTCACCAAGTTCAGGGCCAACCATTTCCATTTCTATGTGCCTCTGATGCTACCTGCCTCCTGAGAACGCTGCTCAGAACTGCAATGGAACTAACCTTACATAAAGAGAAGCTGCCAGATGCCTGGACTGCAAGCTTCCTGCAAACCCAACCTGACATGGACAGTGAATGCCACACTGATAATGACACGTTGCTCCTGTGTGGTACCCAGCTTTTGCCACTCCACATTAAGTAGCATGGGGACAGACAGAGAAAGGGCCCAAACACATATATCATATGGAAAATGAATCTTGTGAGTAAAGGTGAAAGTCATGTGGGTAATACAGTCTGGTAGGAAAATGCAGGTTTTTGTTGATGCCACATATGGGGCTAGGGCCTCAAGGTGAGAGGAACAGGAGGCAAGATATCCTATGGAAAATAGATTGAAAGTCTAGTCCTTTGAGTTCTGGACTTTTATTTCTTCTCAGAAGACTTTCCTTCATTCCACTTATGCCATTAGTTTAACACAGATTCACTTCAATGCACAATTAAATTTCACTATAGTGTGAAGGAGTTTAGAGATAAATGACATACAGTTGAGGCAGAAAACATTACAAATATAAGCTTAGGTTAATCAATTCTCTTGGCATAAGTCTAATACAATAAATTCTTTCAAGTGGCCCCTGTTGACACTTCACTTTCAGATGATAAGAACTTCATAAATGGGAAGTTTCATTTCTAGTTCAGTTTCTTTGGCGAAGGGAGAAGGGGAAAGGAGGATAGAGTTATTGACCCCTTTGAGAATCTGATGCTTGCTAAAGATATGATCTTCTCCCCAGGAAAAATCAGAGACACATGCATTTTTACACACAATTTCAGAGGCGCATGGACCTCTGCCATTTTACTTCATTTCTGCTCTCCAGTCCAAGGACAATTTCTTGCCTTTGAGCCCCTTTCTGCTCTGGAAGAATAAAGTCCAGATTGAGCCCAGCACCAGACTGATTTATTATGGCTTCCAAAAAAAATCGTAATCTTTTCAGACCTGTCCTCACCCACCCCAACAATGGCTGTGGCCTCTGCGTCTACTCAGGACTGTCTGTCTAAGCTGACCTTGTGTATTAGGCTCTCCTCACACTGCTAAAAAAAAATACCTGAGGCTGGATAATTTATAAGAAACGAGGTTTCCTTGACTCACAGCTCTGCAGTCTGAACAGGAAACACAGCACTGGCATCTGCTTCTGGGGGCTTAGGAAGCTTAAAATCATGGCAGAAGGTGAAGTGGGAGCACGCACATCACATGGCAAAAGCAGGAACAAGAGAGAGAGTGGGGCAAGGGAGAGCCACACACTTTTAAATGGCCAAGTCTTGCAAGAATTCACTATCTAGAGGCCAGCACCAAGGAAATGGTGCTAAACCATTTATAAAAAATCCACCCCCTTGATCCAAACACTTCCCACCAGGCCCCACCTGCAACACTGGGAATTGCATTTCAGCATGAGATCTGAGTGGGGACAAATATCTGAACTATTAGTACATCACCTTCTAAAATGGTTTCCTATGCTTGCCTCCTCACTTGCCATCTCTGGAATACCAGGCTCTTCTCTTCACTGTCTCAATGCTACAGGAAGTGTCCCTGGCACTTAGAAGTTCAGTTCAACCCTCCTTCCCCTTTACAATTGCTCCTGTGGGGAGCCACAGTAATGACAGGATAATGACAATTCCACAGTCTTTCCTAGCAAGCTTTAAAGCACTCAAGGCCGCTCCATTTACATTTTAACAGGAGAATCATTAGTCCCTCGATGGAGAGAGTTTAGCTCTTCAATTCACTGCACCTTTTTTTAAACAGTAGGGAACATTTTATCACAAACCCAGATAAAGAAGATAAAGTGTGACTTAATAGCTCCCTTCATGCATATATTTCATTAAAGACTACTCTGTTTTTGTAGCTACCAAGAATCACATTATTTTCAAAACTGAAAATAAGTTAAATCAGCATATTTCTTATCCAACCATTTACATTTTCCCACAAAAGTGACAGTATGTGAGAGTTAAGACTCTGCATATTAAAGTCCAAAGCACTCTTGCATTTTTCTTATTTTTATTGATAAATAATATAGAAAGCAGATTAAAATTACATTGCATAAATATATCTTTATATATGACATGCATAGAATACTTAATTACACATTTAACTATAAATATAAAAGTCTTATTTTTCCAGAGGAGAAGTAACTTTGAACAATTCTAATTAATTAATGATCTCATTTTAGGCTATATGTACCTTATTACCAAGTACATTATGTGGTTTTTTCCTTTTGTGTGTGTGTGTGTGCTATTTTTTTCTTTGTATGTCCCTTAAAGAATTATTAAGGATAATGATTACTGAAATGTGTGTCATGTTTAAAAAAATTATTCTCACACTTTTGTTAAGAACAATAAGGTAGACTTTACTCAGGATTCCTTCAATGGGGTTTTGCAGTAGAGGAGAAAAATTGGGCTTGTTCCAAATACAGCCAGGAGAAGTGGGAATTTACAGCCAATGAACAGAGTTGGGAGTTCCATGGATGGAACCTCACTAAAAGGGTAGATATATTAATCTGTTTTCACACTGCTATGAAGAACTGCCTGGGACTGGGTAATTTATAAAGCAAAGAGGTTTAATTGACTCACAGTTCCACACGGAAGCCTCGGAAAACTTACAATCATGGTGGAAGGGAAGGCAGGCATGTCTTATATGGTGGCAAGAGAGGCAGCATGCGAAAGAGAAACTGTCAAACACTTATAAAACCATTAGATCTTGTGAGAACTCACTATCAGAAGAACAGCATGGGGGAACGATCCCCATGATCCAATCACCTCCCACCAAGCCCCTCCCTCAACACGTGGGAATTATGGGGATTACAATCTGAGATGAGATTTGGGTGGGGTCACAGGGCCAAACCATATCAGTAGGGTAATTCTTCACTAAACTGACCTAACAAGATTCTTCTGAAGGCAGGCCAGGGTGATTAGATGTCACCTGTGACATGGTGGGGGATGGGTACAGGTAATTTGATCAGATATGGAGGATGGAAGATTCTGGCTAAATCGACTTGAATGGATTATTGCCCAAACTGCACTCTGCTGCAAGGATGGAGACAAGCCCAAGGTGGGTCTAGTCAAGCAGAGGGCTCAGAGGAGCCTTACTAAAGTTTCATCAAGGAGAAAATCTTTGTTAGTCAATACAAGATATGCCTTTTAATGTAGAACTATTGAAGAACTCCCTATGCTTTCTTCATTTGAATAAACAAATTTAAAAAGAGGTTTTTGACAAGGTATTTCCTCAGTAACTTCACCCAAATTTCTGGGAAACTAAAGAGTTAGTTAGCTGCACTATTTCTCTCACCATGATAAAGTATAGAAATGAAGGGAGATGAAAAAGTGGAGACAGAGTTAGTATGGCCAACTGGCTGACAAATCTTTGAGAATATGATTCTGATGAGGATGAGGATATGCTATCACCAAATATGACACCTTGGTGTTTGAGAAAACTGCAGAAGCAGGAAGGGCTCTCTCTGACCTTTTCCCACCCTTCTCCCCTGAAGCAGGCTATTAGTTCTAGAAAAGGAGTTTCTGACCTTCGCCTGAATAGGCCATAAGACCTTCACGTGAGCTCTGAAGACCCAGAGAACAAACAGGCTTTGCTAAGTTCCTCCTGGCTTACTATCATTAGACCACACTTCTTTACCCAGTCATACTTTTCCACAACAATCTATTTCTTCATCAAACTCAGGAATTAAAATACACAGGTTTCTCTGCCTTTTTGAATCTTCATTTCTGAAGGCTACTGTGTCATGCAAGACTTCTATTAAATAAGTTTGTCCGCTTTTCTCTTGTTAATCTGTATCTGTCTTTTATTATAGAAGCCTCAGCTATGAACCTAGCAATGGATAAGAAATCTTATCTCCTCTACAGTTCTCATTGACAAGGATGATACAGGCATTAATATTAAGTTTATTAGTGACACTTTGAATATCCCCAAACATAACAGCAAAGTTCTGAGGAGGAAAAGAGATGATCCACGGGTCAAGTGCAGCACACCAAATCAAAGTTCTTTCCAGCAGGCAAGTGGGAAGATAGGATGCATCACAGCAACCACACTTCTCTATGGTGCTTTGAACACAGTTCTCATCAAGGGCTTCTTTAATTCTCTAAGTCTCTACCTGCTTCCCTCTGGGACTGCCCATTCAAAAGCATGGGTCTGAATACATTTTATTTGTTTTTGTGTCCCCGTGCCAGCTCCGTAACGGATGATCAGTAGATACTTCCTAAAAGTATATATGACATCAGTTCCTTGTGAACATTTTCTTAAGACTTTTAGTTGTTAGGTTATTTTAATTAACTTTTGTATCATGGTTGCTCAATACCTACTGGGTGCCAACCTGATGGTGCACATCACTGATCCGTCTTCCTGGATTTCTCCTGAGGTGCTGTGACTGATTAACATCTACTCATCCTTCAGTATCAACTAAGACCCCACTTCCTTCCAAGGTCTCCCTAATCATGCTGAACCAGGTTCTTCCCTTCCAAGGTATACCTGTAGCACCCTGTGCTTCCACTTTCATCACCATGTGAAGAGACCAACAGCCCATCAAACTGCTATGGAGATACTTCAAAGTAAAGACATCTGAGCTGCAGAAGATTCAGAAAGAAATCTTTGAATTTCCTTCATCTGACAGTGCTTTATGAGAGTCAGCTGCCCCTAAAGCCCCTTTGGGGAGGTGTCCCTTCAGGAAGGTAGTGACCTTGCACACCAGGACAATCCAAAAAAATGGTGTGAATGAGCCCCATCAGAGCCTTCCAACCTTTGAAACTCTAACTTCTGCCCTTCTTATCAGGGACTAATAGACTGTCTTATTAGACTGATAGACTAATAGTCTAAGAGACTCTAACTGTTCTGGGAGCTACTCTCTATATAAGGTACTCCTGCATGCCTAATACCTTTTTCTCCTACTAATCTGTTTATTATCAGTTAATTCACAGGCCCCCAACCAGCAGGACCTGAGTTGGGAGAGGAGAAGTTTTTCCTCCCAGCATATGACACTGCTCATTACAAATTAATTTTAACATGAGTACAAGCTCAGAGAGCAGAGACTGAGTTTGTCTTATATTCATTGAATCCTCTAGAAGGTTCCCTAAGCCCTTGCTTATCCTTGATGATTATTTTACTTCATTCACACGTGAACAACAAATTAATGTACTACAGTATTTTTGAATATGGAATCCATGTACTATAGTATTTTTTTTTCCAAAGCTAACTATTTCTCAATTGAACTAGTTATTTGATCCTTGATAAATATACTACTTATTCTCCTTATTCAAGTCCTCACCCCGCCCTCCAAATTCATTCAATGTTTCTCTACCCTGCTGTGACCACTAGAAGGCTCACAGCTGTTTTCTGCCTCTGTTGGCCCCCTCGCCTGCTGGCTCTGGGCTGGGTTCAGGCAATGGAAAGTACCAGCAGGTGATCAAGAGGCAGGAGGGGAGAGAGAGGTCAGAACTTACCTTTTCCCCATTTCCCCTTGCTCAGTGCAGAATCTCTTACAGCAGCTGTGTTCCTTTGTGATTTTAGAACACGTACAGGGACTCTGCTCTGCTAACTTTACTTCCCATTCTTGTTTCTTTAGTCCAAGAGACATCAACAGGTTGTTGCTAGTCTCTGGGTGCCTCACCTTCCTGTTTGCTCTTTTAATCCTTTCTGTAAGTAGTGCCTTTATTAAAGTCTCTTCATGAAGCCATTAGAGATGGTTGCTGTTTCCTACAGGAATCCTAACAGACAGAGTAGATAACTTGTTGGGTTGTTGTTGGTGTTATTTTATGTGTGTTGCAGGTGGTGAGGGCAGGAGTAGGGGGGCAGGGTGGTGAAAATGTCTAGGATTTTTGCATTCTCTTAATAGTTGAGCATTGTCATTGTTTTGTTATGACAAAACAATGTGAATGGGAATGTTATTCATACTTTCAATGTCTAGATGTTTAGACTGAGTTTCTCTGGATCATTTCTTACCTTAACACTTTGATCTCTGTTTCTGGCCCATCAATTCAGTTGTCTCTTTTGGGAATTCTATATTGCTTGATTGAATCTCCATGGCCTTTTCTCCATATTTTTAAATCTCACTCAATCACCTCAACCTTTTACCCATTTCTTCTGTGTTCTGGGAGAGTTTTGCAAATTCTTTTGTACTTCACTAACTGATTTTCTTCTATTGGCTGCTTCCATCTCTGTTTTAAATTTGGCAGTCATGATTTTCAAATTCAGGCAATCCTTAATTATTTTAGATGTTTATTCAAGTTATATAAATGCAATTCTCTCTTGAATCTTAATAAGAAGACAAATCAGTTATTTTTTCAAAACAGTCTTCTGAAAATGGCTGTTCTCTGAGTTGGATCATCACTCTCATCCCCCACATTTTTTTGGTTTAAAAACACATCTATAGGCAATATGATTTTTCTGTTTACCTATTGTTCAAAGAATGCTATATGCTTGCCAGTTTTGCTTATAGTTAGGTAAAACTTGAGTTGGTTCTATCAAAATGATTGATATATTTGTACAAATTCTTTCAGAAGGGCATTAGAGGAAAATCCTTCAGAAGATAGTTAGTTCTTGGATCCAGCATGGAGGCCATCAGAAATGACCTGGAGCTTGAGTTCCTGCCAGAAACCACGTTTTATTCCTTTTTATATTTCTAGCACAATATCTGATAACAAAGGTTTGATGGATAAATGAATGAATGAGTTCAAAGTTTAAGAGTTTTAAAAGTAGTGCCTGGAATAAATTTTCCATGTTAAAAAAAATTAAACCTTTAAATATTCATCATTCTAGCATACTGTCAACTCAATAAAATTGTGGGTTTAAAGAAAAGATTTATTTAATGTTTTTAAGGTCCAAAGTGTCATTTTTATTAAAATGCCATTGTTTTCTAAGTTCTGAACCAGTATTCTTCTTCTCTGTACTTAGACAGAACAAATATGCAGATGAGTCATCCAACTTGCAAAGAGGCCATGGGAGTCACGATGAGGTCAAGAAAAGAACAAACTGGCTTAGTGAGAGAGAGAGACCAAAGTTCCACTGCCATATTCCAGCTGTATGACTTGCATATGCCATTTAAATGAAGTCTGGGTTTTTTTTAAACTGAAAAATTTGCCTTATCTACCTCAAAAGAAGGGGATGAAAGTGCATCTTAACCATGAAGTGCTATGCAAATCTTAGTTGTGGTTATTACTATAATCTCATGTATTGATTTTAAACAAAATGTACTTTGAGTTGGAAGGTAAAAAATATGAAAGACTCTAAGAATGGGGGTTGGAGGGAACCAAATGATCTGTGGCCGCACTGAAGGTAGAAAAAAAGGAAATGAATTTGAACTAAAGAAGCAGAAGTTGAGAAAGTACCAAAGTCTTTGACTTTCAGAGTGACCGAACACCAGCAGAGTTCACCAGAGAAGATCAGGGATGCCGTCTCTTCCTAAAGGGTACCAAAAAGAGAGTAAACAGATCATTCTATATTGATCAAGGAGTAGCGAACTGACATCCGCAGAACAAATCTGATTCCCAGATGAGCTCTATTTTTTCAACAAAGATGTCATTGCTGTTACTTTTTTTATTGAATTTGAGTGCTTTGCGGCACCTAGTCTTTCTGCCACTGTAGGTCCCACGACTTTCTGTTGCCTTATACTCAGCCCTATACTCAGCCCTTTAATTATTCAAGATACCTGCAGAGCCCTAAAGGCCTTTGAGGTTATCACTTCTACTGAAGGTCAATGCCCTGCTATCTCTCCTCCTAAGTTTTCCTAAATGTGTTCTAATGATCACTAGGCCTGCAGCCTGTCTTCTCTCCACTCCATCTAGCACATGATAAGTCCTTGAGTCTAAACTTCTCAGCCCAATATATAATATCCTTTAAGAAAAGTTTTCAAACTTCCACTTTCAGTCTCATCTCCTGACTTATTTCCACACTTTTCCCTTTAAGTCCTCCAAACGTTCCATTTGCTAGAGACACCATCCTTATTTCTACTCTCAGCCTTACATTTGGTGCCTTCTATGACTTGAATGCTTTTTATTATTCAGAGCCAAGGTCAGATCTCATTCCTATGAGGCCTTTCCTAATTTTCTTCCACTACCCACTCACTCACTTTAGGAAGAATTAGTTACTCTTTTTTCTGTGTTTCCACGTTAATCTATCCAATTCAAGGACTTCTTTCCATGTAAATCTCTATATCGATATTTCCCTACCACATTGTAAAATCTTCAAGGCCAAGGACTGCATCATACTTATTTTTGCATCTATCTCAAGTCCTAATACAATGGTTATACTATGATTGTAACTGAGTAAGAGTTATGGTGGATACACAAATTTCAGCAGATGTCCAAAAGGTAGATAAATGAAGAAACATAGGAAGAGTGCCTATTATTTTCTGTTTCTTTTATGATCAGTTAATACTTTTATATAGACCTTTGATTGGGAAGTGATATTTTGTGGGGTACACTGCCTACCACAGGAATAGAGAACCGTTTTTTTTTTTTTTTTTTTTTTTTTTTTTGAGATGAAGTCTCACTCTGTAGCCCAGTCTGGAGTGCAGTGGCATGATCTTGGCTCACCGCAATGTCCACCTCCCGGGTTCAAGAGATTCTCCTGCCTCAGCCTCCACAGTAGCTGGGATTACAGGCACGTGCCATTGCACTTGGCTAATTTTTCATATTTTTAGTAGAGACAGAGTTTTACCATGTTGGCCAGGCTGGTCTTAAATTCCCGATCTCAGGTAATCCACCCTCCCTGGCCTTCCAAAGTGCTAGGATTACAGGCGTGAGCCACCATGCCTGGCCAGACAACCAGTCTTTCAAACATGTACCCTTGATGACACAGAGCAGTCTGGGAACAATGCTAAGTCATTGTCCCCTTCTTTTGAGGTAGACAAGGCAGATTTTTCAGATTGCTACTTGCAATCTTCTTCCACACCTAAAACTGCAAAAACTACCGGTTACAGCACAGACTGAAGGAAAATTGCCTGGCACACTCCAGGGCACACCAACTTTCAGCACATATGTGCTCAAAGCTTGATGACCTATAACTCCCAGAACACTGCGATTCTGTCTTAACAATGTCAATAAGCAGGACACTTGATTTTTCACATTGCTTTAAAAAAGAAACAAGAGTGATAGATTTGATTTGCAAAAGAAATACCGAAAAGGAAAACAAAAACACAAACAACACACAGTTTCAAGAATGAAATGCCCTAAGAGGGATTTCGTGATTTCTAGATGATACTCATTATCTGTAAGTCTGTGCGATATTCCTATGTTACAGCGATCCAGCACAATACTGGTTCTTCACGACATTGGAATAAATTAGGAGATTAGGGTTAAACAAGGTTGTACAAAAAGGTTTGACCTTTGACGTTTGGAAGTACAGTTGCATGGGGAAATAAGAGGAATATTTGTCACATCTCTGTAACTTAAAAAAAATGGAAAGGATTCTTTACACAACATCTGAATTTATTAATTCAATCAATATCATTGAGAACATATTAGGTACTGTTCTACATGCTGGGACTAGAATGATGAACAAAAGGTGAAGAACCCTACACTAATAGAACTTGCATTCTGGTGGATGAGGCTGACATTTTAGTGATGGATCCAGATTTCTTCTTTTTAAAATTTCAGAGTCTTGTAATTCCATAGGAAGTCAATATTTTGGAGAAAGGAATTTTACATTATGTAAAACGAAGCTCAAAAAACAGTAATAAATCATTTTAGAAGACTAAGAGGGAGACTGAGAAATATCCTGAAATGCAACTAAATAATCTCTTACACTTGCACTCTCTCCTTCCACACCTACAACTGCAAAAAGCACTAGTTAGCATAGGCAGGGAGTGAGTATCTTCTCGTTTTCACTCCTTTCAGGTGTGCTTCATGGTCACTAGGTTGGTCAACTTGCTTTCTCCTAGGAGCTGAGAGGAACTCTTCTGCCAACAAGTTGCCTGTTTCTTTGGACTGCACAAGGCAGAATGGACCTGTCTGGGTCTGGGTCATGTTCTCTGAGACTGTGGTGTAAGCTTGGAGTAGCTCTTAACCTGTGGGCTCTGGGGCATGGAGAAGGAGGTGAGCACCTCAGGAGACAGCCAAGTGGAATCAGAGAACCAGAGACCACATGAGCCAGCAGAGCATATCTGAACCAGGAAATGTGACTGCTCTCTGGAGCAGTGGGTTTCAACCTTGTCAGACACAGCATTTTTCTTTTTTTTTTTTTTTTTTTTTTTTTTGAGATGAAGTTTTGCTCTTGTTGCCAGGCTAGAGTGCAATGGAATGATCTCAGCTCACTGCAACCTCCACACTGCCAGGTTCAAGGGATTCTCCTGCCTCAGCCTCCAGAATAGCTGGGATTACAGGTGCATGCCAGCACATCTGGCTAATTTTTGTATTATTAGAAGAGAAGGGGTTTCGCCACTTTGGCCAGACTGGTCTCAAACTCCTGACCTCAGGTGATCCACCCACCTCGGCCTCCCAAAGTGCTAGGATTATAGGTGTGAGCCACTGTGCCCAGCCTGACACAGCTCCTTTTATAACAAATATTTTCATAGTGTACCTTAAGTGAAATAAATAATATAATTTACTCCACACATTTTTTTAAAAGTCAGTATAATGCTCTAAATCTATAAGCTTAGGCATAGTGGTGGCTTAGTCAGATTATACATAGAATCCCTGTGAATGCCCTAGTAGTGAATGTAGACTAATAAAGATATGTTGGTCTATGGCTTAAATGCCACAGTGAGGCAATTTTCCATAATGTTTTAACTCTCAATTTACATGGTGGTTACATTATATTCCTAAAAAATTCAATGTATATTCAAACCATGAACAACAACAACAGCAAAAACCAACTTTGAATTTATATGTAAAATGTAGTTAGGCTCTGGGCCCAGAATAATAAGGAGGTTCTTCACCAATATGAATGCCCACCAAAATATTTGTAAATTGTGTGGGACACAGGACAACATATGATTGTGTGAAACTGCCCTGTGCACTGCATCAAGCCTAATATCCCAATCCCTTATTTTAACCTCCCAGTCATGGTGACAACAGAATACCTCTCCTCCTACAAATTTGCAAAGCCCTTGGGATGTGGAGTGCTACTGTCCCCTGGTCTACCATACTTGAGCTAGCCTAATGCTGTCCTAGAGATGGGGTTAGATGGGGTTTTCACTTGTATCCAGCCGTGTCCTTAAATGAGTTGATCAAACCCATTTAAAGGTCTTGGTATGCAATTGGTATTTTCTTTCAACATTTGAAATGCACAAAACTTTGATTGGAAAATTCTACTTCTAGGGATTTGTCCTTTAACTCATCCAACCAATTATATATACAAACAATGGCTTAAAGACTATATATCACACTTAACAGCAAATTTCTCTGGGTAAGGAATTGAGAGATGGGAGTATGGGGTGGAGACTTTCACTTAAACTTTCTATTACACTGTCTTTATTTATAATGAGTAAGTTTCAGTATTCATTAAAACAGTATTTTTAAATGCTATTTTTACTCAAAAATAATAAAGGGCTAAAAATTAGATGATGAACTTGAGTACTGAACCCATGACTTGACTCAGTGACCCAATCAATTGAGTACATTAGTCCCAACATATTATGGCCATGTCACCTAATGATGTCAGATCAATGTCTTCATCCACTTGGGCTACTATAGCAAAAACCTGTAGAATTACTTGGTAATTTTAAAATAACAGAAATCTATTTCTCACAGTTCTGGAGGCTGGGAAGTTCAAGACCAAGCTGTGATGGAAGAGATGAATGCTGTATCCTCTCACAGTGAAAGAGGCAAGGTAGCTCCCTTCAACCCGTTTTATAAGGGCACTAATCCCATTCATGAGAGTGGAGCCCTCATGACCTAATCCCTTCCCAAAACTTCCCACCTCTTAGTACTATCACGTTGGGGGTTAAGTTTCAACATGAATTTTGGAAGGATGCCAACATTTAGACCACGGCAATCAGTCAATTTGCAGCTTAAAGATCATCGTGCCATGAACTAAAATTGCTTTCAATATATATAATCATCCTTTACATTCATCTAGTATTCTGGCTTAAGAGCCCTTAACTTAGTTATTAACACATTACATCCTCTTTTATGGGCCTTCAATACAAAAATCATTGCTATCGAAGCACTAAGATTCACAATGTATTTATTGTTCTTTCTTGAAATGAGAATAACAATTAAAATATTCTATGTAATTTGATACAACTAAGAAATTAGTGGACCATTAAATCAAATAAATTATTGATAATAATTCTTTGAATTTTTCTTGAAGCTCTACCAATGTATTTCTACCTTTAATTATCTTATTAGATATTCACAAAGACTGTATAAAGGAAGTTAGAGAGGTTAGTGTTATTCCCATCACACAGAATAGAAAAATGAGACCTAGAAATGGTGCATGATAGCCTGGGCCATCAGCACCAGAGCTGGGGGTAAAATCTATATCCCCAAATGTTCTCAAATCTCCACTAAAGCCTGTCTAAATTAATGGTTCTTTAAACAAAACAAAACAAAAAATTCAAAAACAATCTGATCCTTTCAATTCTTCAATAAGGCCTAAGCTATACCTGTTTCTTTAACAATGTTTTAGAAACATTGTTACAACAAGCCAGACAAGGAATCCAGAGACCAACCACACACTCCATTGGCTTTTGCCATTTCTCATTTTTACTGGCAGCTGCATTTCAAGGAAAAGCTGGTGAACTGCAGGGAGTAGATAATGGGGCTTCTCAAGGTATCAGTACATCCAGACCACTGTGCAAAGCAGATAATCTACGGCATCTGTTTAGAATGGGAGAGACAGCAAAGAAGTCACAGCTGAGCCCCAAGAAACCCTCAAAATGTGAGCACTTTGTTTATGAATCAGCTGCCCGCTCTATGGCTTGAGAATTAAAGAGTCTCAGCCATGCTGTGGTCCTCTCCATACGCTTAACACAGATGCAGCTACAGTGTAGCAGAAGTTGTGGGAGAAATAAAAACAGCAATTGTTGATTAAGAGTCTAACTTCCAGGTACCAGGCTGGTTGTTTTATGTATATTGTTTCATTTAATCCTCATAGACCAAGACAGATGGTCATTTCTTTTTCAAGTTTCTACCTGAAGTTGAAATAAAACATCAAGAAGAGAGTTTACTCCGAAGGCCAAGTGATTAAGAAGTACCTATCTTTTAGTAGTATGTTCTATTCTTTGCCGTATTTTAGCATTATAATACTGCTGCTTGCTCTATTTTTTAAAAGTGAAATATTTAGACATATAATATTTATAGCCTTTTAATTGGAAAGTTGTGATGACTCGTTTGTAAGAGTTTAATCAAAGGGGAACAAAAGCTTTATTAACCTGCCTCCTCACCCCCCTTATTTGCACGATGTTCTTGTTTATTATCTGTTGGAACATACTCCTCATATGGTTTGAAATGAAAGGATGATCCATCTCCTCATTACTGATCCTCTGCTTGGTGATGAAAAACAAAACAAAACATATGAACAAAGGAAAATGCCTTCCTGTCATTTCTCAGCCTTCCCCACACTGCTCAGCCGGAATGTTAAAGACCTGGATTTAATGAAAGAAGGTGAGAAGGTGAACAACAACAACAAAAGCCCTAATGAGCGTGTATTTAGTTATATGGGAAGATCACTGAGAAGTGGCAGTAATTTTCTTTGTACCTAATACAACGCAGTATCTCCCAAGGTCAAAGAGGCCCATGGCCCTTCCTTCCTTACCCATTCATTGCCTACCCTGGCAACCCACTTCTCCACCTACAGCAGGTCTCACAAAGTTTAATTTCTGATGGTGAAGTGAAAAAGAATCTCTTTTCCAACACCAACTTGTAGTTCTTGAGAAGCATGCAGAAGTGGTGCAGGAGTTTCTTTCAGTTTCTTGCATCGCAGGTGGAGCATCTCAGGAGCAGGCATTTCAGACCTTACGCTGTGGATGGCAGAGCCCCAGCCCAGTCTGAGGCTTACTGACACTTACCCATTAGTCTGGGAGTGAAGAAGCAGATTCCCATCTAGCAATGCAGAGCCACTGAAAAACAAAACGCTTCAAAGGAGAGCCAATAACAGCTGTCGAAACTCTAAAGCAATGCTCCAAATTAGAATGAAATCATGTAGTCATAATACCATGCCTAAAATGTCCTTAATCAGCGAGCGTTCCAGCCCTGTAGTGTGAGCATCACACTGAAAATACCAAAGAAAACGTGAGGACCAAACTTGGACCGAACCCCCAAAACTCTAAAAGAGAGTGATGTTGCTTTCCAAACCAGGAAATAATGACTCATCATCCCCAACAGACCACCCATTTGGGGAGTGGGAGAGAAGCACGACAAATCATGACAAAAAATAAAATAAAATAAAACCAAAAACATCTTGAAGTAGAGCTCCTTTTGGATCCACAGCTATCTCACCAAAGCAGACATGCTTCCTTGATGCTCTATGGCCAGTAGAACTCTTAACACTATGGCAGGCATAAACTGAGATCTTTCTTTGAAGTTGAAATATGCAGCCTTAACTGTGCTCTCATCCTCTACATTTCACTGAGTGAATAACCTAAATTACACAGAACGGCAGTAAATTGGCTCATCATAGCCCTGTTCTAATTTTAAAAGGATAAGGATCTGAAAAGCCAGGCAGCCTAGTACTAAAGGGACTAGTGAAGCCTGTTAAGGGGCTGCCAGGGCCTTTCCTCAGAAGGTAATGGATTCAAATTCAACCTGGGTTTGTGATGACCAAGAGCCATTCAGCACTTCATGTTAAATTTATGTGTACTCTCAACATAATGTTCCTAATAGGGAGGCTGACAGCTTGCATTTGTCATTCTTGCTGACTGTCTCAGGAGTACAGTGGATGGCCAACCACATGTGGAAACTAAATCATTTCCTCCCACATAAAGGTGATCCTTGCAAAATGTGAACTCCAAGGTACTGAAGAGCAACTTTCCTTCACGCCGTCTGCTGTCTGATCTCTGCCCCTCTTCCCGTTGCCCCACTCCAAGGGAAAAGTACAGCAGCTCTCTTGACTGTCAGTCTGATACCTTGACGAAAATTTAAAGATGCACATGAATGCCCACAAGAATGGTATTTGCCAAGCAACATAACTCTCTTGGTTTGGACACAGCATTCACTTGTGGTGATAAAATGCCAGGTCATAAGTCAAATTTTGACTCCATTACTGAGTTATTATCCTTGAGCTCTAAATGGAAAGTCAGTACAATTCAGCTGTCAGTCTCCAGTTTTCCCCCAACTCTGAACAACAATAGAAAAACAAACTAAACAGTTATCTCTGCTGGAGTTACTACTAGATGAGATTCTGAGTGATTGGCTCTGGCCACAGGTCACACTGGCCCAACACCAATCTTAGATTTCTGTTTGGAATTTCATAGAATTCAGTGAAGAAACCCACCATCAATCAAAAAATATTTGGGATGACGTAGACACACAATAATCAGATTGTTCCTCTTTATGAAAAAGCAAAAGCTGGTGTGGCTGAATTGAGATACAAGATGTCCATGGAGTACCTTTTACAGGTTGATACTGACCACCACGAAGGTATAGATCAACATGTGGGAGAGTGCTCCTTACAGAGAAGGGGCATCACCAGGGTGTGTCAGTGTTGTTTAGCTGAGTGATGTTGAACAGCTCTGCCACTCCAACAGCACAGGCTCTCCAGCTACAGGGGAAGGTGGCAGCATCCAGGTGAAATCCTGTGGCCTGAAAGCATTCTAGGAGTCCAGCTCCCCCAGGTTTCTTGTGACTAAAGACGTCCTTATCGCAGTCAGAGGAAGCGCTGCCTTGATTCTTTCTTTTAATTACTAGCAATACTTGGAACCTGAGCTGCCAGGTGGAGGACAGACTTTGAAGTTTTCATCTGGCCTCTTGGGAAATCAGAGTCTGGGCGGTCATAAGGCGAGAACATTTTTGCAAATATTTCCTACTGCCAGGGGTGTGAGGTGAAGGGAAAATCTAACAACCACGACCCCTAAAAGAAAAAAGCAACAGATGGTGAAGCCTCCTCCACCTCCCTTTGAACCTTGCTCTGGAGCTGTCTCTGCCATGAAGGTGGGCTAAAAGTACCTGTGAGTAGAGCCTGTCCCAAGCAGCAGGGTTAAGGCTCAGCACGAATCCCACATCTACTATCTATCTCCCAGTCATTCTTCCATCTATCGATGGGTCCATCAGACCTTTATTGATAACCTTTGCTAACCACCTACCTAGTAGGACTTAATCATTTCAGCGGTGGACTCTCTCAATTGAGTCAAATGGTCATTTGCTTGACGGAAATACTTCTAGTCTAAAGCAGTCTAGGGGGATTTTCAAAAATTGCACTAGTGCTCTGCCGTTTCCAAAACGGATTTACAGCCTTCCCTCCTCCAGGACCCTGAACTCAACAATCTTCCTTCTTTCCCTGGGATGAGAGACTCGCTCTTCCGGATTCTCACCACGTAGTTCAAATATGGGGTCTATATATATTAAGGTTGCTGTTGGGGTCTGATCAGGGGCGGGAAGACCGTGGACGTCGGTAAAACAGAGCGGTGCGGGATGATGTCTGGGAACACCCGCAAGGTGTCATAAAATGAACGCCAAGGCGGCCACAAGAGGAGGGTAGGGAACCGAACCCAGTGCCCAGCGCGGGGCCCTTCTGGCCGACGTGACGCGGCTCCGTCAAGTGGAAACCGTGCGATCCTCTCCCGACCCAACTCACGAGAGATAAAGATGTCTAAATAACCACGACCGCCGCCGCACACCCTGCCTGGCCCCAGGGACAGGGGGGAGGGGAGCGCCTCCTCGGCAGAAGCGGCGGCCCGGGCTTGTTTGGAGGTTCGCAATTCACCATGATAAATGTAAAGACCAATTAAGGTTTGATCCGTGCACACGGGAGGCAGACGGCGGCTGATAGTGGAACCAATTAACGAGCATGTCCCCTAATTCCTGCCGCGGTCGCCGAGCACACCGCGGCTCCCCAGACGCCCGCCGCGGCCGCCCCCGAGTCCCAGAGCCCCCAGCCCGGCCCTGAAGTGGGGTGTCCTCCTCCAGCGAAAAGGTGCGAGGAGCGGAGCTCCGGGTGGCCGGGGAGGGGGCGCGCCGGGCCGGGAGGCGCGGAGCCAGCCGCCTACGGAGCCCAACTGTTTGCATTGGGGACCGGCGGGCGGGGCGCGCCCGAGTGGTCGAGCCGGGCAGGGGGCGGTGGGCGCTGGAGAAGGCGCCCAGCGCGAAGCTGGGCGGCGCCCCGAGGGCGGGGGACAGGTGGCCGCGCGGCCGCAGCCAGGTAGCGAACGGCTCGGGGGCTGCGCAGCGCGGTCCCAAAGCTCAGCCTGGCCCCGGCTCGCTGCCGCGGCCTTGGGCGGAGGGAGGGGGCGCGAGACCGCACCCCCAGGCCCGGCACGCCTCGGCCTCTGGGCTCCCGCTCCCTTTCCCCTTCCGGCTCAGCCCGTTGCCCCAGACGTGACCCCCGCGCAAGATGTTGGCGCTGCGCGTTGTCCGGGCGCGCGTGATTAATGGCCCGGAGGTCGTGGGCGGCGGAGGCACGAGCCCCTACATGGCCTGGCCAGGGTGTGAGGGTATCCCGGAGCACAGCGGGGTCATGGCAGCGGGGGCCTCCGGGAACGCGGCGGCGGCGGAGGAGGAGGAGAGAAGTAGGTGACGGGGACCGGAGAGGCTTGTCCCCTCTGGCCCCAGGGCTGGCGACGCGGCGGGTCCCCAGTGCAAAGCAAAGTTTGGAGCCGCGGGCGCCGCGCGCAGGTCCCTCCCTGCGCAGTTCCCTCGGCGGGGTCTGTGCCGCCGCCGCCGCTGCCAGGGCAGGACAAAGGCTCATTAACACGTGATGGGACCGCGCTTCATAAATGGGACTGGAGCGAGAGGGAGCCAGAGACAGCGCGAGCAGAGGGAGAGGCAGGGACCGCGCAAGCGGGACGAGGCGACGGGCGCCCGGGCTGGCGGAGACGGGCGGCCCCACGCTGGGCCAGGCGGGGCTCGCGGGAGGACCCAGTGAAGAGCCGGGGAAGGGGCGAGGCTCGCCGGCGGTCGGAGCAGCGGGGCGCCAGTCCCGGTCGCTGTCGCGGGCGGGCGCTGGAGACCGGGACGCCGGCGCGCGGACGGACTGACTTGCTGACCGCCCGCCAGAGGCACACCCCGCTCCACCCCACCCCGCCTCGCCAGCAGCCCGGCGCCGGCGCCGCCTCCCGCGCGCTACTCCCTCTGCCATCCCTTGCTTCTCCACTTCTTTTCCGCCTCCGCCTCTTCTTGTCTCCCGCGGCGCCAGCGCCTTCCCTTGGCCCGGGCGGGGGCCTCGGCTCCCTGCAGAGCTCTCCGTAGTCAGTGGGGGACGTTTCGTTCTAGCGGACAACCAGTCCCTGAGCTGGGCGAGAGGTGCCAAGGGAGCTTCTGTCCCAAGGACCAGGGGATGCGAAGGGTAAGACCTGGCAGAGTTACATTTGGAAATACTTTTTCCGCCTCCCGCCCCCTCGGGTATGACCAGTGTGGTCCCCAAGTGTCCTTCGTGGAGTTCTTATTCCGTGTGAGCGAATCGTGCGTCGGTGTTTACTTAGCTGTATGGCCCCAGCCTGTTAACTGTGATCTGTGCTACTTCTGGAGATTTCTACCATTTACTATTTATTGAATGTGTGTGCACCTGGCTCTGTATGCACTGATGTCTGTTTGTAGAAAATGTGTAATTGTGCATGTTTGAAAAACGGGCGCTTGAGTTGTGCTGAATGCCTATAAACCATATTATCTACTAAGTCTTCCCAGGGAAATACATCGATCTCTGCTGCAAACCTAGAAACTGACTAATGTAAAATAGTAAATGTCATATAAAGAGATGTATGTCAAATAATAAACTTTTGATAAAGAAAAAGCTACAGGAACCACTGCTCTGAGGAAAAACAAATGTCCATGTAACTAATACCTAAAATTGAGTGTTGATGGAGCCATTTAACTCAGAACTAGCCGTTAGATGACTAAAGTTAATGTTACATTTTTAAAAGACATTCCTTGTTAAGGCTTACAAATCATAAACGGATCACCTCTCAAATACAAATATGTTTGCTGTAATAGATGTGAGAAACTGTCATTTGGTCATTTGAAAGTTTAAAAGCAACATGCACGTTTCTAATTTTAATAGATTGTCTCTCAGAGATTTAAAATTGAACAGATGAGAAAAAAAAATGTTTAGTAACGTGTTAATCATTTTGCCTCCCATCTTTTTTTATTTTCCTCCAAATAAGTGCTGTTCTTGCCTTTGTTGTTGATTTCTTGATATATTAAGCCTCCTCGGGCATGTAATCCAATAAGAGATTAGAACAGATTTACTGGTTTTAAAGGTGTTGAAATGTATCTCTATGGGGCCCATAACTTCTCCTCATTTTTATTGCTAAGTTAATATCTTTCAAACAAAGGGGAAAATGCAATTTCTTAGAGGAAACTCAGTGGACACTGAGTATTAGTGGGGTCACCATTGACATCAATCTATTTTGCAGAATATTGAGAAGCTCAGAGCAACCAACCTTTAAGGTTCCCGTAGGACTTTATCTGATTTAAAGTGTTGCTTTTCTAATCCTACCCTACTGACAGTTTGCAAGGGAAGATACACTGATTGATTTTTCTCTGTCCCTTTTTTCCCTGGTACTCCTCCCCCTCCCCCGCTCTCTAACTCAGTTAAGAGCAATTTTATAAAAATAAAAGGCCATGTAGAGTTTCTTAAGTGAGATAAATTATTCTCTGATTACATCCATACATGAGCAGAAGACATGCACCTCCAGAATTTTAAACATTGCATACTACAGGCACTTATTTGTAGGCTCAGTGACAGTTACCATAGTGGGGCAATAGGCTTGATGCTGGACATGGTTTTATAAAACTAATCCATTTTAGCTTATCAGGAGAACTTACTGTAAACCGACTCTTTTTGTTTCAAAGATGTCTCCCACTCCAGGCGAGGAGCGCTCTTGGCTGAGGTATGTATCAAGTGTCTGATGGGGAGAGGTCTCATTGTGTTTCTAAGTGTCCATGGGGATAAAATGATGCCACAAGGTGGAAATGCTCAATTCTGGCCTTTCAAGAATAAAGTGACTGTGCTTGCATACTCATTGTTAGGAAAGCAAATTAGATATTCATGCCCCTGAATTTTAATAGCATTAATATATGTATATGTAAAAAGAATGTTATGACTAGAACCTTAAATAAGCCATAAGTGATTATTATTATTTAGTGTGTAAAGTTTTAAATTCTGATGAAAAGCAGATCTCACATTGAAGTAGTGCTTGGCTTTGTTTGTTATCCACTGTTTTCTGTCTTTTTCTGTTACCCATTTCCCAGTGGACCATGTTCCTCTCTGTCTTGCCTGTGAGATTGCTCTTCTCTAATAAGCCTAGCTGCAGGATCAGTGTGTTCTTTTTGGCATTTCAAAATGGTAAAATAGTGAAATTGTTAAATGTTACCAAGATGAGACTGCTGGGAATGAAATTCTTCAAAAGAACCACTATATTTGTGGCATATTTCAGCCTCTTCCCAAAGAAAACTCTTTGATTCGGTTTACCTGTTTTCCAAAGAAGGAAGCAGCCCCATTGATTGTGTTGATAAGTGTTTAGTATGCAGTGTCAGCTTATTAATGACTAAGGTAAAGCCTGAGAAACTGTTTCAAAACAGTCGTATAACACTGTTCTTTGCTTTGACTCAAAATTAACATTAACCACCGGGAAATTTAGACAGGCTCCTTGGTTGTCTTGCATATTAGTGTTTGGAATTAGAATTCAAATACTTTGCTGTGTAAGAATAAACTATTATGAGATGGAATTTATAATAGCAGTTTATAGTTCACCACGCTTACCAGATGTTTCTTACCGGAAAACAGTTGGCCTAATAAGGGATTATTTCCCATAACTAGCTATCCAGGAATGCTGCAAAAACAAGAGTAACAAATTGAATTTGAAAATACCTAATGACACATAATTCGCAAAATGAAAGATTTGGTTATAGCTTCTTGAATTTATAAGAATTGTGAGTGACAGTTATTGTTTGTTTTATTCCAGGAAATATTTTGGAGAAATCTGAATTGATCTATATTATAAAGTTAATCCAGTCTAATCTAAGAATATACAGTGAATTAAATGCTAATTAAAGCAATTAAAGCATGATAACAGGCAGTAACCTAAGGGACAGGCTCCATCTTACTTACCAAATTCCATATTAGCTCAGTTCATAAAGAACATAGATAAGACCTTTCATTCCCTGCTGCAAAGGGTGTCATGCCTCCACCAGTGTAAGTCTGTTTCTTCTATTTTTGTATTTATCATTTTCTAATTGAACTGACAAATAGTTTGAGCGAAACCAGGCTTTGGGTTTAAATGAGTTATAATTCTGCTATTGGCTCTAAAACAACCTGGACCCAACGTTGTTTGAAAGACTGTGCTAGGGCCAGGTTTACATACTGCATATCTGTATTTTGAGAGGCAGCCTTCTTTGCTGATTTTTCTCTTATATACTGAAGACTGGTAGAGAACTCAAAGAATAAGAAGAAATCAAAATCAGTTTATATACTTTGTGTTGCCAATATTTTAACTTCATGTTTTCTTCCCTGACTCTCCAGTTCTTTCCTAATCCTATTCTCAGAGAAATGGTAACTTGATACTGTAGCTGCCTGAATGCTATTTTTGGGGACTTGGGGGATTCAGCTCTTTGCCATCGAATTGCTCTTTAATGCTTTGATAAGCATTTAATTCACTGTATTTTCTTAGATTAGATTGGATTGACTCTATAAATTCAGATTTTTCCAAAATGTTTCCTGGATTAAAAGAAGCAATAACTTCACCCAGAATATATGTATAGTATCAAAGTATATATTGCATAATTTTGGACAACGGGACATATAAACACACTTTTATTTACATGTATAAACATTTTTATAGATGTAAATCATGACTGAAATAAAAATTTAAATATGTTGCCTTTACACATTTGAACATATGATTCTGATTTTAAATAAATACTACAAATTTGGGGAAATGTCCGCATTCACGCAGCTGTGCAGAGGGACACTGAAGAGTTAAAGCAGACAGATATCCACCTTGAATGGAAACAAGGCCGTTCTTGTTTTCCAGGATAGGTGGAAATCCGTGCCAGTGCCATGTGTTCTAAGAATCTTGCAAATATACCAGGATGACCATCACCACATTTGACTATAATTTTATCATGACCACTGATGGGTTTAAGACAGTTTTTTTTTTAGCCAATCTTTTTAGTTATTATTTTTTTGGAAATTAGGGCTATACAAGTTGGAGGAAAATACAGAAGGTTATTACTACATCTCAGAATGCATATTAAGATAGTTATATTTTTTATATAACATTACAATGTTACCACAAGTGAGTTAAAACTATAGGAAATTTGTTAGGGAGGCAGGTTTGTAAGGTGAGTGATTTTTAGTGGACCCTGTCACCTCTCTTGCTACTTTTGAAATTGTTTGGTGTTAGAGCAACTTCCATCTCAAACTTCCTCACATGGATAAGAGGTATGTTTAATACATATTGGTAATAAGAGGTCAAAGTCATGACATAAAGTAGTGTAATTACTTTTAGTAATTATCAAAATATTTTTTAAAAGCTTTCCTGGGTTATATTTCTTGATTAAACAAGGTGCCTTATAATGAAAAAAAGTACATTTTTTCATAATAGTTTAGAGGACAGTTAGTTGCATGTATAAATATATTCTTGATCTGGTTTCCATTGATATTTTCCATATATTTGAAGTATTTTCCATATAGACTAATTAATAATGGATAACCTCTAATTTAAAAGTTTCACTTGGACAGGTTAAGCTAATAACTTAATCATCATAGAATTCTTGAGGTTCGTAGTTTGCATGGGTTTTTGAGGGAAGAATTGTTTACTCCCAAAACCTGAGCAAATGGGCATGGCAGAGTCATCGCAGTTGTTCTGGGAATACTATGAATTCTATTTTAGCCCCAGCTGGAGAAATGTTCACACCTGCACTTTAGGAAAGCTTTCAGAGTTTTGCTTTCTTTGCTTTGTTTTCTTTTGTTTTTGAATATGTAGAGACTGGTTGGATGGAGACCATTGTTTTTGAGCAAACTCTTTTTTAACCCATTGTGCTATTGCATAATATTCTATATTTTTGAATGTTTCCAAAAGTACATTTTGCATTTTTTTGAATGCAAGAATTTAATTTGCCTTTTCTCTCAACACAAATGGCAAATAATTTTTCCCTAAAATACAATATTTTGCTACTTAATGTCTTATTTTTCCACTCTTATTTGAATTAATTATTTATGAAATTATGTTTTTCAAAATTTATGTTTAACTGAGAAGGTCCCCCGCTTTCCTCCACCATTTCTTTATTCATTCTTTTAAATCATAATTTTAGAGAAGAAAATTGGAATCAATATGAGTCCCGAAAATTGAGTGAAGTTTTAAGGAGTGTTACATTCAAGTTGGTGATACATTCTAACATGCTTTTGAAAAAACAAATTCTAGTCCAGGCAAGGTAGCTCACACCTGTAATCCCAGCCCTTTGGGAGGCCGAGGCGCATGGATCACTTAAGGTCAGGAGTTCGAGACCAGCCTGGCCAACGTGGTGAAACCCTGTCTCTACTAAAAACACAAAAATTAGCCGGGCATGGTGGCATGTCCCTGTAATCCCAGCTACTTGGGAAGTTGAAGTGGGAGAATTGCTTGAACCCAGGGGACAGAGGTTGCAGTGAGCCAAGATCACATCACAGCACTCCAGCCTGGGTGACAGAGTGAGACTTTGCCTCAAAAAAGAAAAAAAAACATTTTTTATTTTTATTTTTATTTTTTTTTATTTTTTTTTTGTTGAGACGGAGTCTCGCTCTATCACCCAAGCTGGAGTGCAGTGGCCGGATCTCAGCTCACTGCAAGCTCCGCCTCCCATTTTTAAAGTTTGTTTTAAATAAATTTCTACTTATACGGACACTTGTACTAATAATTCATAACATTGATTTCTTTGGGTCAAGAAGCTAAAAGTGATGTTTTTATTTATTTATTTTTAATTTATTTATTTTGAAATAAAGTCTCACTCTGTCGACCCAGGCTGGAATGCAGTGGCATAATCTCGGCTCACTGCAGCCTCCACTTCCTGGGTTCCAGCGATTCTCATGCCACCATGCCTGGCTAATTTTTGTATTTTTCGTAGAGACAGGGTTTCACCATGTTGGCCAGGCTGGTCTTGAACTCGTGACCTCAAGTGATCCGCCTGCCTCAGCCTCCCAAAGTGCTGAGATTACAGGCATGAGCTACCATGGCCGGCCTAAAAATGATGTTTTTAATATAGCAAGTTAACCAATATAATTGTTGATCTTTAAAAAAAAAAAAAAAAAAAAACATCATTTAGGTACTAGACCGTTGTCACTTGTGTTTGCTTTTAACTCACCTATATTTAAAAATAAATCAAATTTGTTTATTCTTTATACGAGGGACTTAATGCCACTATGACTGAGTATTTTGGTTTATTCCATGGTGTTTAGCTAAATGGATCCAATTTTCAGCTCACTGAAATGCACTGCTACCAGAATTTGCTAAATGTTTTCTTTAGCTTTTGTACAAGTTGTGGTGAGCAGGCAGTATGCATGTGAAAAACGAAAGCCAGACAATTTAACATATAACTAAAATAAATGCAAGATTAGCCAAAGAATTTTGTGTCTCTGCATATGTGGGAATTTGACTTTGGAAGATACACAGCTACTTTTGGAAATGACATCTAATGTCTTATAAACAAAAAGGGAGAAATCTTTGAATTCTTATAGTCCTCAGCTAAAGTAACTAATTGTGAGTCATCTGATCCATTTTTATTGACAAAATAATGAGAGAGAGAACAGTTTGCCCAGAGTCATATATTTAAGTGCCTTGGGATATATTTCTAAATATTTGTGACTTTTAGGTATTTTTGAAATATGTCCACTATAAGAAGTGTAAATTGCATAATTACCAGAGTAATTCTGTAAAATAATTTGCAGTAGATCTGTATTACTTGGGCCTACAGCAAAATTTTCATTTTAGTTTGTTCTTTCCTGGGTTCATCTCTTAAGGTGTAGTATTTTATGGTTTGGGGAAAAAGAAGAGCAGAAACAAGTATTTCCAGCTTAAAAGAAATAAGCTGACATGTTAATTACTTTTAGGTTTTTCTTGTTACGCTCAGTAATCATGGGTTCCTTCACAGTGGTGGTGAAGGAAATGGCTTAGCAATCCCATAAAGCTTTGCATAGCCTTTGTAAGTAGAATTAGGAGAAAATGGTGTGGAGTTCTTAATATATATCTGTATATTATATCAGTGCACATTACATTTTGAAGCCACTTTCCTTTGCTGGACAAAATACATAAAAAAGTTTCCTGAAAAAGTCCAGAGAAGCCCTGAATTGTAGACTAAAAAAAAACTGGAGAGATTCTCCACTCTTAATTCTTGTTTTCTGGCTAAATGACATTATTCTATTCCAAATAGGAATACCTTGGTTATACAGATCTTCTGTGGGAGGTTATTTTATCTTGAGCTGGCTTCCATAGCAATCTGTTTCAATGATCTAAAAACCTATACTTATAGAATATTCCTTCTTCTTATTTAACCTTAGTTCTTCTTAAAGGTTAAATCTACTTCCCCTTCTCATTTAGTCCTTTTCATATGTTTCCATAATCTTTCACAGTGGATCTTAAACATCAGAATGTGCTAGAATCTCCTAAAAGCCTTGCTAAGAATGGAGATGTACCCCAGCCCCAGAGTTTGTGTTTCCGTAGATCTGATCTGGATCCTGAGAATCTGTGTTTCTTATAAGTTCCCAGATGCTGCTGGTGCTTCTGGTTGGGAGACCACCCTTTGAGAGCCACTGACCTGTAGACTAACCCCGCATGCACTTATAAACCGTTGTGTAACTTCTCAGACTGGTCTTTCAGATGTACATTATACTTTCCAGCCCATTAGTACCTGTCTTATTTACTAATTCACTATGTTCACATCCCTGTTTCTGAACACTTTTCAGTTCCTGAAATCTCTTAATTCTTAATTGTATCACACAAACCCTAAGAAGGGCTCCATCCTGAATGAACACAATAGAACAGCCTCATGGTTTCAATGGCATAAAAATTCTGCACTTGCATCCAATTTGCATACATACTTCTTAATCACAACTACATTTCCAAAGCACATTTTGCATTGCTACTGAAACCTCGTTCTTCCAGTTCTGTTTGTATGTAATTATTTACATCTTGAAAGCATATTTTTCTGTTTATGTCTTGCATTGTTAGCACACACAGAAAATTTCCTAAACATTTCAACTAAAGTAGGTGATACATAAGTACCTAGTTTTTAAAATAATGTCTGAAGGAAACCCTGGATTTACACAATAATAAAAACTTAATTAAAATTGTTTTAGTGAGAGAATGATAGGAAGGAAATGGAATTATTTAGAAAGTCACGATGTCCTCAATTTGTATGAATATTTGAACCAAGATTCATTTCTCTTGTTAAGTATTCCAGTTTAGTCCCTACAATAATAGGAGATTAATTTTCCATTCTTTTCGTCACAGAGTTAGGACCGGTGGTGATGATTTCATATTTGGAAATTGGAAAGCTGAATATTTTATAAAATAGAACGAGTTGGTTATTAATATTGATTGTGGGTTCCTGAGACCACCCCTCTTACTTTTAACATCTCTTGGTATAAATGTATTTGTTTTAGGTAGAACTGCTTTCATTTTCTCATTCTTAATTACTTTCTTGAGGCAGAATTCCAAATGTTCAAAATTAATTTTTGTCAATATATTAAATTTTCTCAATGCCTTTTTGCCTCAGAAAAGTAATTAGAAATTTAGTTTTCGTAGGCAGTAGTAATAACCCATTTTAACTCTCCATAACATATTTTCCTATTTGTATTTTAATTAATTCAGTTGTAAAATACATAAAATGTTGTAGCAGGAGGAGAAGTTGCTCAACCAAAGCAAGAACTATGTCCACCGAATAGAATAACAAATTGATTCCTGAGGGCTTATAAAAGCCACTCCATCTAGTGGTTGAATTTTCTTATGACTTCTCTTGAGAAGTTGTTTTAGAAACACACTTGCAAGTGGAGAAACCCATTTGGGAACATAAATGCATAATAACGTACATTTGAAGGAAGAAAAAAGTCCATTATAATAGTAATGTCATATACTGTCTTTAAAGGTCTATCAACAGCACATAATTAAGATTCATTCAAGGTTGTGCATGTCACAAAAGACCTCTTGATATGTCATTGTTATGCGGCTGAACTTTGCAGTTCATAATATATACTCAGGCCGAACAAGAATTGGAATAAAAAGTAAATACCTGATCTTAGCCCATAACTTCCACTTGCCATCAATATTATTTCTATGTGATACTGAAATAAGAGATCCTAGGGTAAATAATTGATGGATTTAATGTAATTTTCCCATTTGGACACTTTTCAGATGGATGTTTGTATGAGACCAAGATTCAGGTTTAATGCCCTCATGATCAGGTGGCTTTATGCCAGAAAAAACTGTCCATGGTTAAAAGCTGTTCTGTTACATTGGATCTTCCATGTTGCTGATGCATACCAACATTTACGTAGTAAACAGGTATTGAATACCTACTCTGTGCCAGGCACTGTGCCAGGCAAAGGACCTATAAGATAGTTCCCAGCTCTCAAGGTGTTCATGGTCTGAAGGGTTTAGACGCAATGAAGACAACTACAGGATGGCTCAGCAATGCCCATCACCTCTCCTGGGAGAAAACCTCAAAGCATGTAGAGAAAGAGAATTTACACAGCCCAATACTATCTGATGATTAAATATATTCCCTTTATATGTTTTTATAACCTATTCTACTCTTTCAACTAGGGAAAGGAAGACAGAAGGGTGGGCTGTATTTGAGGTGGAGGGTGGAGGGGAGACCCATTTCCCTCGCTTTCTCGTCCTGACCTATGTTGCTTACATGGGTGTGAAGCATGGACATATTTTGGGGGTCATCTGTCACAGAAAAATGTTATGTCTTAGAATATAATGTCCACAATCCCAGGCACAGACTGTATGCCCAATAAAAATGTGTTAAATCAAACATTTGAAGGCCTATAACTTTATATCTATCAGCCACATTGCTGTAGTAACGCAGTTTTACATCCACTGGGCACCAGGAGATGGTAACGGTCACTCATTTGTCGGAACAACAAATGATGCAGGGTTTATGTAATTTGTCTACCTGATTCCAGCCAGAAACTTAGGAATGGGCCACAGAAAGTCGTCTTCTCCCTGGTCTAAGAAAACCACGTGGCTCATGGTGGGAAGTTGAGTGATTTTCAGTGTTTGAATTTCTCCATATAGGGAATGGATGTGTGAAGCTTTCATTTACTAATAATAAGCATGTCTCATTCAGACGTAAAGAAGGTGCCCTCTTCATGTCCCACTGGTGTTGTGGAAAGTGTCATTACTATCTATATTCCTGACAATTGACTAATGAAGCCAAAAAATACCTTCCCTTACTTACAAAACAGTGGCAAAAATGACTTAGGTTTTATTTGCCAGTTGTATGCTTTTGGACTCAAAGAGAAAATATGCCTTCATTGATAGATGAAGAGAGAAGAAACTGTGAAAGGTGTGCTGCACAATAGGATATCATGTAGCATACTTTTCACTCTTGCTATGTACTCCTTGATAATGAACTGCAAAAGTAAGAGCCTATTTACTAGCTTCTACATATTTTGTGGACCAGAATAATATATCTCCTTCTTTTAATGACCAAATCTCATATGCAAGATAAAGACAGTTTTATAGAGTATTTTGAATATGGCCATGGCTTTTACTTAATTGAAAACTTTGCATGTTCTCTGTTAGAGGAAGGCTGCTTTAATCATTGCTTTCCGGGCGGGCACAGTGGCTCATGTCTGTAATCCCAGCACTTGTGGGAGGCCGAGGTGGGCAGATCACTTGAGGTCAGGAGTTCAAGGCCAGCCTGGCCAACATTGTGAAACACTGTCTCTACTAAAAATTTAAAAATTAACTAGGTGTGGTGGCGTGCATCTGTAATCCCAGCTTCTTGGGAGGCTGAGGCAGGAGAATCACTTGAATTCAGGAAGTGGAGGTTGCAGTGAGCCAAGATCACTCCACTGCACTCCAGCCTGGGTGACACAGCGAGACTCCATCTCAAAAAATAAAAAAAAAATCATTACTTTCTTTACCCAGTATGTAGAAAAGATCTCTCTCTCAAGAAAAATGCCAAAGCACTCTTAATCAGAGGAAACAGCTAAACAGAAGAGCAAAATTAAATAGTAAATGGAATTTGTTATACAAAACAACAAATGATTTTATTTGTATCATTAATTCAAGAGGCTTTGTTTTTTTAGCGTCACCACATAGTGTCTAACCCAAGGAAATTGCAAGACATCATTTTCTTGAGCCCTGAATTTGTTTTAACTAGCCTCTAAATGTGAAATCTTTGGCATATTTCACATCAAATTTGAACAGAAGTACAGTCTAATACAGTCTTATAAGTCTCTTAATGTCTCAAGTTCATATCAATTGATACATTTTTATGAAAAAGTAACACTCATATAGTGTTAGTAAAGAATAGACTAGAGAAAATGGTGCATTAAATAACTTCTATTTTATGTTACAAAGTATATGAAGAACTGAAGGTATGAGAGCCAATTGAGCATTACCAATATAATGGAATTTTCTTGCATATGTAGGAAAAGGAGCTGACATTAATATAAGAAAGAAAGATTATGTATTTTTGCCTGAATTATCAGGATAATTAAGTCAATCAATCATTTCACTTTGCTGAAGAAGATGAGGGAAAAGTGACCAAGCTTCTTTAATAATTCCAAAACTCTAATGATTAGGTAAGAGTTAGAAAAGACTCATTGCACATTCAACTGGAGTGGAAACATCATTCATCAAGTTATGATGTTGGCCTATGGCATCTGCCGTGTATATTGACAACATGACTTAGACATAATGCAGTTATAAGAGTCAACTAAAATTTCCCCTACTAACTTCAGAGAAATACATTAGCACAGTATTTTCCTGATCAAATTAGTAGAAAATAGACTTGTTCCCAGAAATGAATGGAAAATAACCAACAAACATATCCACTGGAACCTGCATTCTCTTGAACTCTTCACAAGGCTCTTTTATGAGGCCAGCCAAGCGAACAACAGAACCAACAAAGTAGAAAAACAACAGGTTAAGCAAGGGCCTGGAACTTCTGCATTTGACATCCTGGACTCCTGTCAGTGTAGACACTGTGCCAGGCATTGTCTCTTTAAAGCACTTAGAAACTTAGAATATCAGAGAAGTATGGTAGGTTAAAGCACTCTATGATATATCAGGGAGCACCAGTCCTTCCAATACTTCTGCAGTGTTTTCAGCCTAGAACACATGGAGCATTTTAAACCCTTTGTGGTCATACAAATAAAAATAAAGATTCTGGATAAACATTAAAAAAAAAAAAAAAAAAAAAAAAAAACTTTGTGCAGCAGCCGTACCCACAAAATTCCTTTGATGATACCATAGCTTGCTAGCTGATAGATATGGTTTTCTTGGAAGGGGGTAGTGGAGAGGCAGGTTTGCATATAGAGAAATAGACAAAAAGAATAGATGATATTATTAGTCTAAAAATGGAAGTGATATTTTTAAAATAATAGATTTAACACATTAAAATATTTTTATCTTTACTATGAAGTCATGATTTATATAGCTTACACTGTTAGAATATGTTGGCTATATTTTTTTAAGGCAGAATTCTAGGAAAATTCCCTTATATGTCATTCAATCATTCTTTTACCATAACTGTAATAAAAACCAACTGCTTCTTTAATAGGTGCATCTACACATCTTGCTAGAAATTTCCAATTATGATTTTCCCAGTAGCAAACAAAAACAAAATTAATGGCAGCTACATCCCCCAAAGCCTAAGCCATATTAGTAATGAACTCTCAAAGAAAGCTGTTGATGCAAAAAATAATAAGGTGGAAATTACTATAATAATCCAAATGTAGAAATAAAGGAAAGAATTATCAAAATGCAGAGAGCAGTGTTCCTGCCATGATCCCATTAACTGTTAAAATAGCCTGTGCACAGTAGTATTTTGACATTACTGAGATCTTTGAACTACATGAATTCTGTGTATTTTTAACTGTATTCTTTAATTAAATTGGCTTATATCAGACAGAAATTACTCTATAATCATATAACCACACCATGCCCTAGCTTAGATTTTAACAAGCTAGTTTGTTTTAATGAGAGTGCTTGGTTGCATTAAAATGGGAAATTGTGATCACACTTGCGGTGATCTTAATCTAAAGTAAGTCACAGAAACATGTTTTTTGCATTACTGGAATAAGGTATGCGATCCTTTGTCTTCACTCAAGAAGCTTTATAGCTCTTCCAAATAGTGACTAAATTCTAACTCGTTAGGGCCATGCAAGTAGACAAACTTACCTAGATGAGCTTTGATAGGAAATAGGGATTTAGTAGCAGGTAGTCTTAATCACTATTGGCAAAATGCCTTAATTTACGTTTCTAAGAGTCCAGAAAACAAATAAAAGATGCAAAATGGCTTTAATCTAGTTATTGTTAATTCTGAAATCATCACATAAAATCTAAAAACAGACTGTGGAGTCTGAGGAACTTTGATTCATCTGCAAATCCATCATATTCTAGGCAATTTACTTAACATCTGATGGCCTCCATTTCCTCATCGGTGAAATGGAGATTATAAATAAGCACGTAATAGGGTTGCTTTGACAATTTAATGATAGAATATATGTAAAGTTTCTCAAATGGCTGTATATAATAGACATTCAATAAAGGTTCCTCATCCCTCACCCATGTCTGTGTATCTACTATTTGCTTCATATTTTAAGTGCTGAGGCAAAAATAAGATTGAATAATTAAGGCAATGAACATTCTAGAGATCTAATTAGTACATATTATATTATTATAATATATTCTTACAATATAATTAGTATATAGTATATAGCAAAGAACCATAATACTAAGTAATGATAATAATAATACCCATTGAAGACTTACTTTTGTGTCAGGCACTGTTTTACATGCATTTATTTTCATTTAATTTCAGATCAGTTCTGTGATTTAGGCATTATTGTCATCATCCTCATCTCCATTTTACAGATGAAATACTGAGGCTTAGAAAGACTGATTGCCCAAGTACCATCTAACACCAATCTTGGTCTGCTAACTCCTAATTCCATTGACCAGGTGCTTTGACTGGTTGGAATCAGTGAAGAAAACAAGGAAGATGGTAATATCCCTGCCTTAGCTTAGAGAGACGGTGTATCAAAAAAAGTTACAAGCAAGGGCCCTAGACCTGCACTGTCCAGTATGGTAGCTACTAACCACATGGTGCTATTAAGGGCTTGAAATGTGGCCCTCATCTGGTTGCAGTCCTTGCTCTACTACTTACTAGCTTTGCCGATAGCAAGTTACTTACCCTCTGTGCCTTTTATCTGAAAATGCGGATAATAGCACCTACTTCATAGGGCCACTGTGAAATAAGGGAATTGATATATGTAATAGGCTCAGTGTCATCAGTCCATAAGAAGCTCTCTCTATATGCTTAAAAGAGGAAAATCAGCAAGACTCAGCGGTCTACCTGATTGTAGAGGTCAAGAGAGAGGAGCTGTCATAGTAAGTCCAAGTTAGGAACTTAGGTGACTAGAAAGACTACTCACAATACCATAAGAAACGTGAAAAACGATGTGGTTGGAGTCAGTTTATTGCAGCATCATTTCTAATAGCAAAAGATGATAAACAACCTAAACCTCCATTAGTAGGAGGCTGGTCACATTCATCTAACAGATCCTTAAGGCAGCCGAATGAAGAGAGAGGTTTTATATACTAATATGGAACTGTTCACAATGTGTACTTCTAAGTGGAAAAGAAAGGTATGTATAATAATGTTAGTTACTATTTGCTAAAAAGAAAACAGAGAGAGAGTAAATACATAGATTTGTTTGAATATGCATGGAGTATCTCCGGAAGAGGCAACAAGAAACTTATTCCTTGCCTCTGAGGAAAAAAACTAGGTGGCTGGCATATAGGGATGAGAAAGATTGACTTTTCTCTGTATGTCTTTCTTTACCTTTTGAATCTTGAATCTTGTATATCTAATACATAAAGACAATCAAAATTTCTGATAAACTAGTTTCCAGTTGGAAAGTGTAAAGGGGGAGTTAGTTAATTGAGGGAAGATGGCGCAAGGAATGGGAAGATAACTGGAATGGCTCCCAGGAGCTACTTGGAGACGGAGGCTCAAACTCTGGTTTTCAGGCTAAATGTCTATTGCATTAATTACTTTTTCTGTCCTCTAATTTTGAGAAAAAGGCTAATGCAAATCACTGTTAAGGTACCACCTAATAAAAATTCAACTGCCATTTTATTAGGTTCAGGTGAACATTTCTGTGGGAACTCAGCTCTCTGCTATCATGCTATGAGGCTGGTAAACCACTTAAGAAAAAAAGATGCCATTCTGTGTTTGGAAATCTCATTCTAGTTTTGGAAATAAATATATGAACTCTTGATTACATGACATGATAAGGCCTGTAATAGAGGGATGAGCTGGGGAACTAGTTATGCCCAGTGGGAGGGGCTGGTCAGGAAGGTCTCAGACATGGAAGTAGCATTGGCACAGACCTGGAAAGATAAGTTTAGTAGGCAGAGAGCTTGGAAGTGAGTATCCAGATGGAATAAGGGGCAAGGTGAAGGAGGAAGAAGTGCAGGTATGATGGTATATTCAAAGAGCAGCAAGTCAGGGCCAGTAAGCTGGGTGTTTAAGTATGGGTGGGAGTTGAAAGGCAAAAGCTAGGTTTGTGGGTGTGTCAGGACTGTGTAAGGAGCAGCTCTCTCATATATTGTGACTGTCTTCTGTGTCCCTTTGATTATGGATGAAAACTTCCATATGTAAATGGCATTGTTTAGCAAACATAAGTTTGCAAAGAGCAAGAGTTGACTCCTGAGAAATAGCTGAACGGTGGGACATATAGAGCATGTTCTAAAAGAAGTGAGGATATGAGAAAGGATATGACGGACAGACAGATGAATGGGGAACCTAAGGATACTCAAGAGTTAACATTGGAGCTTGGCTGAGGTTAGGAACTCAGGAGATATTTTAGATAAAGGAGCCAGGAAGCACTGGGCAACTGGCTTGGCTGTTGGCCTTTGGTCTTTTATTTCTGCATCCTTTATTTCTGTAGCTGCTAGCCTTTGCCCCTGAGACACTGCCCTGACTTGATTGACGTTAGCAGACTGTACCAGCACACTGGGTGCCTCTGTGTGACTTATACCCTGGAGCTCCTGCCTCTGGTCCAGTAGGTGATGGCTCCCATCTGCTTTGTTCTATGACAAAGAATCCCATCTGCAGGAGAGGTGTGCAGAACTGGTTCAGAAGCCCAGACTAAAACAACCCTCAATTTTCTTAGTGATGATAGAAGTTACCCATGGGAGATTTGGGGCCCTCAGTTTGGCAGTGCCTCCTACTGCTGTCACAGGCTACAGTGGTCTTGTAAAAGAGTTACACAACCATGGAGGAGCTAAGGGAGCCTTTTGGCTTACCTGTCATATTAGTGCTGAGGGCTCTTTCTCTGTTCATCATTTGGTATGGCATTGCCAATATTCTTGTTTGCCTCTCTGTAGCCAAAGTTGCTTATTGCATACTGCTCATTCCATGAGAGTTTAGATAATTATATAGGCAGCTTCATTTAAAATGCTAATAACCTTCCCTAAGTGGAGCGTATTTCTACCACAATTGGATTGGGCAGCTCTCCAGGCTAG
This sequence comes from Piliocolobus tephrosceles, assembly GCF_002776525.5. Lineage (NCBI taxonomy): Eukaryota > Metazoa > Chordata > Mammalia > Primates > Cercopithecidae > Piliocolobus > Piliocolobus tephrosceles. The sequence continues at coordinate 84,171,195 of NC_045438.1, forward strand.
ATACCTTGATTCAAGTTACATGATCATTTTTTGTTTTTATCAGCATTGGCAGAATCCTTCCCCTTCCTTGGGTAGAAAAGAGCTTCTTGTTTTTGTTCTGTTTTGAAATACATATATCCAATCAACCAGCTTATTTGGAACCTTCTTCTGTGTGTCAAGACATTCTACTAAATGCTGAGTAGATACTAAGATCAAGTCCCCAGTAAGATCTTCCATGAACTTACGGTCTAGTGGATGGGAGGAAGTAGTGGAACAGATGCAAACATAAAGAAGTATTAGAAAATCTCCTCAGTACCATGATAGAACTCTGTTTGGGTATTCTGGGAGCCCCGAGAGGGTGTTCATCGCCGTGGGAAGCAGGGAGCAATGGCAAGAAGTGACATCAAACTGATGGGAAGGAGTTGACCAGGCAGGAGTGGAAGGGGCAATGGGAGCAACAGCACCGAGGTGAAGAGCAGTCAATTTGTTGTGTTCATGGAACTAAAATTCATCTGGTGTAGCCCAAGTGGCAAGGCTAGGGCTGGCAAGAAGAAGATTGGAGAGGTGGGCAGGGGCTAGATCACAGGAAACTTTTTACTAGACTTCATCCTGTAGGTGGGAGATAGAAAGCCATCCTGTTTAGGGAGACAGGATGTGGAGAGGATTAAGGACAAGAGCCTGAGGGTCAGAATTGGAAAGGAGCTCAGCTGGACGGAAACATAGAAGGCAGACGAGCTTGCCTGCCTGTCTGGAGGGCCTGGGCCTGAAAGGGAAACTGCGTGAAAGTTTATATTTAGTTTGTAGGGCAAAGAGATTGAAAGAGGGGAGTCACATAATCAGCATACATTTATGAAGATCACCCCCACAGCTGTGTGGCAATTGATCAAAAAGAAACAGGACCAGAGAAGGGCAGGAAAACTGGTCAGGAAGCAGGGGCCCTAACTCTGGTGAGCAGTGATGATATCCTGGAAGTGGAGGTGGCAGAATGTGGGAAGGTGGGCCGCATTTAGCACTTTATGCCTGTTCCCAATTACTGTTCTTAAGAATCATGGCACTAGGGTATTACATAAAATTATTTTCATTGACTCTGTGTTCCGTGCCTACCTACACTGATGCTATCTGTTCTTAGCATAAATATCTTTTCCTTGGGGAAGCCCCTTCAGCCCTCTAGACTGGGCATCCTCAGAGCATCCTGTATGTTCCCAGTTGCAGCTCTCCCCAGTTGTAGCTCTCCCCATGCTTTCTTTTAATTTCTGGGTCAGCTGCCTGCCTCCTCTGCTAGACCATATCCTTCATGCAGGCAAGGACTCTTTCTTTTACAGAGTGTTGCTCCGTTGCCAGACTGGAGTGTCGTGGCATGATCTCGCCTCACTGCAACCTCCACCTCCAGGTTCAAGCGATTCTCCTGCCTCAGCCCCCTGAGTAGCTGGCATTACAGGCATGCCACCACGCCCAACTAATTTTTTACTTTTATTTTTTGTATTTTTAGTAGAGACAGGGTTTCACCATGTTGGCCAGGATGGTCTCAATCTCTTGACCTCGTGATCTCCCCACCTCAGCCTCCCAAAGTGCTGGGATTACAGGCGTGAGCCACTGCGCCTGGGCAAGGGCAGGGACTCTCTTGATGCTGTCAACATTAGTGTCTAGTACAGTAGCTAGACATAATACAAGTGCATAGTGGATGTTCCATAATTTGTTAATACATGAATAAATGAATTATTAATTCAGATATGTAGGGTCTCTGAATTAATAACTCATTTATTATTAGTTCAACATGTTAAAAATTTGTTCTAAAATAATGATTGTCTCTCCCCCCACCTCATACAGTGTGATATGTTTTAGGAACAACAAATGCCAATTAACAAATAATATATTGTTGTAATGATTATTTTAATTGTCATAGATATCACTCTGTACTTCTAATTTTTTAAAAATAACTAAAGAAATGAATAGCCCACATTTTAAACAAAGATTTATAAATAGTAAGATCAGTTCTCTGGCTGTTTATTTTGAAATAAAACCAAATTGCTTAGCTTAGAATTGAGGAGCCTTAAAGTTTGGGCATTTCCTCTTAGCTGTTCACATGGAAATCCTTGGACACTCTCCGGCCTGTCTCCTGTCACCAGGCACACTTGTGTCACCAACCTGCTCATGAGGGAGGCTGTCAGGAGGCCTCCTCCATTGTCCGTCCTCCCCGCTGTTAAAAATCTCAGTCTTGGCCGGGCACAATGGCTCACGCCTGTAATCCCAGCACTTTGGGAGGCCGAGGCAGGTGGATCACCTGGGGTCAAGAGTTTGAGACCAGCCTGACCAATATGGTGAAACCCTGTCTCTACTAAAAATACAAAAATTAACCAGGCATGGTGCTGTGCACCTGTAGTCCCAGCTACTCGAGAGGCTGAGGCAGGAGAATCGCTTGAACTGGGGAGGCAGAGGCTGCAGTCAGCCCAAATCATGCCACTGCACTCCAGCCTGGTGACAGAGCAAGACTCTGTATTAAAAAAAAAAAAAAAAAAAAAAAAAAAAAAAACTGAGTCTTCCTATATGCCTCATTGCAAGTTTAGTCTTTGTGACATTTTTCTTGTTTGATGTAGACATCCTAGAAGTTCATGTCAGCCATGGCTCAGTCCAGACCTCCCCTTCTCTGGGTGAAGAAACTTGTCTTGAGGAGTAGCTCTCCCCACATGGCCTCAAGCTTCCTGAGTTCTCACTAGCTCCCTCCTGCCCACCCTACATGTAACACACAGACCACACAACTCACCACTTGATTCTACACTGTCTTATTCTTTGGTTGCCTTTTAAATTTAGTCTCATTAGTCTGACAAGGTGAGGTCTCCAAGAGTAGTGGTCATGTGACACATCAGTGCTCTCCCCAGCCCCACCAGCACGGGGATACCATGTGTGTGTGATAGGAGAAGCCAGGTGCTAAACACTTCCTAATGTGACTATGCAATGGACCTTGCCCCCAAGAAACATTTCATTTAGGCCCTGGAGGTCCTTCCTGGATTCACACACTGACTTCAATACAGAGGGTTTAAATAATGAAAAGATCATATGTTTCTGGTGTGTGTCATGCCATCCCCGAACTTTGGGGAGCTTTTCTCTGAGTGACTGACTCATTTTGCTGACTGAATCTGATGAGGACTTGACCTCCTACTGTTCAAGGACAGGAATGAGTTGCCATGACAGTACATTTGCCACATTTATAGTGTCTCTTTATTTTTATTCTCCCTGTTTCTCACCATTCAGCTTATTTGTTTTCCCTCCTCTTAGGATTGCCCCCTGGGGGTCACTTTCTCAGTCATTTTGAGCTCAGCCTAATCAAAGACTAAGGTTATGAAGTCGATCCTAGATGGCCTTGCAGATACCACCTTCCGCACCATCACCACTGACCTCCTGTACGTGGGCTCAAATGACATTCAGTACGAAGACATCAAAGGTGACATGGCATCCAAATTAGGGTACTTCCCACAGAAATTCCCTTTAACTTCCTTTAGGGGAAGTCCCTTCCAAGAGAAGATGACTGCGGGAGACAACCCCCAGCTAGTCCCAGCAGACCAGGTGAACGTTACGGAATTTTACAACAAGTCTCTCTCATCCTTCAAGGAGAATGAGGAGAACATCCAGTGTGGGGAGAACTTCATGGACATAGAGTGCTTCATGGTCCTGAACCCCAGCCAGCAGCTGGCCATTGCGGTCCTGTCCCTCACGCTGGGCACCTTCACGGTCCTGGAGAACCTCCTGGTGCTGTGTGTCATCCTCCATTCCCGCAGCCTCCGCTGCAGGCCTTCCTACCACTTCATCGGCAGCCTGGCGGTGGCAGACCTCCTGGGGAGCGTCATTTTTGTCTACAGCTTCATTGACTTCCATGTATTCCACCGCAAAGATAGCCGCAATGTGTTTCTGTTCAAACTGGGTGGGGTCACAGCCTCCTTCACTGCCTCCGTGGGCAGCCTGTTCCTCACGGCCATCGACAGGTACATATCCATTCACAGGCCCCTGGCCTATAAGAGGATCGTCACCAGGCCCAAGGCTGTGGTGGCGTTTTGCCTGATGTGGACCATAGCCATTGTGATTGCTGTGCTGCCTCTCCTGGGCTGGAACTGTGAGAAACTGCAATCTGTCTGCTCAGACATTTTCCCACACATTGATGAAACCTACCTGATGTTCTGGATCGGGGTCACCAGCGTGCTGCTTCTGTTCATCGTGTATGCGTACATGTACATTCTCTGGAAGGCTCACAGCCATGCCGTCCGCATGATTCAGCGTGGCACCCAGAAGAGCATCATCATCCACACATCTGAGGATGGGAAGGTACAGGTGACCCGGCCGGACCAAGCCCGCATGGACATTAGGTTAGCCAAGACCCTGGTCCTGATCCTGGTGGTGTTGATCATCTGCTGGGGCCCTCTGCTTGCAATCATGGTATATGATGTCTTTGGGAAGATGAACAAGCTCATTAAGACAGTGTTTGCATTCTGCAGTATGCTCTGCCTGCTGAACTCCACCGTGAACCCCATCATCTATGCTCTGAGGAGTAAGGACCTGCGACACGCTTTCCGGAGCATGTTTCCCTCTTGTGAAGGCACTGCGCAGCCTCTGGATAACAGCATGGGGGACTCGGACTGCCTGCACAAACACGCAAACAACGCAGCCAGTGTTCACAGGGCCGCAGAAAGCTGCATCAAGAGCACGGTCAAGATTGCCAAGGTAACCATGTCTGTGTCCACAGACACGTCTGCCGAGGCTCTGTGAGCCTGATGCCTCCCTGGCAGCACAGGAAAAGAATTTTTTTTTTTTAAGCTCAAAATCTAGAAGAGTCTGTTGTCTTCTCGGTTATATTTTTTTAAGTTTACCACGCTCAGTGAAAAGGTGATTGTCACCATGATCACTTATCAGTTTGCTAATGTTTCCATAGTTTAGGTACTCAAACTCCATTCTCCAGGGGTTTACAGTGAAGAAAGCCTGTTGCTTAAGTGACTGAACGATCCTTCGAAGTCTCAATGAAATAGGAGGAAAGCCTTTGGCTACACAATTGGAAGTCTAAGTACCCATTGAAAAATGCCGTCAAATGAGTAATGCCTTTGTAACCACAACTTTCATTATAATGTGAAATGTCACTGTCCGTAGTATCAGAGATGTCCATTTTTACAACAGTTATAGTACTAAAGTAGAGATATTTTGTAAAATGTATTATGTCCTGTGAGATGTGTTACCAGTGTTTATTATGTGCTATTAATATTTGTTTAGTTCAGCAAAACTGAAAGGTAGACTTCTATGAGAACAATGGACAAGCAGCGGATATATGTCAATGAGAGCACTTTTTTTCTATATTATTGCCCATGATATAACTTTAGAAATAGACCTTAATATTTCTTCAAACATCTCTATTTAATTTTGACACTGAAATGACCATAAAGGTTTATTTTTCTGTTACCTCAACAAGAAGAATTTGAAGACTTCAAAATATTGAGCAGAATTCATTCATACTTAAAAATTTATTAGCCCTGCATTTTCATAGGAAGACACATTATCTTCTGGACTATAGCTGTTCTAATGGATTATAATCAGAACGGAAGAGAGAAAACATATTGACATTTTTGAGTGACATCTCTGACTTTCTTTAGTCTTTAGCTATTACTGGATCTCTTAAGACAGCATGTGTTAATCTTAATGTATATTGTTATCACTGTGCAGTTGCTGTTTACTTGAATAGTATTGTGTTCCTATATTCCAGGTTTAAGTAGATTTCATGCCTGGGTGGCCAAACAACAGTCTTCATTTTTTTTTTTTTTTAATTGAAAAGAAGTATTGTCTGGATCAGTAAAATTATACTGTGTGTGAGTGTGAATATAAATGTGTGTATGTGTGTTTCTCTCCTGTAACTGTTACAGTAATGTCATAAAGTGAGAAAACTGTGACCAAGTATAAACTGTTACCACTTGCTGCACTCTTGCACATGGATTCAGTTTCTAAAATTGAGTTCTTCCCGTAATCTTACTGATAAAAATACTGACTCTAACCATTCAGAAATTTCACCCCATCCCTCCTTAAGAGATTAGATCAAGTATTACTAAATTGACCTTTAGGAATTACATAAGACCAGTGTTTAGCAAGAAATAATGACAGACATGCAAGTAAGGGCTGTATTTATAGTGTTATTGCCGGAAAAGGAGAGTACTTTGGTTTCTGAGCACCAAATATTGAGCAAGATGTCAGTCACTAAAAGGAAGACAATTCTAAAAAACAACAACAAAAAAAGGTAACATTTTTCAATTGTGTGTGTAGGTAGTATGCACTATATACATCATGTTAAAGTAGGACTATCACACCCAGCCCATGTGGCTAGAAAGGCTGAATCCGACAGTGGATGAGACACAAAACGGCAGTGAAGAGCCAACACACTTGGGATTGAGGTCTAGATATGCTGCATCTGTGCTTTGCCCACATGTCCTTGGTGACAGCCGAGCACCCAGCTCTGTCTTGGTAGATTTGGGCTAAGGAACAGACCTCTCCTTTGCTCGTGGTCAGCATGATACACTGAAGCATGCAGATAAACACAGCTTTCTTACACCCTGGTCTCATACCCCTTAATGGTGCCATGGGTGCTCATTGTTGGGCCTTTTTCCAGTAAGGAATGATATTGCTGAAGAATCTACTTAACCCTGACAAATTGTATTTATAATCTCTTCTTATACAGATAAAACATGACTCTTACAAGGCCCCAAGGTCTACATAGTCTGAAGTGAAGTAGAGAGCTGGCATCTATCTGGTGATTTCTGGCTCTCGAGATACCCAAGCAGCATGATGGGGCAATTCCCCTTCTTGCAGTTCATGCTCTAAGGCAGGATGTGGCTTGTGAGATACTTTGCACTGTCTATCTGCACACCTTGAATCTGCCTGCTGGTTCCCTTACTTTACCTCTCTGTCATATGTAGATGAAGGCTCAGGGTGCTAGAGGGATTAGTAAGATCTCTTTCTAAAGAGAGGAGAGATTATTTACAAGAAGGACTCACCAGGGTCTAGTTTCCATTTAAGAATTGCCAGTCTTTTGTCCAGCATCATCCTGAATATTAATCCACATGTTTCAGAGCTCACCAGCCAGTACCAATGCTCTTTTCACAGCTATGAAGAGCTAGTAGAGATGAAATTCTTGTTATGGTAGAAAAATTTCAGGATTCATTTTTGAAACTGCATTTGTGCTTATGCAATGTAGATTTTATAGTGTGTTGTGCTTTCAAGATCTAAATCATATATTATAAATTAAGGGACAATGGGGCTGACAGCACTAAACTTGGTGCTTATTGATATTCTAAGAAATATCCGTGAAGTATCATCACGTATGTTACGCAACCTTCATTTAAAAGGTTTAAAACTAGTTAGATTCACTTTGACACTTTTCATATCATTTCTTAACCCAAGTGACGAAAATGTTGTCCCCAATGAATATACTCATTAGAATGACCATTTGTTAATATCACTCATTAATTAGCCCCATAATTAACTCCATTAATTTAATCATGATTTAAATTTCAGTAAGTTTTATAAGGTCTGACATCAGAGGTGTCTTACTTTCCTCTGAGGATGATGTACTTACCCTGACCATGCATTGTACCATCACACATGTCTTCAGAAAGGGCCAAATTCCCAACCTGCTCATTTTTTTTTTTCTCAGAGTCATGATGAATCAGTCCTAGAATGTTTCATTTTGGACAAGTAGGGCTGCCTCCAAGAGGAACCTCTGATTTATTTTGTATGAAATATATGTGAAAGAATATGGATCTGGGAGATGCTGTAGACATCTGTCCTACACTTGAGATGATTTCCAAGCCTCTCTGGCACTTCGAGTTAAGTCTATCTGGTATTAAATGCCAAGGACCTTTTGCTGCCTAAACCCACTCTGCAGGAAATAGGCCCAATCACCAGATGAGAATTAGGCCCTGAATGAGTAGCGCTCTAGTTACTGTCCTGTTGATTAATATCTGCCATTTCATGTCCATAAAAGAGATCACTCGTATCATGCACACAATTAGATTTCTCACACTCTAACTGTATATTTGTATGATATTTTGAAATCTCCTAAATGCTGGGCAATGGCTATTAACAATTAATTGTCTTGCACTGGCCTTCTGATGAAATGTTAACAATGCCTATTGTAATATAGAAAAAAAACATTCTATCTACTGATTTGGGCTGAATGTATGTAAATAGGTTTCTAAAAAGTCAGATGTTTGAGCAGTGGCCTACAAATCAGTAATTTTCAGATGGGAGAGTTTCTTTACATTGCCGTGGCATCTTAAAAGCTGTCTTCATGTAAATTGACTGTACTAGGCCTACTGGGGATCAGAGTTCCCAAGAAAGGAAACCTTTTCTTGTATCTGGATTCAAATTTATTTCCAATGTTTCAAGTGGAAAACATGACTCTTTATTGTCTGTAAATCTAACATTATTACTTTTCCTCTTAGAATAATATTGTATTGTTAGATGTTTGTTGAGCTGGTAACATTGTTGCAACTGCTACAAAATCTTCGTTAGTAATCTGTATAATACTTTGTATACAAGTATTGGTAAGATTGTTATTAAATGTAGCTTCAGTTGTTAAATTACTATAGCAAAGTAGTACTTCTTCTGTAATATTTACAATGTATTAAGCCCACAGTATATTTTATTTCAGTGATGTAATTAAACTGTTACTTATTCAAAGAGAAAACATCTCATCATGTCTATTGTCCAAAGTTACCTGGAATCAAATAAAAATTCTAGATTACCATGAAGAACATAAAATGCCTTTGAATTCTGCCTTATTTCGTAGTCTGATGGCAAAATGCTAAGGATTTAATTTCTAAAAGATTGCCGAACTAATTTGTTCCTCAAAAAGCACTTAGAACTTTACTTGACAAGTGGGTACATATTGGATTAATCTATTTATTTTTAACATAGGAAAAACACACAAAAAGCTATTTTTTACACAATAAAGCAGAAAAGGCTACTACACCTTTAAAAAGCATTATTTCGTTACAGATTTAAATGATTCTGCAGTAAATTAAAGCAAACATACCATTCATAATGTGTAAATTAAACTGAGACTTAACAGACATAGTACAATATAAACTGAAAAAATTTATGAGCATTGTATATTTTGAACCCCACAAAAGAGATAAGTGCTTTTCAACACAGTTTATAAAAACTCATAATTTCAATTTGAACAATAAGAGAAAATACCTTTAAATTTTATTATGAAGAAAGCATTACAATGAAGTTTAAATATTACTGTCTGAAATAAAGTATGTTTGCAGTCAATTTTGAAAGATTTTAAATTTTTCAAGTAATTAAATATTTGAAAATAGATTATATTGAAATATTGAGAGTAGATTATCTTTGCTTCTTAATGACTATAGTCAAAAATCGATCGTTCTGCCTCTTTTAGTAAATACTAGCTAGGTGCACGCTGAATGCTTCCTATCAAAAAGCAAATGATAGGTATTCTTAACTCTTAAATTTCATACCGAGACTTGATGAGAGAAAGACACTTATTTCAGTATCTTCATAGAGTATCTTACGACTTAAAAACTAATCCACAATCAATATGTGATGCTGTCTATATTGAAATACACATTTGGGATAATGTAGAAACAAAATCAATTAAGACATGCAGAAACTCCAGTTTGCCTCATGGATGGTTCCAGCTGGAAAATTTCTGTAGTCATCTCTAGAATAGTCTGTAAGTTTTTCCTGGATTGAAGGTGATACATGTAAAGTTCTTGGCTCCATATTGGATTTTAGAAAATGAACTGTACATGTCATCATCGTTCCTTTACTCCCTACCCCTGGAATGCTGATAGGAGAAATTTGGAGGTTATATATCTGTTTAGCTTAGGAGGTGAAACATATAATGGGTGGGTCTCTGAACATCTGAGAAATGCTGGTCATTTGTACTGTCTTAACCACTTCAAAAGTTTCTGGATAACAGTAAATAACAAATACCTGGGCTTATAGACTACATACCTCCCTGTGACATATCCAAAAAAAAGGGGGGGGGGGGAAATGACCAAAAGAAATTGACAAATGGGAAGAATAATTAAAATATTACAGTTGCAATCTTAGCTTAAGAGAAAAATCAGACACTGGGACTTCCCAGTATTAACTGCAGCACCTCCTTCATTACTTTGAACTTGCTCAAATATTTCTGGAGCAAACAAATAATTGTTCTCTTAATACTAAGAAATAGATGACTAATGCAGCACTTCATGTGTTTATTTTAATAATAATAGAATACATCTTTGGGTAAGCCTGATCTATTTGAAAATGTTCATATGTTCCTTACTGAGTATACAATCTTTTTGGCTAATAGCAGAATCATGGCAAATGTCAAAGATACGCAGTTTTTACCCAGGCAGCCACCGTGTTGGAAAGAACACTGGAGGAGGAATTACCAGCTGTGTAGATTTAGACCCACTCGTAGCGGAAATGTAGAAGTGCGTGCTCACTTTCTAGCGGTTTAGACTCAAACAAGCCACAACCCCGATTCGATTTTCTCATCTGTAAAAATGCCAGCTCTGAAAATAGCAGTAACATCAGATGGTATAAAGTGTTCTGAAGAGCTTTGAAACCTACAAAAGGCTACAACAATGTAAAGTGTTAGAATTAATCTGTGTTGGAATACTTCATTTTGCCTTAGTTATTCAGTTAATAATGTCTATACCAGTTGTTTAGCTAGTGATCAGGACAAAGACACTCTATTTTATTGTGCCTACTGAATGTCAGGCATTGTGCCAGCACCTAACATATATTATTTAACCCTCACAGCATCCCTGTGATGTCTCTCTAATTAACTTCATGTTATAAGCAAAAAGAAAACTCTGTGAGGTAAAGACAAGATAACTACAGTTGGAACCCAGGACTTCCTGATTCCAAGGCCCAAATTATTTTTATTAAGCAGTGCCTCCTTTTATTCACTTTTCTTTCAGTTAAAGCCTTATATTCCACAAGTATTTATTGAAAATTTCCCATGTGCTAACAAATTTAAAGATGAAAACCACCACCTCTACCTACCAGAATGCCTAGTAAAAATAATGTTTAAAGTTCTAACATCTTATTCTACATATGTAGGCTCAAAAAGGCCAAGTATCTTGCCCAAGTTTACGTGGGTAGTTAGTAAGTTGCTCTTGAATGCAAACCAGGTCTTTTGTCTCTGAACTCTGGATCTTTCCATCGTACCACATTGCAAGGGAGCATGGGTGTGATGAGGTACATGTTTCTATTTCCTTTCCTTCACTTTCCAGACAGCAATTCAAAAACTTTGTCAAATATATTCTGGATGTCAAAATAAATTAAATTTGTGTTCTTTGTTACTTGGCCTCATATGAATCATCACACACCTTGGATAGCTGAAAGAGTGGCTGAGGGGAAGTTAGATTTATTTTATCTCCAGAGCCGGGCACTAAAATAATTCCTGGTCCCACCCACAGTAGCTAGTTTTCTAGCCTATTGGCCACTTTCTTGTTTTGATTTTAGCTCACTTATTAAAAAAAAAAAAACTTCTCTTTTATTTTTGACTTGTACATAGAATACGTCATTGAAGAAATAATACTCTGATAGCCAGTGAAATGTAAGTTGTGAAAATTGTAAAACACAATTTAGCAAGTATTTGCTGAGAACCTACCTCATACTTGGCATTGATAACAATGGTTGGTATTTATCTCAGTATGAGATGAACCATCTCATTTAATCTTCTCAGCCACTCTGTGAGGTATTAATATTCCAGTTTGACAGACAGTAGCCTGGTGAAGATCACACAACTAGTAAGTGGTATAGCTCAGATTGACTCTTAGCTATTAGATTACTGAGTTGAGACCCATAAGCCAATTTCCATATAAGTCAACTGTGCTGTGCATATATCCTGTTCAACTCAAGCAACATTTATTATCTACCATGGTGAATCATCAAATTACTTAAGATCTAATGAAAGTAGGTGAGCACTTAAAAAGATAATTACAACACAATGCAATAAATGCTAAAATGGAGGAGGCTAGGGGAAACTAGAAAGGGCACAAATACCTGACTTAGGAAGAAGAGGTGATGCTTGAATAGAGCACTGAAGACAAAGCGGGAGCTAGCTATGAAAAGAAGAAAGGGAAAAATGGGGATAAAGGAAGCTACAAGGAGATAAATTATGGTGAGTTTATAAACGGGTAAGAGGTGAGAGATGTAAGGAAGTGTGATATGTCCATGAGACACATGACATATAGTCTCATGTGTCTAGGACATGGTACCTGAAGGAGAGTAATAAGGATGAGGGTGGGGGGTCAGATAACCAAGGGTCATAGATGCTAAGGTGATTAATTGTTCTTGATGCCCCTGCGTTGTGGTTTACAGAGTCTGAGCAGATTCATAATATTAGTCAAAAGGGTCAAAGTTTAGATAGCTTTTCTCCTAGTTCTGCTAGTTCAATGAGATTTCTTTACAAATCATTGTATATATCTGTAAAAGTATCACTTCCTGCCTGCCCAGAAGAGCATCCAGGTGGGGATTGGGACTCTGTATCTTGTTTCCACATTAGCTGGCTGCATATTTTCCCACTTGATGACATCACCATCATTGTGAGAAAGTGGATTATTCACTTGGAACAGAGGGACATCAATTAACTCCCCACACGTAGCAGAGTCATCAGTCACAAAGTGTTCTTGGTCATTATTCACCTGGGCTGGGGCAAACCCTCTGATCTCAAGATGACAGGGACCATATTGAGCGCTAGCCCTTGGGATTTCCAACCCTCTGCCCTCCTGCCCTCTTTGTAAATAAGATGATTGCTGCTGCTACTGCTTGGTTTGCCTGAAGGGATACAGAAATCCTTCAGGGAACAAACAGATAAGGGCTAAGAGGAGAATCTTTTTAAACTGTCCAAAGCAACCCAACCCTATACCTGACCCAAGTCATTCATATTGAGTAACACAGACTGCTTTTCAATTAGGAGTTTGAGTTTATAAAGGAAGGAAAAAACTGAAGATATCTTTGGGTTGCACTGCAAGGAGGGGAGTAAAGCTTTAAAATATTCTGGCGTTAACCCTTTTCCAAATCAATGGCACATTTCACAGCTTTTATAAAGATTTTACCATACACATTTCACACAATTTTTTGGTGTAAATTTTGTGTCTTTTTAAGGGAGAGAGAGCTTTGCCATATATTTTTGGACACATTATATTACAAGCACTTACAAGCCTAATAAAAATTTTTCTGGTTTGTGCTTCATTAACAATCTCTGATTATTCTACAAAGGGACACAGACCCTTTAACCATTCAGTTCAGTCTCTGATGGCTTGTCACGTTAAATCCCAATCTTTCCAACCTGGTTGGCTATGAGCAATTTGTCTTACCCAGTAATCCAGTGTGAATACTTTCAAGTGTTTGTACCCTCCTACTGATTGGAGAAAACCTCCTCCAGTTCTTAGGAGAGGTAAAACCCCTATGTATTTCATCATTATTTACCTAAATTAGATAGATCCAAATATTTCTTGGAATGACCCAGAATAGGCCACACTCACTGCAAAATGCCATTATCTCCCAGGAGGGCTCTTGAGAGAGATGAGTGTGATGGACACGTCATCGTTGTAGCAGATATGCTTCAACAAAAATCTTGGTGCAGTTGCCCCTCCCAGAGAGCCCTCCAAGAAGATGGGGCCCCATGTGAATTGACTTCCTCCTTGGCCTCGTTTCTCACAGCCATTATGATGTGCAAGTGGAGGGAAAACAACAGGGTTCCTACATGAAGGTAGGACTGTTGGTAGCATTTTCTTTAGTGATGATTCTGATCAGTCCCAAAGCCTGAGAACTCTTTGTTCTAATCACATTATGTCCAAGTGGAGGAAAATAGGAAAAGAAATACTGATTCTTAGGAACTGATTATGAAGTAAATTCTTTAACAAGGTGGCCTAAGGAGATGCCTGAAGTAAAGAAGCTTCTTGAGGCTTTGTGTGCATTCTAGTAGACTACCCTTGGTGCTTAGGAACCAGAAACAAACAATACTATGGTTAAAATGTGGTGTCCACCAACGGAGTCAGCTTCCATGACTCTCCATTTCTAATTTTTCCTCCCCTGTCTTGTGGGATAGGTTACTAACTGATCACTTGCCTATAGAATTTTTCATTTAGACCAGAAGAATCAGAATACACTCATTTTTATTTATAAATGAACATACGCCTAAACAACCAAAAGAGCCTCCAGGTCTGCCTCTAAGGATGATTAGGCATGTGTGAGGGAAGTTGTCATTAACCAAAATAGGACTTCTCATCTCAGATGCAAAGACGAGAATGAATACCAAAGCCAAGGAAGAGCTGTAAACCAAAAGACTTGGCAACAAGGCCATTGTTCTGGTTACTATCATCTCTGACTTTAGATAATACAAAGCAATCTTAAAGGCAAGTTCTTTCCTTCGTGTCCAGGGCTAGAATACTCCAAGTGTACCTAATGGATGTCAGGCAGTGAGCCAAGAGAAAGGCAAACAGTAGGCAAAAGCAGATTTACTATGTTTTAAACATTTTTTTTAAAAAATCTGGCTTATTTTTTATGGCACTATATGTTTGTGCTGGAACTCTGAAGCCGTCTGCACAAATGACAGCAAAGACAGAGCAATCATCTGGAAAATGGGAGCTAAAAACACAAGCTTTTGTCTAGGAGTAGAAGATAAAAGATGAGGTATAAACAGCAGAAAAAGATGAAATTTATAAATGAAAATGAGCTTGTTCTGATTCTTTGGGTCTAAATGAAAATTCTGTAGGCAAGTGATTAAAGTATTTGCAAAGATACAAGATTTAGAAACTTAAAACAAAAACAAATACATAAGCCTTTCTTACCCAAATATACATAAAAACAATAACAAATAGATTTAACATTAAAAAAGCAAAAGCTTCTAAACCAGACTATATGAACTAGTCTCCTTGCTTTTCTCCCATATGCGGAGACTGAGTGTTCAAGAATTGTAGAAACCTAATTAGGTGTGGCCCATTGAAAATTTTATGTTCAATTTACAATAAGCATTTCTCAGCTTTGAAAGTGGAAACAGCCAGGCTGTTTATAATATTTCCCTGGGAGAATGAGTCCCTTCATCTACCAGATATTCAATGAAAAGCATCTTGGCAGATTTAGCTATACAGGTGTTTTAAGACAACTTGATATATTAAAATTCAAATTCGTAAAAAAGATAAATGGTGAGGGAATTATTTCTTCACATAAATACTTTGCACCTGCAAAACAGCTCATTGCACAGTGAGCCTTGAGTTGTCAACTCCTCTGGTTGAATAAAATGTCACTAAATGTTCATAAATCCATTTTACAAGAACTTTTTCTGAAACTGCTCTATTGTTCAAAGTGAGATGTTCCTATACTTTAAAACATTTTCACCTATCTTACCCTGTAATCCTACACAAGTGCTTCTTGCATATTTTTGTATTCTGCAACCCAGAATTCTTGGATAGGCATGGCAACCTGAACATGCTCAGCACTTCAGGGCATAGGAGCCCCTCTGCAGATTTGAAATTGTGTTAGGGATATAGGCAAACCTCAGCTATTCACAGTAACAGTGGATGGGAATTAAGTGTGTAATGAAATCCATAAATAATCCCTAGATCCCCGAATCCTTGATAGTCAAGTATGAAACATTCTGTCCTCATCAAAGATTTTGTCACTGATATTAACAAGTGGGAGAGAAGGTTGATTAAAGTCTGATGGCTTCTCTTGCTCACCTCTGTCTACAGACAGAAATAACAGGCAGGCAATTGGTCAGAGAGCAACACAAGGCCTGGGAGCAGAGACATCCTGCAGACTGCGTAATTAGTTCCTAAATAACAAAGAGAAGATCATAAACAAGGCAAAGAACGCTGAGCAGATTTTACTGCCATTCAGCAATGGTTTTGTCCATGTCTGTTGCATGCCCAGAAGACTAAGCACCTCAGCCTCCTATAGTGTGTTGCATCCTGTCCCAAGGCTCTCCAAAATGGCCATGATCACCAGCTACTTCCTCAGGCAATGGTTCCCTAAAGCTGCAGAGACTTAGTGAAGCTACTGTGCCGAAGCAGAAAGGATGCTAAGCCTGAGTTGAAACCCTGATTTAGTAGCTCATTTTGGTGTTGGCTGTACTTCTTCCCTAACTCATGTATGAGGCCCCATTAAATCGTTCTTCTGGTTGCTTCAAAGGGAAAATAGACTGGCATTGTGACTAGACAGGATCACTTCTTTGGCCACACCTTAAGTCTGTAAGGTACAGTATTAATGAAAGTTCATTTTGAGATGGAGTCTTGCTCTGTTTCCAGGCTGGAGTGCAGTGGTGCGATCTCAGCTCACTGCAACCTCCACCTCCCAGGTTCAAGTGATTCTCCTGCCTCAGCCTCCTGAGTAGCTGGGATCACAGGTGTGCACCACCACATGCAGCTAATTTTTATATTTTTAGTAGAGACAGCGTTTCCCCATGTTGGTCAGGCTGGTCTCGAACTCCTGATCTGGTGATCCACCCACCTCAGCCTCCGAAAGTGCTGGGATTACAAGCGTGAGCCACCGCGCCCAGCCTAATGAAAGGTTTTAATGGCAGGATTTGGACAATGAGATAGCAGTGGAAGTAATGTTAGATGGGCTGATTCTTCACAGGAACCCCCAATAGGGCCCAACTCTATTATTGGATTTCACCTCAGCAGTTTGTTTGCATTCCTCCTTACCTTCCTCTTAGAGCACTGACAGCCAGAAGGGTTTGAGAGGAAAAGTGACAAACCTTTGCTATCTAGCTGAATTGCTGGGAGAATTCTTTTAAAAATATGATTCTGTCTTCTATGATCAAATTCAGTGCCACCTTGCTCTCTCCAAAGCCTCCTGGAGCCTCAGTAGCAGTCAATCTATGTGCATAGAATTCATACATAATGTCAAACCCTGCAATATATATTTTTTCCCAAAGGTTACATATATGCAAAGAATTGAAGGCGCTGAAAATTTAAAAAAACAAAAAGAAAGCAATAGTTGATTCCTAGTGGATTTAGAAATATACTTGAAACTTCTCCATGTTACTGATACATCTATTTCAGTCCCGATTTGGGAATCAGTGCAACATAAATTGAAAAATCTAACTTGTATATTTGACTAATCAAATTAATAGGATTGTACAATAATTCTCAACTCTCAGATATTGTGTTATGATATTTTGGTAAAATTGCTTATTGCTACATTGTCCTTGACAGGGTAAAGCACTGTGCAAAGACCAGATTGCTTTACTCTACTCTTTGATGATATTTGGCATTAATTCAACCAGAATTTATTTATTGATTTATGTGTATAATTCCCTGATTTTAAATATCCATTATGCTTCTTGCCAACTTTCACTTCTTGCTCCAATGATGATTATTTTTACCAAATGCTACGGGATATGAAATCACTTGTAAGGGTGTTAGAATAGAGAAGTGTAGGTGACAGGATGCTTTCTACTGTAAAACAACATTGATCTGTGCCTTTTATGCCTTATAGGACTAGTTTGCAAGGCACAAAATGCACAGATTGCAAGGGCTCATCACACAAGTTGTGATTTATCCAATTAGAAATTAATTCAGATTAACAAGATCTTTTGTTAGTCAGCTAACACCCTCATGGTACATTGAACATATTAGTCATTTATACTTTAGTGTAAATTCTTTTAAATGATAGCTTCAATTATATGTATTTTTTGACAAGCACTTAAACTTCACTCACCTTGTGCTGGACGCTGCTCCAAATGCTTCCTCAATTAGCATGAGCTCATCTTGTAATATTAATCAGAGTGTCTACCTGCTGTACTCGGGACAGTTCTTTCCAGTTTAAAGTTCTTCCTTAACTTAAAAAAAGAAAAGAAAAGAAAAGACACAGCATGCATAGAAAATATTATTTCCATATTATATGAGAAAAAACCGCCGAAGCTGCATATGGCTGGAAACTACTGGCCTCAGGCCCTATCTAGCCACTCTAAGGACTGAGGAAAATAACTCAACCCTCCCAAAGCTGTTTTTTCACACATTGGTTTAAAATGTCTGTCTTAGGAAACTGAGCTTTAATTTGGCAATTATATAGAATAGGGAATACTGGAGCATGATGCATGTCTTGAGGGGAGTTGGAAGGCATTGAACAATGTGGAGCAAGAAGCCCATGGATTGTTCTAACCTGTCTGAAACCTCTTCTAACCTCACGTGAAACAACGGGATTTTTCTTCATCAGTTCTTAGGGTACCATTAGGCAGATTTAAAGTTGATATGGTTCTGGTATTTAGGGAAGAGATACTGTAATCCATGTTGCTATATACATCTTCTGTGTTTAAATAATATCTGCCCTGTAGATCCTGATGTATTGTCAACAGTAATTCTCCTGTGCACATCTTGATCTCATTTCTGAGAATGCCTATGGGCTGCTTTCACCACCTCAATCTAATGTCCTTTAAGTTTCCAGTTCTGTCAATCAATGAAATAAGTGCTTATTCGGCTTTTTTTTTTTTTTTTTTTTTTTTTTTCAGACAGTCTCACTCGCTCACCCATGCTGGAGTGCAGTGGCACCATCTCGGCTCACTGCAACCTCCGCCTCCCAGGATCAAGAGATTCTCGTGCCTCAGCCTCCTGAGGAGCTGGGATTACAGGTGTGTTTCGCCACACCTGGCTAATTTTTGTATTTTTGTTAAAGACGAGGTTATATGATGTTGGCCAGGCTGGTCTTGAACTCCCAACTCCAGGTGATCTGCCTGCCTCAGCCTTCCAAAGTACTGAGATTACTGAGATTACAGGTGTGAGCCACTGTGCCCAGCATTTTTCTTTCTTTCTTTCTCTCTCTTTCTTCCTTTTTTTTTTTTTTTTTTTTTTTTTTTTTGACAGGATTTGGCTCTGTCACCCAAGCTGGCATGCAGTGGAGTGATCTCAGTTTATTGCAACCTCCATCCCCTAGACTCAAGTGATCCTCCCACCTCAGGCTCCCATGTAGCTGAGACTTAAGGCATATGCTACCACACAGCTAATTTTTGTATTTTTTTGTAGAGACAGGGTTTTGCAATGTTGCCCAGGCTGGTCTCGAACTCCTGGGCTCAAGTAGTCCTTCTACCTCGGCCTCTCAAAGTGCTGGGATTACAGGCATGAGCCACCAAGCCCAGCTAGGAATTTCAGTCTCTAAATAAAATATTATAGTAAGTCATTTTTCCAAACAAAAATGGTTAAAGGTGATTTTGATGGGCTGCAACGGAAGAGGTTCTATATTCTTTCAGAATTAGTAATAATATTATTGTTCATATACATGTCATTTTTTTCTACTTTTTTCCCAATAATTTGTTACTTTCACTCAATTGAGTGTATTTGTTCTCTGATCTCCATAGTTCTTATTGTAGGCATGTTCTTCTGTTTCCTAGTAATAACTGGTGTCACATCAGAACCTTTCATTTCTGATTTAATTGATGTAATGCTTTGACCCAAGAAGCCAAAAGTCATTTACAAAGAAATTGCTTTGTACAAACCCATCAAGCAATAGCCACTACCTGCCATTTACAGCCTAGATACTGCTATTTACAAATGTAGATACTAGAATCACCTGAGAATTCCTTAGTTTTAAGGTCATGTACAAACACATAGCAGATCTGGGAATTAAAACATTTTAGCCACTGTAATATCCTCCAAAAGCAATGCAGTGATGATGGGTTTGGAAAGCAACTGGAGACCAATGGGGAGGGAAATAACAACGGAAATACCCAAACTATTAAGTCAATGCATTGAAAATTTCCTCAGTCTCGCTGCATAACATCTGAATTTGCAGAATAAGTGAGGTTAAGTGCAAAGTTTAGAAAACAGAGGCTCTTCCATCTGTGGGAGGTTAGACTACAAAAAGCTGCTGCATTCCTTTGTCCATAAATCCAGAGAGACTAAGAGGCAGTTAAGTTTACAGGGGTTTAGCTGATTAAGAGCACAAGCTCTGGAGCCTGAGTGCCTGGGTTCAAAACCCAGTTCCACCACTTTGTGACCTTGAGCAAGTTACTGAGTTTCTCTCTACCTACAGTTTTCTCTATTTGTACCTATCTCATAGTATAGTTTTGAGAGTTCATAAGAAATACACACAAATAGCAATGTAAGTCAACCACTTGAAGAATAAAAACTGGCCAGGCATGGTGGCTCACACCCATAATCCCAACACTTAGGGAGGCCGAGGCAGGCGGATCATGAGATCAAGAGATCGAGACCATCCAGGCCAACATGGTGAAACCTCATCTCTGCTACAAATACAACAATTAGCTGGGCATGGTGGCGTGCACCTGTAGTCCCAGCTATTTGGGAGACTGAGGCAGGAGAAACACTTGAACCCGGGAGGCGGAGGTTGCAGTGAGCCAAGATCATGCCACTGCACTCCAGCCTGGTGACAGAGTGAGACTCCATCTCAAAAAAAATAAAAAATAAAATAAAATAAAAACCAATTATTCTCATCTTTTCTTATCATGAACATCTGTTCTCCAAATAATCCATTTTCTAGAGTAAAAAGTATGTTGAGGTAGGTGCCTTCCACTTTGATAACTTCTACCTGTATCATCAGGTATTCCTCAGCCCTGTGGCAACCCGTCCCTACCCTTGTTGCCTGCACACGTGGTCTGCCTTGGGCAGATACAAAGGCTGGGGTACTGGACCTATTGAATTTTTCCTCATTGTGGCAAAGTTTCATCAGGAGCACTTTCATTGTGGTTTGGTTCTAAAAAAACTCCAGGAATGCTTCTGAATTTACATTATAATATTTGGCATCTCATACTGGTTCCAATATTTTGGCCACACACAAAAAAGGTTTTCATTTGTCAATCACTTCCTTGTTCTTTAAAGAACTATTGGGAATCTACTTTAGGACCACATTCTAATGCTGCCAAACAGCCCACCCCTGGGCTTTAAAATAACTTGGAATCCAACCCACCCCTCCATTCCACCCACAAATCAAAATGCCTGCAGTCTCCAGTACAGAACACTAAGAGGGGGCCTTCTTATATTTGATATCAAGCATTTTCTTTCACTACACACATATAGAAGTGTAAAAGAGCACTACACCCTTACTAAAGGAATCCATCTTCCTTTTTCTTTCACCCTTCTCCCAGTACAATGCTGTGTCATCAAATGCTGCTTCTGTTAACCCTGCCATTAAGGGAAAGAGATGTATTATTTTTTATGTTTGTTTGTTGTTTTTGAGACAGCATCCTTCTGCAACACCCAGGCTGGGGTGCAATGGCATGATCTTGGCTCACTGCAACCTCCACTTCCTGGTTCAGGCTCCTGAGTAGCTGGGACTACAGGCACATGCCGCCACACCCAGCTAATTTTTGTATTTTTAGTAGAGACGGGGTTTCACTATATTGGCCAGGCTGGTTTTGAACTCCCGACCTCAAGTGATCTGCCCGCCTCGGCCTCCCAAAGTGCTGGGATTACAGGCATGAGCCACTGTGACCTGTCAAGAGATGTATTCTTTGCATCCAAATGCATTCCTCCTTTTCCCTTATAGATAATGATTATGTCTAGTTAAAAGCACTATTAATACTATTCTGCAGGCAGAGTGTGGGTTGATCTGGTTATCCAAGAACCATGAATAAAAAGATGTCTATAGGAAAACTTCCTCCAAACAACAACTTCCTCCTTACAAACTTTGGGAGTGAAAGTTACCTCTAGACTAGCTTCAGCCTCAGAGATGGTGCCTTTACCTGTAATAGTTGTTAAACGTTAGTGAGGTCAGCTGCTTTCCTCTTTTTTGAGATGGGCGGTCTCGGAGAGTGAAGAACACAGCAACAAGCTATCTATCTCATAACATGCTGTGACATAGTGCTCTCGTTTGCACTGGCCTGAACTGGACCTGTGGCAGCCCTGGGCAGTTTAATCATTTGGCATCCTTTGGAATGGATTTTCATGAATGATTTTTTCAAGACCCATTTAAGATAAAAGGTGAGTATTACTCTGAAGGAGACTCAAAGAGAAAAACCACCAGTAGTATTGTTAGAGGTGTTTAAACTAGAACGACTCCATCTTGAACTGGGGCTGAGTAAAATTAGGCTGATACCTGATGGGCTGTATTTCCAGGAGATTAGGCATTCTTAGTCAAAGGATGAGATAGGAAATCAGCACAAGCTACAGGTCACAAAGACCCTGCAGATAAAACAGGATAAACAAAACCTGCCAAAACCCATAAAAATACAAGATGGCAATGAAAGTGACTTCTGGTCATTCTCATTGTTCATTATACTATAATTATAATGCATTTACATACTAAAAGACACTCCCACCAGCACCATGACCCTTTGCAAATGCCATGGCAACATCCTGAAGTTATCCCACATCATCTAAAAAGGGGAGGAACCCTCAGTTCCAGGAAATCCCTGTTCCTTTCCTAGAACACTCACAAACATGCCACCTCTTGTTTAGCATATGATCAAGAAATAACCATAAATATACTCAATTGAGCAGCCAGTGCCACTGCTCTGACTATGGACTATCCAGTCTCTTGTTTCTTTACTTCTCTAATAAACTTGCTTTTATTTTATTGTATGGACTTGCCTTGTTAAATATAGTGAACTCCATGTTTCTCTTCAAAGAATCGGTTTGTTAGTATGTTCAGCTCTCTTATTCTTTGTTCTCCATTTTAAAGTTTAACTTCCTGGTTCTCTTTGCCCTATTGCTTCTAGTTTCAGTAAACAACTTTCCCACCAGTTCTAATCAGTAGTTCACATCTGTTCCCTGGTCACCTGCTCCGTACTGAGTCGCCCCTGGTCACCTGCTCTGACCGGAATCATCCTGAGTCACCTGTTCCATAACCGTCCTTCCTGCCAAACTACTCACCCCACCACTCTGGCTCCTACCCCTGCTCTCTTTAAAATAGCCAATCAGAATTAGCTCAGACTGTGCGGTCCAACCCTAGCCAATAGGGGAATGACAGAGTAGTAGGGGCTACCTGTGTCAGGAATAAGAACACCTTCCCCTCCCTTGTTCAGGGGTGGTCTTGCCGTTACTCCACCTGTGAGTTACACCCTTCTATAGAAGTAAAAATTGCCTTGCTGAGAAAATTAAATTTATGTTCGGGTGCTATTGCTTTTGCAGCACCAAAAATTTATTTATAACAGCTCTGAATTCTTTCTTGTGCAAGATCCAAGAACCTCCTCTTGGAATCCGGATCGGGACCCCTTTCTAGTAACAGTATTGTCCCAATTTGTATGCCCCATCACAAAATAAAAGCCCTGCAGTTAACTGGACCTACTTTCTTTTTCTTTTCTTTTCTCTTTTTTTTTTTTTTTTTTTTTTTTTTTTGAGACAGAGTTTTGCTCTGTCACCAGGCTGGAGAGCAGTGGCACGATCTTGGCTCACTGCAATCTCCACCTCCCAGGTTCAAGCCATTCTCCTGCCTCAGCCTCCTGAGTAGCTGGGATTACAGACACACACCACCACACACAGCTGATTTTTGTATTTTGAATAGAGACAAGGTTTCACCATGTTGGCCAGGATGGTCTTGATCTCTTGACCTCGTGATCCACCCGCCTTGGCTTCCCAAAGTACTGGAATTACAGGCGTAAGCCACCACACCCGGCCTGGACCTACTTTCTTTAAAAGTAGTGATATACCACTGAGCTACAATCGATGGGCTGTATTCTTGGTAATGTTAGCTTGGGTGTATGGCTGACCCTCACTTCCACTCCTGATTAGGAAGCCTCACCTAGCAGTTGGGTGACTGTGGAGCCCCGTGCTAGAGACAGCAGGCCTATATTCAATTTCCACAGAGGGTAATGAAGAGGGGAAACCAAACAGACTATAATTAGCTATTGCTTTCTTTCTTAAGATTTTATCAAGATTCAGTTTAAGAAACAGAGTCTTTTTAAACCTAAATTAGTCCTCAGAGAAACCTACGAAAATCTGAAGGCACAGTAAGAATACCTGGAGCCTAGTAATTCTCAGCGGTTCCATTCCAGGTTCTGTTAGGGTGTTTTCAACTACAATGAAGAGCTCTTTCCATTAAATTGAACAGTAAAAGCTTCACACAGTGCTTCTTAAGCATTCGCTTGCAGTAGAATCATCTTGAGGCCGGGCGCGGTGGCTCAGGCCTGTAATCCCAGCACTTTGGGAGGCCGAGATGGGCGGATCACGAGGTCAGGAGATCGAGACCATCCTGGCTAACAAGGTGAAACCCCGTCTCTACTAAAAAATATAAAAAACTAGCCAGGCGAGGTGGTGGGCGCCTGTAGTCCCAGCTACTCAGGAGGCTGAGGCAGGAGAATGGCGTGAACCCGGGAGGTGGAGCTTGCAGTGACCTGAGATCCGGCCACTGCACTCCAGCCTGGGCGACAGAGCGAGACTCCGTCTTTTAAAAAAAAAAAAAAAAAGAATCATCTTGAGTATTTGTTAAAACACAGATTGTGAATCCCCAAACCCAGAGTTTTCAATTCAGTAGCTCTGGGTTAGGAACTGAGAATTAGCATTTGTAACAAAGTTCCTAGGTGCTGCTCATCAAGATAATGATAATTGGTCGTTTAATATTTGTCTTCTCCTTCAGAATGTAAGTTTCTTGAGGGCAGGAATTGAGTCCATCTTGTTCACTACAATAGCCCCCGTTCCTTCTACGGTGTCTCAAATATTTATTTGCTAAATGAATAAATGCCGTAATGTTTATTACTTTGCTGTCTGCTTACATCTCTCTTAAAATCGTATTTTTCTTAATAAGAATAGCAGTTTATAATAACAAGAACTAATGATCATTAAGTGCTTAAAACATACTAGAAATTATGCAAGTTTTGACAGCCATGGTCTCATTCAGTATCACAACAATCTTCTGAAGATTTTGTAGTATTGTTCCCTATTTTACAGTTGAAGAAACTGAGATCTAGGGAAATGAAGTAACTTGAGACAGGTCCCATTACTGGTAGGTTACAGATCCAAGATTTAACCCAGGCAGTCTGACTCCAGGTTCTTAAGTACTGTATTACTATGCTTCCTGTATACATCCTAGTAAAAATTACTATATGTTGTCCATGATCTGCCCCTGTTTACTTCTCAACTCTTTCCTTCACACTTACACCCAGTGGCCCAGCCATACCATGCTGCTGTACCATGCGTTTTTTACTTTTAATGTTTTTTCCCTCATTTTTGGTCTAGAAAACGTCTACTCATCTTTCGAGACTCAAACATCTTGTAACTGCCTAACAGGTTCTCCTTGCCCACTGCCTAGACAGAGCTGATGTTCTCAAGACAGGGCAATTGCAATAGAGAAAGAGTTTAATTTACACAGAGCCAGCTGTATGGGAGACCAAAGTTTTATCATGACTCAAATCAGTCTCCTTGAAAATTCAGGCATTGAGGTTTTTAAGGATAATTGGGTGGGTAGCAGGTCAGGAAGAGGGGAGTGCTGATTGGTTGGGTCAGAGATGAAATCATAGGGAGTTGAAGCTGTCCTCTTGTGTTGAGTCAGTTCCTGGGTGGGGGCCACTGGACTAGATGAGCCAGTTTATCAATCTGGGTGGTGCCAGCTGATCCATCAAGTGCAGAGTCTGAAAAATATCTTGATCATCAATCTTAGGTTTTATAATAACGACATTATCCATAGGAGGAATTGTGGAGGTTCAGAACCTTGTGGTTTCAGGCTGCATAACTCCTAAACCGTAATTGCTAATCTTGTGGTCCTGTAAGGACCTGTATTTGTTAGTCCTGTAAGGCAGTCTAGTCCCTAGCCAAGAAGGGGGTTTGTTTTGGAAAAGGGCTGTTAGCATCTTTGTTTCGAAGTTTAACTATAAACTAAGTTTAACTATAAACAAAGTTAGTTTGGCCTATGCCAAGGAACAAACAAAGACAGGTTGAAGGTTAGAAGCAAGATGGAGTTGGTTATGTCAGATCTCTTTCACTGTTGTAATTTTCTCAGTTACACTTTTTGCAAAGGCAGTTTCAACCTTAAACTCTATAAAGCTTTTTCTGACTGCCTTCTGCCCAACCCCATTAGATAGGCTTGATCACTTCCTTGTCTATACCCTCCCTGTGCCCTATTTATCTATAACATTTTATTACTTTTTATTGCACTATTGTTGGTGTGCTCTAGACCTTGCTCCACAAAGTCAGGGACTGGGTAGGTCTTAATTGATTTTTGTATCTTCAGAACGTAATATAGATCTTCCTAGCGGGCATTAATAAATATTGCATGCAATTTCCTTTTATAATTTTTATATAAAATAAAAACATGCTTCTTTCTGATATATAACCTCTTATCACACTAAAACTTACCCCTTTTAGCATTTTAAATTTTAATCTTTATTGTTTTTGTATCTAGAGGTTCTATTTAGTTTTTTCAAAATCTACATAGTCTCAAATTTATTACATTCAGATTTGGGTAGCTAATTTTCACTTATTTGTATGTCTTGATTCTCCTTCATGGTGACTCATTTCCTTGTGCAGTTTGTAATTTTTTAATTTGTGAACTCATCTTCTGCAGGGTTTATGTTCCCCTAGAGATCTTGATTGCTCTGGATGGAATGGAGAGGAAAGAAACACTTTTGAGTCCTTTCAGACTTATTTCCACTGGGGATGTCAAGTCATTGAACAGTGTAAAACCAGCGGAGGAGACATTCAGACCATAGCAACAGGCTAAAGATTAAATATCTACTAAAGAATTCTATGCCATCATAGAAATTGAGCATCTTTTCTTTGTTGATCCATATTTTTATACTCTAAGCTTTCCATGGGGTAAAACCATGTCCAAATGCAGCATACTCTGAGATATCTGGGTGCCACGTAACAATAACAAAGCCCATTTATGAAAAGAAGTTATGTTGTCCACATAGAATGAGCCCCTCAACATATCTAGTCCAGGGACCATGGGTATCCTAAAAAAGCAAGAGTGAGAATCAAATCCCAAATAAGAGAACTCACGAAGCTCACCTTCTTTCCACTACTTAAAATCTTTTCTGTTATTGAATCCCTTTGGTTCTTGAAATGTTTGGTTTTGTGTATTGGCTTTTTTAAAATTTAGGCACTATAATCCATTTGGGCACAGGTTCTGGAAATTTTTCATCACCTCAAAACCCTCAAGTGAGAATAAGAAGCATTCTGTTAGCTGGACCCCAATGAGCTCCATCCCTAGTCTTCCTTATATGAAGGGAGATCAAACCCTTTACATCCTTTAACGCCAATGACATACTGACAGAATGGATATTGTGAAGGTATATACAATTTCTACACCAAAGATTTTATCTTCACACTAGATACAGGGAAATTCTACTCGGCACCCCCCCAGCCCCACCCCGCCCCTGCTGTGCAAAACAAAACAAAACAAAACAAAAACTAAAGCCAATCAAAAGTCTGACTAGTTTCAGATTTCATACAATTGGGGAAAAATGAATATATTTACAAATGGAAATCAGAAGCATAAGCTCTCCTGAGTATTAGCTTCAAAACATCTTGCTAATTAGGCAGCCTTTGTCATCTCCTTACCTTAAGTCAGTGTATGCAAGAGCAATCTATGTAGAAGCACTTGTTTTTATGGGAATTTTGTTAGTAGTAAAAGATGTTTGTGTCAAAATGGAATATTTAAGGTTATCTTCTCATTGAATATGACACTTGTCACAGCATGATTGCCAGCAACAAGGGAGAGTTAATGCAAATAGCTTAATATTACCATGTCTGTGATGTCTTCCATTAGTGTCACAGTGTGTTGGGTTAAATATACTACTAGCCTGTTATATCTCTATTGTCCCTTTATCCTCATGGGCTGCTGCACCCAAAAGAACAAAAGGGTCACCCAACTGTGATGTGAGTAAATGTAGGGATTGGAAACTATTCTTTTAACCTGTTATTATTATTTTTGACCAGTAAAAAGCACTCAAAAAGCTTAGATTAAGCAATTGGCAATTCAACTGTCGACAATGCACAGTGCTCAGGGAGCAGAGGTGGCTTAGAGGATTCTACCGTGCTGTCATAATCTTCCTGATGTTCTCACATAGCCCCGTTAGACAGAAGTTGTTAAAGACACCAGTTTGGGACATAAAGGTTGTTTTCTTTCCTTTTGCCTCCTATCCAGGCTCCTATCCTTCTGATAATTTGGCTTCTTCTTTGGGGGCTCTCTGACTTTGGTCAGTAAGTGCAGTCTGAAGATCTGAAATATGTGTGGGCAGAGAAGTGGAAGGTCAGAGACCATGACAATCTCATCCAGCAGGAGTCCACTTCAGTGCATCTACTGGGGGCAGTGAAGGTTGTTGATGAATGTTAGCATGGCTGCTCCTGAAACCAAATGCTTTCATTGGGATGTAATATTGCTTTTTTTCCGTGACTCTGCAGGGTTTCTGTGGCATTGGGCTTTGTTTGAAAATTCAAAGAATTCTCCAATGGCAAGCTTGGCTGTTCTAAAAAATAATCAATTAAAAATCCAAGTGCGTTATACACTGTGAAAGCAAGTCACAAATGTTCCTAGTTTGCATTTGAAAAAAAAGAAGAGAGAGTGAATTTTTTTTAGTACCAAGGACAGCGACAGCTGTCACCTAATGGGGTGAATTCCTCTCACAGACAAACTCTAAGCAGTGGAAAATGCCAAGGTCTAACATTGTGTTAGCAGGTTAAACCAAAATATAATATGTTCTAAATATTTTATTGTATGATCGGTTTGATTTGATTGCTTTGTAGGGGCTGCAGAGATGTGGAGACAAAGGTGACTGCCTTTCTTTAGGTGCTCTAGTCTTATCAGTTATGTTAGAATTTCCACAATTTGATCCTACTGACTTCCCGGAAAGGTTTTCCCAAAGTGTAATATGTTTTGTTTTTACTTATGCATTGGGTATATCATCCTCATCTAGCTGTCTCATTCATCACTGCACCAGCTTTATCAACACCTGGAAGTAACATTATGCACACTGTACAGCTGTATTTCTGTAGTCTTCTCTGGATGTGAATGGTGAGAAACTTTCTTTCTGACAAATCTCTTCAGAAAATAATCGTGGAACATATCACCTTTGCCTGGAAGGTGAAAGAGATTGGGAAGAGGGTCCTTAGCTGTATGTTCCAGTCAAGCTTTGCTCCTACCATGGGAGGTAAGGATGCTGCAGAACCCTGGGAAAATCATGGCCCTTTCCTTGAGCAGAAAATGTGGCTCTAGCCCCAGAAAGCAGTCCCTCACCACACACTGCACCAGCTCTGCTTGTGAGAACAAGGCAGACAGGGAAGCCAACAACAATCATAAGAGCTGACGTTTATTGAGTATTTAGGATGTGCCAGGCACTCCAGTGTTTTGAGCATATTAACCCATTTAATCCTCACTACAACCTTTCTATAGATGGAGCAACTCAGGCATAGAGAAGTTCAGACATGCATCCAAGGTTACAGAGCTGGTAACAGCAAAAGGCATTTGAATCCAAGCAGTCTGTTCTAGCTGTTACTCTTCAAATCTTACTGCATATGCATTGAATGTCATCATCAACGTGGAACATAGAGGTGCTAAAAGGAAAGGTCATGAATTAATCTCGTATTATGAAAATACACATCAAGTACTAGATACATTAATAAATAACAGCACATAAGAAAAACAATAAAGATACTTGACCAACAGAATGAGTCAGGTAAAATAATATTGTCATTGCTGTTGTGTGTGTATATGTATGTTTAAAAGAGAAAGATATGGTTCAGTTCTTGTCACATTTGTTTTCCAGTATAGTCTCAGCTTCCCTTTACAATGAACCCTTAAGTAACAGAGATGACAGCTGACATTCAATCAGTTTTATACTCATTGGGAGAACTGTCCCCTTTCCTTTCACTTCATTTTGCATATTTATTTGCATATATCTTCATAAGCAATGAATATGTGCCTTTTCCTTAGACCCAGTTATTTTCTTTTTTG
Source organism: Piliocolobus tephrosceles (assembly GCF_002776525.5). NCBI lineage: Eukaryota > Metazoa > Chordata > Mammalia > Primates > Cercopithecidae > Piliocolobus > Piliocolobus tephrosceles. The sequence goes on from NC_045438.1 coordinate 84,201,015, forward strand.
TGACACGGGTCTTGCTCTGTTGCCCAGACTGGAGCACAGTGACACAATCATGGCTCACTGCAACCTTGACCTTCAAAGCTCAAGCTATCTTCCCACCTCAGCCTCCTAAGTAGCTGCAAGTACAGGCACACACCACCATGCATGGCTAATGTTTTTTTTTTGGTAGAGACAGGATTTTGCCACCTTGCCCAGGCTGGTCTCAAACTCCTGAGCTAAAGCAATCCACTTGCCATGGTTTCCCAAAGTGCTGGGATTACAGGTGTCAACCACTGTGCCCAACAAATGACCGAGTATCATTTTTATCTCTGTTGATTCTCTATCATTGAATCTCTATCTTTTAAAGGGCTGCTTCCTTATTTCTCCCACAGCTCACCTCTTGGTGGTTGCTTCTTCTAGGCGTCATTTTAGTCACTGTCAGAAGATTCTTTTTCGGCTGTGTTGAACATTTGAACTCAGGTTTCAGAGCCAAAGGTTTTTGGATATTAGTTTTAGTGTCTCTACCATTGAATTATTGGGTTGTGCCACCCCCCAAACATCTGAGGATAAGTTACTTGAAATGGAAGAGGGAGAGACAAAGTTCAGATTAGGACTGCTCCCTCAGACTGGGGAGAAAAATGTGTTGGAGTGGAGGTCACCAAATGACCCCAGAGACTCAAAGGAGATTCAGTGGAGGTGAACAGGGTGGTGGAAAGTTTCTGCTGATGAGAGAAGCTTAATGCATCCTCCATCTCGATAATACACACCAAGGAGCCAGTCCAACCCCTTTGACTACATGGGGTTCCAGGACCTACAAATATCAGTACTGTATTTGGTTTGGAAGTAAGAAGCCAACACCACCAGGGAAGCAGGAGTGACTACATCACTTGTAGGGCCTGGTGCAAAATGAAAATGCAGGGATTTCTGTTTTAAAAATTGTTAAGAATTTGAAGATCACAACAACAGAGCATTACATCAAGCTTGGGACCCTTCTAAAGCACAGGCCCTGTGAGACTGCACAGGTTGCAAGACCATGAAGATGGGTTTGCTGGGAAGTTCCTATGCAAACAGAAGGATCTGTGTCTGCTGAAAAGTCTTTTATTTCACAATTAATAATTGGGTTTTTCCTATGAGCCCAATAAGGGAGAATGCACATGGTGATGATAGAAACTCTGTTGAAGAACTTGAGGTAAAATATCAATTTTACAAGCAACTGTCAGAACACACAAAAAAATCATGTGGTAAAGTTGTATGAGCAGTTAATAATCTTCCTAGCAGCAGAAAGCTATCATCTCAGTCTGTGTGTGTGTGTTTGGAGATAACTCCAAATTGAAAGATACCTCCCTTGAGGACACTGAGTTAAACTCCAGGGTAGAAAGAAAGAAAAAAAAGGCAAGCATAATTTTGAGATATTAGATGAAAAGAGGAGTTGCTAGAGAAATGGGCAAGAAAGAGTGTGTATGTCCTGGTATCAGGTGCATGTGACTTATGTGAGAGAGGGAGCAAGAAAAAAGAGAATTATAAAAAATGCAGCTATGTAAACCAATGTAAAATTAGTATAGGTTAAGGAATCAAAACAAATGTTTAACTGCAAATGAAAGTCTTAGGAAGAAAAATGTTTGGTCTGTTGAGTGTATAGAAGCAGGGGTTGTGGGAAGGATGGGCTGGAAAGACTCTGATTAATCAGCTTGGAAATCCTCAAATTAGTAACTAATGAAAAACAAATTTGCTTTTTTTCTCTCCTCATTAATTTGTATTATGTGAAGGAAATTACATTGACAATAAACAGTTAAGAACTGAACATTTTGTTAAAACAGAGGATACAACTGTATTATTAAATAAGTACACAGCAGTTCCTCTCAATTAGTTACTGTTTATAAAAAGCAGTGAGACTCCTGGATGCAGAGTGCTCTGTAACTATATATTACTATAGTTCTGATTATGGTTAAATTGACCACGAATGAAAATAACACACATGCTACACAGGAATATGTGTATGGGAAAGCCACCGTGTACATTTAAAAAGGTGATAAAGATGATTGTTTCCTGGCTGAAAGGAAAGTCTCCCCTGAGAGAATGACATATGAACATGCTAGTTCTGCACAATGCATCTCTATGGGCTGTGCTCTGGGGTCAGTTAGGGCCAATAGAGGTCAGAGAGAACTGGTTAACAGCTATTCTTTACAGTGTTACCTCCTGCTCAGCACCTGAATGAAACTGACAGAGATTCTGATAAATGCACCAGGAGGACAGGAAATCTGGTTAGTGTCACTGGGCTGCTGGTCACCTGGGGAGACCAGAAAGGGAAACCACTGTAGACTCCTAGAATCTAGGCTTTGAAAGGCCCTGAAAAGAATCTGGAGTCCCCCTGGAAGGGTTCTAACTATATCTCTAATAATAAAGCACCAAGAGGATCAGGATGAGTGGGGTGCAGAAAAAAGATGTAGGCAGATGGGAGAGTCTCCAGGAGCAAGTGGACACAAAGGTAATTTTGCCTTTGAAGAAAGGTTTAATTTTGGAATTGTGCTCTCTCACTCTCTCGTGTGCACTCTCTCTCTCTCTCTCTCTGTCTCTCTCTCTCTCTCTCTCTCTCTCTCTCGCTCTCGCTCTCGCTCGCTTGCTCTGTGTGTGTATGTGTGTGCATAGTGAGTGTAGTATGAACTTAGGGCTTTGGCAAGAACTTGCCTTCTTTGGAAACTAGGCCTAAGGACAACATGAGTGGAGATTTGGCCTGTTGGTTTCATGGGGATAAAAGGAAACAAACAAATGAAAACATAAAGTTTAACGTAGGCAGAAGTAAGCTCGAGGCATTTGTAGAGCAAGGAGTTCAGTAGTTGTCAGCAGTCAAGATAAGGAATCAATAATCAGGACTTTTAGAAGGCCAAACAATTTTATGTCAATAGCTGCAGGATTACAAGGCAACATTAAATTATTGACTCACATGGTTGTCACCCAAACCCTTTTTCTTTGCATTTGGGTAAAAGGACTCCTTTTGAGCTGGCCTCAGCCCATGCTGTTTTGCATTAGGAAACATGGTTGCAATGATCAAGGATGGTTTCATTTTGGATTAACACTGGCAGGGCTCTGAGCACAGCAGTTGACACTGTTGGGGCTTTTATCCACAACAGGTAGCTGAGTGAGCAGGCTGACCACTAGGTGGCCATTCCCCAGGGATCTGCACCTCCTTGTGCGCCAGCCTTGGGGTGTTCTTTAGGCATTAATAAAGAGTCAAAACAAGAAACATAAATGTATCCCTGCTGCAATCTAATGCTTGAGGTGAAAATGTAAAAGAGGAGGCTATGAAAAATGAAGTTGAGATTGGGAAGTCAGGTAACAAAGTGACAGAAAGAAAACTAAAAGATGGATATGGGCTGTACAACCAGTTACTCTCTAGATCTCTTCTACTCTGAGATTCATCATTCCATAATTTCCTAAGGAATATAGAGGAAAATATACAAGTGTTTAAAAAGCAAAAAATATAAGAAAAGTCAGAAATATCTTATTGATAACCCCATTGAAACAGGCTGACTGGCTTCCTGTTGTGATCTGGTCTAGAGGAGAAGAACAAAAGCCCCTTATTGAAGCTCTGGCTTACCTAACTTTCAGCCAATCAGCAACAAAAGACCCTAGGAACTGTAAAACACAAATTCCTGCTTCAGGAATGTAGGGACTTTCCTGAAGCCCCACATGCATAGTTGGGACTCAAACTCAATCTATAAAGACATTTTCAAGATAGGAAGGATTTGTACATGTAAGAGGAAGAAAATGGAGCTAGGAAGAGAAAGGGTGGTGGGTCACTCAAGTAGAAGGCAGTCAGCCAGAGCATGAAGGAAGAAAAGGAGCTTTAAAAATGAGGGTCTGAATCCTCTGGGTCAACAGAATATGAAAAGAGCAAGAGTGGAGAGACAGTGGACTGAATGTTTGTGTTCCCCCCAATTTTATATGTTGAAACCCTAATGCCCGGTGTAATGATATTTAGAGATGGTGCATTTGGGACGTAGTTAGGTCATGAAGGTGGAACCCTTATGATGGGCTTAGTACTGTTATAATAAGAGACACTAGAGAACCAGATGGTTTCTTTCTCTTTCCACCAAGTGAGCATACAATGAGAAGATGGCCATCTATATTCCGGAAAAAGGACCTTCACCAGAACCTGACCATTCTGGACTCCTGATCTTAGACTTCCCAGCCTCCAGAACTATGAGAAATAATTTCCTGTTCTTTACGCCATCCAGTCTTTCACATTTTTGCTACAGCAGCCTGAGCAAACTAAGACAGATAGATACTGCAGATTTGGCCTGTTTAGCCAATTATTACTGGACTTGCACAAATTGCACACTCTGGAAAAGAGAACTTCTACTACAGACACACATACATTTATTCATTAATTCACTTTCTCTCTCTCTCTCTCTCATACACACACACACACACACCACTCCCATATACATATACCGCACAAAGAGACCTGCTCCCACTAAAAACTTTTAAAATATAAGCTGTGCTTTGTCAGACTGGGTGTGGTGGCTCACACCTGTAATCCCAGCACTTTGGGAGGCCAAAGTGGGAGGATCACAAGGTCAGGAGATCAAGACCAACATGACGAAAGCCTGTCTCTACTAAAAATACAAAAATTAGCCGTGCGTGGCAGCACATGCCTGTAGTCCTAGCTCCTCAGGAGGCTGAGGAAGAAGAATTGCTTGAACCCGGGAGACAGAGGCTGCAGTGAGCCAAGATTGTGCCACTACACTCCAGCCTGGGTGACAGAGCGAGACTCTATCTCAAAAAAAAAAAAAAAAGTTGTGCTTTGTCAACCTGCAGAAGATAGAAAATTAGATTTCTGGCTCTCTGGGTTTCCTTCATTTAAAGACATTGGTGTTAAAACCTCCCACTGGTATAAATGCCCCCTCACCCCTTCACTCTTGTCCTTCAGCACAATTAAAGTCCTAAGACACTACCTCAGGAAATAAAGGAAGACTTGTCTTGCTCCTGCACCCCAGGGAGTGAGAAGCAAGTCTTGACCTGACATAAAGGAGAGGATCCAGTTCTTGAGATCTGACTAAACTAGGTGTCCTCTCTCTAGTAAACACTATCTATGTGCCCACATCAAGATATACTAGAACTTTCACTAGAGGGAAGTTTATTGGTGTTGCAACTGTAGGGCTGTTTAAGTATTTATTTCACTCACAAATATGGCTGAGATAGGCTAGAAGACTCTTTGGCAGATTTGAGTCTGGAGATCTAGAAAAAAACCAATGGAGGCAGTCTATGGAAATACAATAAAGGCTATTCTGAGAATAAGGTACCATCTGGCAGAAAAGGCAAGGCAGGGAATGGAAAGGAGCTGTAAGACAGAAGATCTAGAATCAAAATCTGCTCTTTCAGTTCAGTATTTGTGTTGCCTTGAGCCAATAACTTGCTTCTTTTATGCTTCAGTTTCCTCATTGATATCAAAAGATTAATAATGCCTGAAGAGTTGCCTGAGGCTTGGAAGGAAGAACATCTGGCATACAGTAGGTGCTCAATAATTATTGTGGAGACAAGGGAGCAGCCAATAGAAGATGAAGGAACTGCATCTTCCTTCATGGGAAGGGAAAGGTGTCTTCAGTGGAATTCTGCTAGCTGAATCATGAAAACTAGAGGAAAGAAAGATAATGTCCACACAATTTAGGTTGGATAAACATGAATTTGATGTAGATGATAATAGAAAAAAATCAATGAAGTGCCCAGAGGAGTGGAAAAACATGCCCACAGATTGCCATAGCAGCAAGAACTAATGTATGATTGGAGGTTCTGAGAACTCTGACTACATTGGTTTTAAATAATTTGTACGTTGTTAAATTATTTGCAAATGGCTGAGACAACAGAAGTGTTTTGGTGCTTGCATTCATGTGCGTTTCGCAATCTTTCCAAAACTTCCTGAAGAAGGGCAGATGCAGTCAGGGAGGACTAAAGAGGAAAGGAGCAGTTATCAGATGTGTGGCTCCTAACACACAAAAAGATAATGTAGCCATGAGCCATGGCAAGACAGGGAATAGAGTCACATTGACTTGCATTGAGGAATTGATCTTGGTTGTGAGCCTTAAAGACCTTAGGAGACAATTAATCACCACATACTATTTAATATGCACAGAAAACTTGGAACAAAATTAATTCAGCAGTGGAAACTGGCCAGTGGTTACCTGGAGAATCATGAAGTGAGGCATGCTTCTTATTCAAAAAGCAGCTGATGTTATTCTCCAAAAGCCAGGCACAGGCAAGGAGAGGCAATTAAATTTTTCTATGCCCTCTGGAGACCACTGCAAACTCTTTGGCTAACTTATTCCTGTAATTTGCTGAAAGCATTGCTAATATATTTCATTTATAACTGACTCTATACATCATAGCTCCAACAGGGGGCATCGCTTAAAACTCACACAGATAGGCACACAAACACATACTGGGTTGCATACACACATGTATACCTTAGGTATGCTAGAAATACATTTTGGAAAGACAGGGAAGGGATTTAGAATACACAGAGGAGAAGAAACAAGGAACTTTCTCTTTTTTTCTTACCTCATATCTCTTCTTTCCCATTTAAGTGGACTTTCCATCGTTCTCCTCATGTAACTTAGTGGAGTGTCTTGGTGAAGTGTGGAGGTGTCTAGAGGATCTTCCTCCTTGAATTATTGCCAGGCTTATGGCTTGTGCCTGATCCTGGTGACTGGCCTACACACACCAATATAGAAATTCTTCTAGCAAGAGAAATTCAGTCAACATCTACCACCACTGCCAGAAGTCACCACTTCTCAGACCCACCCTGACCCCTTTATGTTATGTTTATTGTTGCCTCCCTAGCTAGAAGATAAATAAACTACATTATGGCAGGAATCTTTGCTTTATTTACTGATGTATTCAAGCACCTAGATAGTCCCTGGCACATAGTACGTGTTTAATAAATACTAGTTGAATAAATGAAAGTGTTTAATTAGTGCCAGGCACAGTTCAAAGAGCATTGTATTTATTTAAGCCTCACTATAACTTGTACTTGTATTCGTCTGATTTTACAGACCAAGAAACTGAGGCATAGAGAGCCTAACTAAGTAGCCTGAGGTTACTCAAATCCTGAGTAATTGACCCAGAATTCAAACCCATGCTATGTGATTCCACAGCCCACAATGAGCTACCTCTCAGGTGGCCCACCTAGAAGCCCATGCCTAAAGGGAAAGTGTTCTCTTCAAAAGAAGGGAGTATATTTTCCGGCTTGCTCCATAATGAAATGATCTTAGACATTCACAGAGATTCTGTTACTGCAAAGGGATTTTAATAAAGCTTTCAGTGTCTTGTAGCTAGGATGAAGATTGAATATGCTAATAACTGTAAATAGCAATTCCATTTACTAAGCATATTAGTGAGTCTCTAAATTCAACAGGTATTAAAATATGCTAATATGGTTACTGAAGAAATTGTTGACCCCAAAGGATTCAATTTGGAACAGCAAACCAATTATCTCAACCAAAAGTTGCCTGCAATTGCCCTGGTTGCTTTTTGATATGTTGATGACTTAAAATATGAACCATCCATTTATTAATTTCTGCTTGTTAAACTTGAAAAACCTGTGCCACACTTTTTTAATTGCATCAATTAAAATGAGAGGCACATACATATCATGGATGTCGTTGTATGCTTATAATTAATCAGATACTGAGAAAAAAGGCCACTAAGATATTAACATAATAAAGCACATCAGTAAATAAGTGAATATCATGGATTTTTAAGGCTAGTATTGTAAAACAATAAATATGTTCACAAACATGATCACCTAACAATTCAGATCATGTTTAAGGGGAAGAAACCCCAAATTAACTCTTGCTTCTTTTTTCCCATTACAGTATAAGTTATTTCATTTTTCACTTACTAAATAGTTTATACTCCAGGTTGCATTTTATTGCCCCAACAACGATACGGCACCAACACTGCAATATAAGCAATCCAAATGTATACTTTTGAGTCTGACTTCCTTTTCTCAACATGATTGCAAGATTCATCTGCATTGTTATGTTGTTTATGTTTATGTTATTATGTTGTTATGTTCATTTTATTCATCCATTTTGAGGTATAGTATTCCATTGTGTGACTATACCACCATCTATTTATCATTTTATGTTTGATGTTCATTTGTGTTGTTTCTATCTTGGAGCATTATGAATATACTTCTATAGCCATTTTTGTACATGTTATTAAGCATACGTTTGTATATATTTCCATTGTAAATGTACTCAGGAGAGGAATTTCTGGGTCACAGGTTATTCATATGATTTGCTATAGTTGATGCTACCTATGCTCCAGAAACAGTCCCAAGGCAAAGATTTGAATGTCAATAGTTTGTTTAGGCACTGATTCCAGGATGTGGAAATGGAGACATAGAAAATGAAAGAAAGCCGTTAAACAATGTATTGTCCAACAAGTTACCACCGTGAGTAACTGGAGCTGAATAGAACATATCTCAGTTACTGCAGCTGAGAGGTGAAGAAACTAAGGTATTCCTCTACCAAACCCCCATCAATCAATGTCTGGGAAACGCACTAGGAGGGTGAGAGGGCATATTCTTCAGCATTTCTAGCTTGCCTGCAGGATGATGTGCTCCACAGCCAACACAAACCTCTCAGGCAGAAAGCCAGAGGTGAGTGTTACAGGTAGCCTTTAGCAGGTAGAGCTAGTACTGCAAAGTCAGGGGCTGATAGCATCTACTATAGTAGCTGAGCTCAAAAAAAGAAAGAAAGGAAGATCCCCTGGGGCAAAAATGAAGAAAGAAATTTGAGACAGAGCAGTAATCAGGAGATGATACCACTGCTCAAATGAGCTTCAGATCAGATGTGGGCTCTAAAGGCCAGGGGCTGGGAACAAGCTTGGGCTTGTGTGAGGTTGGAAATGAATTCCTTGTGTGAAATCTTGAGCCTGAAGAACTGCCTTGTTCATAAAATGAGGGCTAAAACACTTTGTCCAACAGAAACAAACAGAAGCTTGCTGTTTGTCCAAGGCTTTAGTTGAAGAGGGAGGCCAGTTGTCTATAAGAAATTGAAGTCTCCAGGCCTGTACCACATGTGGATATGGGTCCTGAACTAATACCATCTCTATGGCATAGGAATATCAAGCCAAAAATTAGCATGAGAAATTTATGAACCTTCTTGGACCCCTGGCAGAAGTGAGTCTGAAATCACTCTATCATTATCAGACAGATTCCTGTTGCAGGCAACTGAGACTCAACCCCACTAGGAAACTCTGGGAGGCAATACTGAACATACCTCAGTGTTGCCCCAACTGAGGGATGAGGGGCTGGGGTATTTACCTATTAACACCCATCAGTCAATGATTGAGGCCATCTCCTAGGGGATATTAACTTCCCACCTCTTTTGATCTGCCCCATGTGCCAGATAAGCTAGTTCTGGCACCTAAAGGAAGTCCTCAAACAAAGTTATGAATGGTTTTTTTCTGTTGGAAACTGTTGGGCTAGAGTGTGTGAAAGTGGTGAATGCTGAGAAGATACAGGCAGGACACCAACAATGTCTCCTATACAACCAAACCGTCTACATTTTCACCAACTAGGCAAAAGGTTCCATTGCTTCATAATTTTGTCAAAAATTGATACTGCTCCCTTTAAAACTTTTAAAAAATAGTCTCGGCTGGGTGTGGTGGCTCACACCTGTAATCCCAGCACTTTGGGAGGCCAAGGCAGGTGGATCACAAAGTCAGGAGTTCAAGACCAGCCTGGCCAAGATGGTGAAACCCTGTCTCTACTAAAAAAAAGTACAAAAAATTAGCCAGGCATGGTGGCAGGTACCTGTAATCCCAGCTACTTGGGAGACTGAAGCAAAGAATTGCTTGAACCTGGGAGGCAGAGGTTGCAGTGAGCCGAGACCGTGCCACTACACTCCAGGCTGAGACCGAGTGAGACTCCGTCTCTCTCTCTCTCTCTCTCTCTCTCTCTCTCTATATATATATATATATATATACACATACATATACACACACACACACGCGCACACACACACACACATTCAGAACATATATATATATTCTGGTGAGTGGTCTTTGATGTATTATTGAGTCTTTATTTTGTATTTCCCTGATGACGGTCAATGTCTTCATAGGAGGATGGGCCATTGGATATCCATGATAGTGAAATTGCAATCAAATATACTTAGTCATTTTTCTTTGGGGTAATTTCTATTGATTTGACAGAATTTTTTATATTTTCAGGATATGAGTTCCTTTCAGCCATACTAATTGCAAATGTCTCCACCTACTTTGTGGTTTATCCTCTCACTGTCTTAATGGTACCTTTGATGAACAGAAGTTCTTAATTTTAATTTATGCAGTAAATCAATCATTTCCTTTACAGTGCATTCTGTATTCTGTTTAAGAAAGATGTGCTGGCCGGGCGCGGTGGCTCAAGCCTGTAATCCCAGCACTTTGGGAGGCCGAGGCGGGTAGATCACGAGGTCAGGAGATTGAGACCATCCTGGCTAACACGGTGAAACCCCATCTCTACTAAAAAATACAAAAAACTAGCCGGGCGAGGTGGCGGGTGCCTGTAGTCCCAGCTACTCGGGAAGCTGAGGCAGGAGAATGGCGTAAACCCGGGAGGCAGAGCTTGCAGTGAGCTGAGATCTGGCCACAGCACTCCAGCCTGGGTGACAGAGCGAGACTCCATCTCAAAAAAAAAAAAAAAAAGAAAGAAAGATATGCTTAAAGTCATGAAAATATTTCCCTTTGACATTTAGATCTGTAACCCACCTGGAAGTGATTTTTTATATATGGTATGCAGAAAGGGGTCAAAATTTACTCTTTTCATTGTAGGTATCCAGTTGGCCCAGCACCACTTATGATGTCATTCTTTCTTCCACTGCACTCACCTGTAGCTTAAGGAATTCTGATTGGCAGTTATTTTCTTTCAGCACATTACCAATATTTTTCCATTGTCTTCCGGATTCTATCTCTCCTATTGGAAAGTCAGTGGTAAGTCTTATAGTTGTACTTTTCCAGGTAATGTGTCCTTTTTTATTGCAGCTGTTTTTAAGATTTTCTCTTTCCTTGGTTTTCAGTAATCTTATTATGATGTACCTAAATGTAGTTTTCTTTGTATTTACTTTGTATTGATGCCACAAATCTAAATGATATCTACATCTGAAAAGGATTTTCTTTAGCATCTGGTAGGCAGTTAGAGAGGAGACAATCACCTTAATCCAATCAGGGACTGAGCTAATTCATAAGGTCTGGTCTATTTCCAATTTGACCATACTCATAAGTCATACTCCTTCAGGGTCAGTGAAAGTCTGGATGTTTTCTAGGGCTTCTTTACCTAGCTAGCCTTGAATTCTAATTGTTATCTTCTCAGTCCTGTTAAATTGCTGAAAGTTCTACTCGTATTCTCTGGTCCTTCACGGCTACTTTCTTTCTTTCTTTCTTTTTTTTTTTTTTTTTTTTTTTTTTTTTTGAGCTAGAGTCTTGCTCTGTCACCCAGGCTGGAGTGCAGTGACACGATCTCAGCTCACTGCAAACTCCTTCCAGTTCAAGCAATTCTGGTGCCTCAGCCTCCCGAGTAGCTGGGAGTATACACAGTTAATTTTTGTACTTTTTTGTAGAGACGGGGTTTCACCATATTGGTGAGGCTGGTCTTGAACTCCTGACCTCAAGTGATCCACCTGTCTTGATCTCTCAAAGTGCTGGGATTACAGGCATGAGCCACTGCGCCCAGCCGTAACAGCTCGTTTCCACTTGTCTTTTCATTTCCTTCACTAATGCCATTCATGAATCAGCAAATCTCTCAAGGAGAAAAAAATGCAGAACATTGAATTCACTTTGTGCTTCCCTTTTCTTCATAATCTGTAACCCTAGGTCCTGACTACCTTAGTAACTTTCTAGTGGCCTTCAGTTTGTGCGTGCGTGTGTGTGTGTGTGTGTGTGTGTGTGTGTGTGTGTGTTTTATTCCAGTTTTTCTATTTGTTCTTGGTGGAAGAATCGATCTGCTGCAAGCTGGTTTCTTACGGCCAGAAGCAAAACTCTCACTGGCATTTCATGAATTAAACTTTTTAAGAGATATTTTTAACCAGCACTGCCATGCAATTTCAATATAATAGCTGATGTTCCTAATACCAAACTTATGACATTCTGATCCTAATGTGTCTTCTGAATCATCAAAGGTTAAATTAAAATCAGAATAATTTTAGTATTTAAAACATGTAATGAGTTTTAATCCATTTCACAGGTAATCTATAAATAGTGTATGTGAGAATATGCCTTCAAAATATCTCTGTCAAAGTCATCTCTCATCTGTCTTATGTGGCACAACCCTGAAGAATCAATTCTGCCATATGAGCATCTGGGTAAGTTTAAAGCTACTTCTTAAAAGATGTCTTGGTCCTTTTCTCTGCACTCCAGAACTTTTATGTACAAGAGGGATATTTTCCATCTGGTTAAGCAAAAATGCATGGCAGGCTATTTAGTTTTTATACAAAAATATCATCTTTGCTAGCAAGATGCTTGGAATCTGAAGTGTATGACTCACCTAGTCATGAATTGTTTGCTTTAGAGCTCTTGTTCAAAACCCAATCGAGACAACTGATATTCAGGAGGAATTGTCTAGGGACATGCCAATCATTTATTTCTAGCTACATGATAGAATTACTTGAAGAATACACACACACACACACGTGTATATATACCTACACACATATCTGGGAATTACTGAATTCCCAGACTAACTGAATTAGCACAGCTTGGAATTTTTCAGACGCATTTGCAGTGATTCGAATGGGAAGTCAGGTATTTTAAAATACTTTTTAGATCTCCCTAGAAAACTGCATATCTAAATTACATTAGTTTTGCTCCTGGGAGAAATATCTTCACACAGCTACGATTTAATGTTCTGCTGCCATCTGTTATTGAAGGTGAATTTAAGAATATAAATGTGACCAACAGTTTAAATCACCTGTAAGGCACTTTTGGCAATATTACCCACCACATATTTCAGTATTCCTTATACGAAGGATAGTTTGGATTCACTCGGAGTCACTCACATGGCTTCAGCTACCACCTATATATTGATGCCCCTTAAACTCATATCTTGGCTCAGGCCTCACTCCTGAGCCTATGGCACACCTCTACATGGTTGTGCCACAGGCACTGTGTGCCTGACATGTTCAAATGGAGATCACTGTTAATCAGTGTTAAAGATCCCACTCTCATCAGGATCTGTTGTCCCTTTTGATTCATTCAGTGAATGGCATCTCCAGCTACCTGGGAAGCATCAACACTTTCCACAGTCTCACCCCCACAACCAATCTGCTGTCTAAGTTTTGCCTCTTTGATGTCTCTCACATCCACCCCTTTCTCTAAACTCTTCTATCTTCTGACTTTGAGCTCATTATTTCATACCTAGATCCATGCAAAAGACTTCTAACTGGATTTTTATGGTCATACTCTTTTTGATCCATTTCCAAAATCAGCTTTCTAAAGCAAAAACCTGATTATGTCATTCCCTTGTGACCTTCCAATGGCTCCTCCCATGTTTTCAGGGAAAATTTAAGCTTTTCAGGTTACACAAAAAACTCTTTATAATCTGCTTCCTGCCTATTTCCTGATCCACATCTTACATCTTGCTTTTGTCACGCTCTAGAATAAGCCACATGCTTAAATCCAGGCCTTCCCACCTAAGCTTTTCTACTTGGAAAGCTCTTTCCTTCATCCTTTGCCTGGAAAATGTAGTTGGTCATTTATAGTAACTCAGGAATCACCACTTCCTAAAACCTTCCCTGATTGCTATAGGATGGCCTATGGCCTCCTCTTCCATGTTCCCAGAATAGCAATGCCTGCCTGATCACCTGATCACACTATATCCATACTGTCTGTTTACAAAGCTATCTTTCACTTAATCTGTAAGTTCTTGGAAAGCAGAACACTTGGTCTTATTATTTATATTCCCACTGCCCCTCAAAATAATAAGCATGGTACATGCTCACAGAAAAAGCGTTTGAATAAACGAAATTTTTAGTATGCTTTTTTTTTTCAATGAAATAGAGCTACTCTTCAAAAAAAATTATGATTCCTTTTTTTTTTTCTTTTGAGACAGAGTTTTGCTCCTGTCACCCAGGCTGGAGTGCAGTGGCACGATCATCTCAGCTCATTGCAACCTGCGCCTCCTGGGTTCAAGTGATTCTCCTGCATCAGCCTCCTGAGTAGCTGGGACTACAGGTGCCCACCACCACGCCTGGCTAATTTTTTGTATTTTTAGTAGAGACAGGGTTTCACCATGTTGGGCAGGCTAGTCTTGAACTCCTGACCTCAGGTGATCCGCCCGCCTTGACCTCCCAAAGTGCTGGGATTACAGGCGTGAGCCACCGTGCCCGGCCATGATTCCTTTTTGACTTCATTGCCAAGAAGTTTAGAATTAAGGTTTGTTTTCATTGCAGTACCTAGACTTGGACCACAGTTTTTTGTTATTTTTGTTTGTTTTTCATTTTTTCTTTTCTTTTCTTTTTTTTTTTTTTTTTTTTTTTTTTGAGACAGAGTCTCACTCTGTCGTCCAGGCTGGAGGGCAGTGGCACTATCTGGGCTCACTGCAATCTGTGTCTCCTGGGTTCAAACAATTCTTCTGCCTCAGACTCCTAAGTAGTGTGCCACCACGCCTGGCTAATATTTGTAGTTTTAGTAGAAGCAGAGTTTTGCCATGCTGACCAGGCTGATCTTGAACTCCTGACCTTAGGTGATATGCCCACTTTGGCCTCCCAAACTGTTAGGATTACAGGTGTGAGCCACTGTGCCTGGCTGGACCACAGTTTTTAACCACATATCCCATCCTACCCCCAACATTTTTGTCACTAGCCTCCTGTTCTTCAACCCTGGCAGAACTCCCATGCAGCCTGTTATTTTATGCATTTCTCTGTGGCAATTGGAAGCAGCATAGTATGGACTTTGCAATCAAACAGATTTTGGATTTAAGTTCTGGCCCTATTATTTATTTGCTGTGTGATGTTACATGAGTTATTAAACATCGCTCAGCCTCAGTTACCTCACTGAAAAGTGGAGAAAATAATAGTACTTACTTTATGGGGGGAGGTGTCATGATTAAATAATACATGGTACTTACCTCAATGCCATAATTAAAGTTTAGTAAATATCAATTATAATTATTGTTATCAGCATTACTAACACAAGGGTCAGGATAACACTGTTTTGGAGCTGCTAGGACAAAGCTTATGCAATTGGAGCAGAGGAAGCCCCTGGAGATGTGGCTGGGGAAGCAGGATGTAGAAATAAAGCAGAGGTACAGAGAGAAATTGAGTCAAAATTCCTTGTGACCTCAAAGAGAGAGAAGGGAACAGAGTAACCTAAATTTTATCTTTGTAGCTCCCAATTGCAATCTCTTGCTTGAATGACTTTCCAAACTGCAATCTAGTAATTCCGGTATTCTCTGCTGAAGGGAAATATTTTAATATAAAAGGGAAAGGGTCAGACATTAAACTTTTTAACTTTTTATATTTCTACTGACTGTTATCATTTATGTCTATTAGGCTTAAATCTGCAGACCAATTTTATTTTAACAGACCTCAAACATAGTGACTATATATCCTTCCACAATACCTTCCAGCACACCACCAATGGTCGATGTGAGGCTATTTAAAAAAATAATAAATAATAAAGAGAAAAATGAGTTAAGCTTATTTTTGCCATAATACGAACATTACTGTAGTACATTTTAACATATTAATCATAAGGCAGGATCTGATTATTTAGTATTTCCCAGAAGCAACCCAAAGCATTTATTATTTTATTTTTCAAACTCTCTTTTTTCATTCTATTGAGATTTTTGTTGAGATTTTAAAGAAGTCAGAATTATATACATAAATGTTTTTTTAAATGATGCATAATTTTGGTTGGGATGTGATTTCCACATAGAATTTATTTTGTTGTTTTGTTTTGTTTTGTTCAAGATGGAGTCTTGCTCTGTCTCCCAGGCTGGATTGCAGTGGCATGGTCTCTGCTCACTGCAACCTCTGCCCCCAGGGCTCAAGTGATTCTCTTGCCTCAGCCTCTTGAGTAGCTGGGATTACAGGCACCCACCAGCACCCCCAGCTTATTTTTGTATTTTTAGTAGAGATAGGGTTTCACCAGGTTGGCCAGGCTGCTTTTGAACTCCTGACCTCAAATGATCCGCCTGCCTTGGCCTCTCAAGTGCTGGGATTATGGGCATGAGTCACTGCACCCAGCCTGATTTCCATGTATTCTTAACCATATATTTTATTTGGCTGGAGGAAAAAATATTGAGTTTCCATTTCATTGTCTGTAATACATAGAGGTTAGACGACATGATTATTAATGTTGCTTAGAACTTTAAAAGTATGTGACTCTATATGAGCTTTTAAAAAATTCTTAGATAAATGTAATTCCTTTCTGAAAGCAATCTAATTTTTATTAAACATATTATTACAACTTCCATGTATGTAGCCGTTTATAATGTTCACAATCATAGCGGAGAAAACAATACATGTATCACAGATACATATTCAAATGCATAATGACCAATCCCTTTGAAAAGAATTCCTAAAAATGATGCATAGGTCACAAACAAAAGTCATTACACATTATAAAGAGGTAATTAAAGGAAAACACATAAGCTATATTAATGACAATATTTTCAATGACTCTGTATCAGACATTTGAACGTAATTCAGTTTTACTGTATGCCTTTCATGGCTTCCAATGCCATGAATACTATAGAAAGTGTATCTTCTCTTTCCTCATAGTATTTTTTTATTGTTAGAGAAACGAGGCTAACAGGTAGGAAATAATTGAGGAAAATGTAGCACTGCATTCTTGTGCTATTAGGTCTGGGAATCTACACAAGATTTGATGGTTTCCAGAGAAAGAGTAAAAGAAAAGAAGACATAAAAATAGTCATTCTTTCATGGCGTGAACCTGAGGGGCAGAGCTTGCAGTGAGAGGAGAAGGTGCCACTGCACTCCAGCCTGGATGACAGAGCAGGACTCCATCTCAAATAATAATAATAATAATTCTCTCATAAGAAAATTAGCAAACCCCGAGAACTCTTCCAGTATACCTTAAGTCTTGTGTTTCAGACTTGTGTCTTAACAACTTGCTGGATTATTTTCTGAGTCAACTGTACATCCCATCTCCATCTCCTCTTCAATATTTGAATAACAAACATAAAAGAACAACAATAACATTAAAAAAAGAAATTTACTTAAGACATTGCTACTATGGATCTAAGTTTAATTAGCAGAGTTTTATCCATTAGTATTAAGTTTAGCTACATGAAACCACTGAAAACAACAGTGGTTTTAACCTACTTCAATTTAAAATTGAAGTTAGTTTCACCCTAAACCAAAAGTCCAAAGATTTGAGAGTATATGAATCGGCTTCATAAGATTTTCAGAGACCTAAGCTGTCTCCAGTTTTGTAGTCCATCACCTCCATGGGGACCCTATTCCCATGGTCCAAGCAGTTATAAGTCTAGCCCAGTTTCAAAGAGTTTAAGAACAAGATCCCACCTCTTGGTGAGTAGATTAACAAAGAATTTATAGCCATCTTTACTCTACCATAAGTGTAAAGAAGACTAAATACAGGAACAAGTTGAGTCTTACAGATACTGTTCATGACAACCAAAAAGACTTTTTAAAGTTGTACTTGGACCAAGAAGATGAAGTAAGACATTATTTCACTAATGTGGATTAGTGGCATGAATAACAGAAAGAAAATAAAATGTCTCCACTCCTATTTTGCTTCCATATTCTCTGTAAAGAAGACATGCCAATCTGATGGGAAAGGGCAAAATTGACATTGATACTGAGGCAGAAGAATAGGGTGTTGGGGCAGGGAACCTAAGGACTTCATAGAACTAAATCAAACGGAAACACCCTAACTTTATAAGACCAAGTAAATAATTTTGTAACTCTGCTTCAGCTATGACAGGAAACATCCTCTTCATTTGAATAGGGTGTACGCCAA
>NC_045438.1:84219006-84325817 GCF_002776525.5 Piliocolobus tephrosceles
ACCGGACCCTTGAGCCTCTTGCTCTGGCCCGTTCTCACCCTGTGGAATGTGCTTTCATTTTCAATACATCTCTGCTCTTGTTGCTTCATTCTTTCGTTGCCTTATCTATATGTGTTGTCCAGTTCTTTGTTCAAAACACTAAGAACATAGACATGCTCCACAGGCAACAATATGAAGCTATTGCTGCCCAAAATAAGCAAACAGACACAAAGAAGGGAAGAATTTAAGTGCTGTAAGCGATATTTTCCCCTGTCTCAAATGACTCAACTTTTGGGGTTCGTATACAAACAACTAACATTTATTGAACACATAATGTATGTCTGGTACATTCATAGATACTATAGATGTATTAAAAAGAGAGAGACAGGGAGCATAATCCCTGACCTCTGCAATATTATGGGTTAATAGATACTAAGAAAACATGCCAATTTGCTGAGCTGTCAGTGTGTTTGATGTCTGAGGGTTTACAAATAATAGGAACCAAACTTAGCTAGTGTGCTAGGAGATTGAGTTGGTCTTAACAGACAGAGAAATTATGGAGTCTATTGAAGAGGATGAAATTCAGTAAGAATAAATTAACTTCAAAGGCACAAGTATAGGATATAAGAGAAATACTAAAAAACTACATGTGTGAGAAAGGGCAAAAGGTTTTAGCTTATTTTAATTGTGATGTGATTCATGATATGACAAGATAGCTTTTAAAAGGAGTAATGAAATCTTAAATTACATTTATACATAACTAGAATCTGAAATATGGAGGAAGACAATCCTACTCTGCTTGAGTATCAGAACAGACCTGTAGCATTGAGTTCAATGTCAAGGCTTTACTTTAAGTTTACTGCCAATAATCTGAAGGGATCCCCAGAGGAGGATCTAGAAAAAAAAATGATGAAGAGTTTAGGAAAACGGACATAAGGAGAGGATAATCTTTTTTTTTTTTTTTTTGAGACAGAGTCTCGCTCTGTCGCCCAGGCTGGAGTGCAGTGGCGCGATCTCGGCGCACTGCAAGCTCCGCCTCCCGGGTTCAGGTCATTCTCCAGCCTCAGCTTCCCGAGTAGCTGGGACTACAGGCGCCCGCCACCACGCCCGGCTAATTTTTTTGTATTTTTAGTAGAGACGGGGTTTCACCATGTTAGCCAGGATGGTCTCAGTCTCCTGACCTCGTGATCCACCCACCTCGGCCTCCCAAAGTACAGGCATGAGCCACCGCGCCCGGCCAAGGAAAAGATAATCTTTTAGCTTCAGAACAAGAAAGCTGTTGATCGGCTATGATAATTATCTTCAAACCTTTAAAAGGTTTTCATGTGACTTTGACAACCGGAAGAATTTTGTAATACTTAGAGACAATTGATGAATAAATGTATTTATTTATTTAGAAATTATATATATTTTTTAAGTCTTATGATTTGGATGTTTGGTAGTGTTGACAAAAAAAAGGCAAACTCTGTAAAGTATTTGAGGAGATTTATTCTGAGCCAAATATGAGTGACCATGGCCCATGACACAGCCCCAGATATCCTGAGAACATGGGCCCAAGGTGGTCAGGGTACAGTTTGGTTTTATACATTTTAGGGAGACACGAGACTTCAATCAAATACAGTTAAGAAATACATTGGTTGGCTCCAGAAAGGCGGAACGACTCTAAGATGTATGGTCTTCCAGGTTATAGGTAGATTTAAAACTGTCCTAGTTGACAGTTGGTTGAGTTTATCTAAAGACCTGGGATCAATAGAAAGAAAATGTCTGGGTTAGCATAAAGGATTGTGGAAACCAAAGTTCTTATTGTGCAGATGAAGTGTTGGGTAGCAGGCTTCACAGAGACTAGACTGTAAATATTTCTTATCAGACTTAAGGTCTGTGTTGATGTTGACGCCAGAGAGGTATAATGAGGCATGTCTGACCTCCACTTTCCATCATGGTCCCAACCAGTCTTTCAGGTTCAACTTCAGGAGTTCCCTGACTGAGGAGGAAGTCCATTCAGATGGTTGAGGGGATGCTTAGGATTCTATTTTTGGTTCGCAGTAGATTTTTATGCAAATAATAAATTTGATGGGTGGAGAAATGGAAGATTTTTTAAAAACCCAAATGGAAATTGTAGAGATTAAGAATATAGTCTCAGAAAATACACTTGACAGGACAAATGCTACAGATTAGACTCTGCTGAAGACTCAATCAGTGACATATATGCACATATGTATTAACATTACATCTATAACAATCGAAACTGTCAGACATAAAGCACACAGAAAAAAATATACATTTTTAAAAATATGAACAATGTATCAGTGACCTATAAGGCAAAATCAAGTGGTAAAATAACATGCAATTGGAGTTACAAAAAAGGCAAGAGCTGGATACAGGGGTAGAAAAAATATTTGAAGCAATAATGGCTGAAAAGTTTTCAAATGTCTTGAAAACAGTAAGCCATAAGATTGAAAAGCCAATAAATCTCAAAAAGAAGAAATATATGGAAAACCACACTAAAGTGCATCATAATCAAATTAGTACTAAAGAGAAAGACTTAAACCCAGACCCAGAAAAAAGACACACTTTGTACGGAGGAACAAATTTAAGAAAAACAATAGATGTTTTTACAATCATAAGCTACTTAAATTAGAAGAAAATGTAGCAACATTTTTAAAGTATTCAGACAAAAATTCCTGTCAACTGACAATTTTATATCCACTGAATGTATCTTTCAAAAATGAAAGTAAAATAAAGACTTTTTCTGACAAAATCTGAGAGAATTCATTGGAACTAAATATGTATTACAAAAAATGATAAAGGAAGTTATTCAGTCAGAAGGAAAATGACACAAGGTAGAAATTTGAATCTATACAAAGGAATGGTAAATAAATGGGTAAATATGAGACTTTTAAAAAATACATGCAGCTCACAGAAGCCAGGAGTGGTGGCTCACGCCTATAATCCCAGTACTTTCGGAGGCTGAAACGGGCAGATCACCTGAAGTCAGGAGTTCAAGAACAGCCTGGCCAACATGGTGAAACCCGGTCTCTACTAAAAATATAAAAAATTCGCCAAGCATAGTGGTGGGTGCCTGTAATCCCAGCCACTTTGGAGGCTGAGGCGGGAGAATCACTTGAACCCGGGAGGCAGAGGCTGCAGTGAGCTGAGATTGTGCCATCACATTCCAACCTGGGCAGCAAGAGTGAAATTCTGAATAATAAAAAAATAAAAAAAAAATGCAACTTGTGATTGTTTAAAGTACAAAAGTTAACAATGTGTTGTAAAGTTTATAACATATATAAAAGTAAAATATGACCAAAAAAAAGCACAAAGGATGGGAGGAGAACTAAAAGTATATGGTTGTAAGGCTCTTTTTTTTTTTTTTTTTTTTTTTTTTTTGAGACAGAGTCTCTATCACCCAGGCTGGAGTGCAATGGCATGGTCTCAGCTCACTGCAACCTCCACCTCCCAGGTTCAAGTGATTCTCCCACCTCAGCCTCCCAAGTAGCTGGTACTACAGGTGCGTGCCACCACACTCAGCTAATATTTGTATTTTTAGTAGAGACAGGGTTTCACTATATTGGCCAGGCTGGTCTCAAACTCCTGACCTCGTGATCCACCCACCTTGGCCTCCCAAAGTGCTGGGATTACAGGCGTGAGCCACAGTGCCCAGCCGGTTGTAAGACTCTTTCACTATATGCTAAATACTATATTATTTGAATAAAAATTACAGTAAGTTAAATATGTATATTGTAAAGCCTAAGGTGACAATGAAAAACTTGAAACAAGAATTATGGATAATATGCAATAAAGGAGAAAACATAAATCGTAAAAAAGTTCACTTAATTCAAGAAAAGACAGGAAATTTAAAAATTTATGAGGCAAATAAAAACCAAATACTAAGATGATCAATTCAAACTCAATGATAAAATAATTACATTAGATGTAAATGGTCTAAATATTCTGATTAAAAACCAGAGACTGCAATGTTAGATAAAAAATTAAGACTCAACTACAAGCTATCAACTTAACTTATAAATAGATAAAATTAATGTAAGAAAATAGAAAAAGATATATCATGAAAACACTAACCAAAGGAAAGTAGGAGTGACTATATTGACATACAAATTAGATTTCAAAAAAGAAATATAACAGTGATTTTTAAAAACTCACAATGATAAAGGTGTCAATTCATCAAGAGAACATAAAAATCCTAACTGTACACACCTAATAACAAAATTTCAAAGTACATGAACCAAAAAACTTGTAGAACAGAAAGGAACGATAGAAAAATCTACAAATAAAGTTGGATATTTCAATACTTCTTTCTCAGTAATTGATAGAAGAGGCAGACAGAAAAGTATTTAAAATGTAGAAGACTTTAGCAACATTATCAACCAACCTGACCTAGTGATTGACTTTTGAATATTAAACCTACCTTACACTCCTGGAATAAACCCTACTTTCTTAAGATGTAGTATCCTACTTACATATTGTTGGATTTGATTTGCTAATTTTTTTTAAGGATTTCTACTCTACCCAACAACAGAATGATACACATTCTTTCCAAGAATATATGGAACACACCAATGTTCTATTGTGTAACAGAATGGTACACATTACGTCCCCCACCCTGTACCCATAAAAACTCCAGTAGTACACCCCCATTCTGTATCCATAAAAGCCCCAATACACCCAGTATTTCCTTACCTCCTGTCTATCACTTCTATTTATGCTGGTTTTAATTTGTTTTTCTTATTCTGGTTTAGGTTGAAATTTATATAATCAGTTTAGTGTTTCTTATTTTCTATTATAAGCATTTAAAGCTATAAATTTTTGTCTAAACACTACTTTAGCTACATCCAACACATTTTGATATGTTGTGTTTTTATTTTCATTCAGTTAAAAAGTAGTTATTAATTTTCCTTGGCATTTCTTTTTTGACCTAAGAATTATTTAGAAGTTTGTTGTTTCATTTCCAAAGATTTGGGGTGTTTTAAAGGTATTTTTTGTTACTAGTTTCTAGTTTAATTCCTTTATGGTGGAACACATACTGCCTAATTGTGGAGGAAAAGTTAAATATTAAATATGAACTAGATTGAACATGGACACAAACGATGGTCACCAAGTCCCGGAACAGGTTGCATGAGCCCCTTGAGGCATTCATCCAGCACTGATTTGGAAAAATCTCTATTTCAATCTATTCTTATACATTAGTTATTAAAAACAACAGACAATTGCAAAAACAAGTTGACCTTTTTGTGTTCCTTGAGCCCAGTCACAAAGTGCCCTCATGACTGAGTCTCGTGCCAAACAACTGTTACAAAAAGGGCTAGGGTACCAGACAGCGCTAAAGCGTCATTAGCTCTCTCTTTGTCTGTGCACAGACGAGTGGCTGACTCTGGAGCCCTGGCTGTTGCTTCCCAGTCTGGTGATGAATCCTCCATAGTCTGGTGAGTGTAAAAAAAAAAAAATATATATATATATATATATATATATATACACATATATATATATATACACACATATATATATATCTTTTCCCTTCTCCCCTTCCCATTGCAATTTGCTTATTATATCAATTTCCTTATATAATTTATTATACATCAATTTGCTTCTTATATAATTTGCTTATTATATCAATTTGCTTATTATATCAATTTACTTTTTATATAATTTGCTTATTATATCTGCATTGGCATTTACGTGGGATAAAGGCTGTTTACACTTAAAGGTATTGTGTGTGTGTCTTTTCTTCTCCCCTCGCACATCTCCCACACAGAACACTAATCTACTATCATTTCAATACTTTTAAATTTATTGAGACTTGCTTTATTCCCTAGAACACACCCTGTACACCCTTAAAATGTGGGTACGCCATTTCCACCCCTGGAACCAAATAATTACATTAGATGTAAATGGATCTAATGAAAAGATCAATAAAATTGCTAACTTCTAATCAGAATTATTAACACACACACAAATAAGAGAGAGAGAAAAGGCATGAATTCCAAGGTCAGGAATAAAGGAGGGACCATCACTAAAGTTTATACAGACATTAAAAAATAATAAGAAAATGTTATGAACAATCTTATCCGCATAAGTCCAATATCTTATGTGAAATGAACAAATTATTTGAAAGACACAAACTAGCAAAGCTAATTTAAGAGAAAATAGATAACCTCAATAGCTCTATATCTATTAAATAGCTGAATTCACAGTTTAAAACCTTTGGGAAAAAAAAAAAACTCTAGACAAATTAAATTTAACAAAGTTTAATTGAGCAAAAAACAATTTGTGAATCAGGCAGCCCTCAGAACCCTAATAGGTTCAGAGAGACTCCAGAGCTGCCACATGGTCTGATAATATTGATAATATTTGTGGACTAAAACAGGTAAGTGATGTATAGAAAACAAAAGTGAGATAAGGAAACAGGTGGGTTGGTTACGGCTGGATATCTGCCTTATTTGAGCCTACTTTGAACAGTTGGCCGCATATGATTAGCTATGATTCCATTACTCTTGTTACAAGAGTAGGTTATAGCTGAGTGCAGTGGCTCACACCTGTAATCCCAGCACTCTGGGAGGCCAAGGCGGGTGGATTACCTCAGGTCAGGAGTTTGAGACCAGCCTGGCCAATGTGGTGAAACCCCGTTTCTACTAAAAATACAAAAAATTAGCTGGATATTGTGGTCCGTGCCTGTAATCCCAGCTACTCAGGAGGCTGAGGTGGGAGAATCGTTCAAAGCCAGGAGGCAGAGGTTGCAGTGAGCAGAGATCATGCCATTGCACTCCAGCCTGGGCAACAAGAGCAAAACTCCATCTCAAAAAAAAAAAAAAAAAAAGAGTAGGTTATAATCTGTTTACTTATTATTAGGTTATAGTGCAACATGTATAGAGAAACCTTTAGGCAAAACTAAAAATATGTTCAGAGGCAGCTTGAGGCCAACCTTAATCTAACACCCTCCTACAAAGAAAATTTCTGGCTCAGAGGGCTTCATAGGCCCATTCCATGGAAAGTGTATCGGTGGTTGCTAGGAGCAGGGAGAGATTCTAGGAAACTAACTATAATACAAAGTGAAACAGGAGAGTTTCCTGATCCCCCATCGCAGGACATGTGACAGGAGTGTGGCTCATTTGTGTGGCTACCATACATGCTCAAATCCCTTATGGAATGGGGAGCACGTAGACAGACAGGTGCAGGAGCCACGACAAGTGCCCCTGGGCTCCGGCCCCACGGCAGCATCCAGAGGTGGGAGCCTGCAACTTCTGAAGCCCAAGAGGGCACATGTTACAGTGCACTCTTCTAGCCTTGCTCTCCATGGATGGCTTAAGTGTTCAACAGCCCAGTGCCCTCTTGGTACCCAGGTTCTTGCCCAGCATCCAGGAAGATCAGGTCACACACAGACTTGAAGGATGAATGCCGGTATTTTATGGACTGGTGGAGGCTCTCAGTGGGATGGATGGGAAGCAGAAGAAGGATGGAGTGGGAAGATGATCGTCCCCTGGAGTTTGGCCATCCAGCAGCTGATCTCCTCTCTGACTTTCCCCCAGCTGAACTCCTATCGGCATACAGACTCTCCTTGTTGTCACTGCCACGCCATTCTGCTGTTCTACTCTTCTGTTCATCTTCTTGTCTCCTCGTGGAGCTTGGCGTTTGGGGTTTGTATGGGTACAGGACAGGGGGCGTGGTGGGCCAAAAGGCAACTTTTGCCTTTTTTCATTTAGAGCCATTTTCATTTAGGACCTGTTTTCATTTAGGGCTGTGGGTTTCTGGGCTTGGGTTGGGGTGTGGCTTTGCCAGGGAACTACCCTCTTCTACCCAATATTTCCCTGTCTCCTTTCTGTATCGTCTGTATTAAAAGGAGCAGAGAGAATTGGGGGAATTATGAAAACATCCTCTGTCACAATTTTTATGGTGGGCATTTGTTTGTCAAAACTCATCAAATAGTATACTTAAAATTAGCAACTTTTATTATATAAAGATTACACATCAATAAAGTAACTTAAAGCACCCACTGCATACTATGTCCTCCTCCCATGACAGCCAGAGTTTATTTCAGTCCCCTTTACTCAGTGAAATAGTTTAAAATCCATTAGATGCCATATTTTTGCTAAAATATTTCTAAGCAAAATTATCACATACACATTATTTTGGTTTTGTTTTTATTTTTGATGCAGTTTTTTGAGTTTGGATAATGTAACATATGGACGTTTTTTAAAAAGCCAATACAATATCAACCACAAAAGAATAAAAGATCATTTATCAGGGATGTTACAGAAGAAATTCATGCACAAGGGAGAAGATTGAGCTAGATCAGCTCTTCTCCATCCTGACTGTACTTTAGAGTCATCTAGGCAGCTCCTTACAAACACCAAAACCTAGACCCCACCTCCAGAGGCTCCAATAGTTTGATTCTATTGGACTAAACCAGAAAAATTCAAACGTGACTTCTAATATAAACAGTGAAATTTTATTGCCTTCAGTTTTTCTTTTTTAAAGTTTAAATGGAGCTAATTTGGCAGCATGATTGTTCCCAACCTCATCCAGCCTCCTGGTTGCCTTGCCAAGTGTATCTTCAAAACCATTAAGCAATATGCTGAATAGTTCAGCAATTATAACTTTAAGATGTAAGTTATAGAGAAATAGAAACACTTTAGACTACAGTTGAGATACAGTATCTCAAGAACATATGTTGAGATTCCCAGATGTCCTAATCCCCCAAGGAACCATATGTAGACATACAGTTACAAAACATCAGAAAGCCCTGAAAATTAATCAGTTTTCACAAAAAGACAGAGACAGAGAGAGAGAGAGAAAGAGAGAGAAACTGTGCATGTGTTTGTGTATGTATCAGTGTGTATCTAATGAGTTTTTATTATTCAATATGCTTCTTTAAAATCTTATTTTCTATGCCTTAATGATGATCTGGAGATCACAATATTTTACAGATTGCCTTATTAGACTCACCATGTGACTTTGAGGAACTAAATCTTTCTCCTAATATAAGCGGGAGATTGAGGGACTGTTTTCTCTGAAGTTATATGTCAAAAAGACTGAATTTTAAAGTCAAAGAATATGTAAACAGGAAAGTTAAAACATACTTCACTGGGTTAGTCTTTCTTAATTTACCTTTTCTAACGTAAATATATTCTCTTAGTTCTTGTTTCTCCAGTCCCTCCTCAAATTCTTTTCATTTTCTTCATTAATCACAGAGTTTCAATGATATATATAACCTATAGAAAATCCACTCTCTGAGGTCTGACATTGTTGAGCCAGATTTTTGGTATTGCAGCCAGATGAGTCTTTGTGGTTTTCTACTTGATTCATTGTGTCTTAGCTACTTAAGTTGATTTTATGTTTCTTATATTCTCATATCATTTGACACAATGCAGGGCACTGAATTAATAACATAGGTTTGAATTCTTAAAAAAATTTTTTTTTACATTTTTAACACTTCTGAAATAAAAATATACCTTATGCTTCATTTATTCATTTAATGTAATATTCTTAACATTTCCTAAGATAATGAATTAAATGGAATATCTTAGAATTAAGGAAAGATGGCGTTTTTTCACTGATTATTTGTATCCTATGCAGAATATATAGACTTTATCCTTGTATCAAGTCAACAACTTTACATCCATGTTCTTTACTAAAAAGACCTAAGTAGAAATAGTATATAGAACAAGCAGTAGTAAGGACTATGCACATTCCCATTATGTTAGGTAACTTTTCTTCTCCCCTCCTACCTGTCCAGCTTCATCTTCCCTTCCATACCCAAAGTCACAAAATGACATAATCAGGTTTTGTCTAATTTTCCTATGGAGCTCAACAACCCTAGATGCTCGCCAGTCCAGTCACCAACTTCACGTGATTTCGAAAACATGGACAAACTGAGAAGTTACTTAACAAATCAAAATATTTGAAATCTACCCTAAATAATAAGTAAAAACAGATCTAGAGCCCATATTTCCAATATTTCCAATATTCTTCTGTCTACCACAGTATGCCATTAATATATCCTGCCAGTGACACTAGTGTGGGCTAATAGCATTGCTTCGGAACTAGAAGAATTTATTCAACCCTGAATATGCAGATGAATCTCATGTTTATAAAGCCAGAGTATTTGCAAAATTGTCATGCACAATGCAACAACGTAAGGACAGCAGATTTTCAGGCCTTCGAACTGTGCTTCTCTGTATTTAATCATAGTTTTACATGTTATCACTGTGGAAAACTTTACATGAGAGAGAATAAAATCATAAGTATGGCTGGGGGAAATGTTATTTAGTATTAGAAAAGAAATCAGGCTTGTCTAATCATCTGTCTTACTGCCAGAATCACACCATGCGACTATATACTTAAAAATTAGTTATTTATTTCTTTCCCTTCTTCTCAGTTCTTTTTACACTTCAGTTTTAATATCTTCCAGCCAGAAGCTGAAAACAGACGTTTCAAGGGATGGTCAAAGGGAATAGAAATTTATGCTGCACAAGGTGGACAAATATACATATTCAGTAAACTATAGGAGAGGTCATGAATATTTACGAAAGGAGAAACATGTGCATGCACAATTGAGCTTCATGTTCCTTCATGGGTCTCATGTACAAAAATTGGTGGTGTTAGCATGATCCAAGGTTGGAGTTTCTGCACTCTGGCATCAAAAGGTAAAGCAGAGGACATGAAAACCCTCGCAGCACATTCTCCTTAGATTGGCCAGAACCACACTGTTGTCGGTGGTCTTTTATGAGGCACAAAAGAAAGGGCAGTGTCAGGCCGTTGGTTGGTATCTGTGGTGGAGTCTTTTGGAAGGGCTCGTGTCTGTTTAGCTCTGAAAGAGGAAACCCTCCTAGCGGTTAGTTGGGGAGGGGGTATTCAAAGTGTGTCTGACCTCCCATCCAGTCAAGGCCAAGACTCAGTTTTTGAGGTTACCCCGAGGTCTACTTGCCCAGGAGAGGGTTCATTCAGTCAGTTAGGGGACTTAGAATTTTATTTTTATTTCTTAGCAGCTCCTCACCATTGCCATGATTCAAAGAGCAAACATGCATTTTGGTTTTTGGTTTTTCCTCTAGTATCTATATGTTGCTTTTCAGACAAGTCACGGTGACATATTTGAGCATTACCACATGGATGCCTCTTTGCTGCTATTTGCATTCACACTGGGCAAAAGTTGTCAAGATGCAATTCATTAAAAAACACCAGAGTAGAGCAAAAAGTTGGCAATATCCAATTTGAAGGTGACCTTCAATCTGCCTTTTATGTCACTAGGACTTGTTACTTCTCTTGTTTCACCTCAAGTTCCTTGCTTGGGTGGAGTTTGATAGGGGAAGAGGACAGAGGGTTGTCTTCTGGGTATTCGGTTAAATAGATGTTACATTTTCAAGATACTCCTGTTTTCTTTTATTTAACGTAAATATAAAAGCCAACTTAAGGAAATAAACATTTGCATACACTTTTAGTTTGGAAGTTTTTCAAATTTCAGATGTTACACATGTCACAGGAAACTGGAAAATATAAGCCATGCATGATTACTGAAATAATAAATGCTTTATAGGGGTTTTCTACCTTGGGTGATTTTGAAAACAACTCACTTAAATATTAATGGATATTGAGGAAAGGAAAGACAGAGACAGAAAAGAGATTTCCAGGTTCCATCTAGTGTAAATGAAGATGGCTTGCTTGTCCTTTGATGAAAAACCCAGCAGCTGTCTGGGAAAGGGGATCTTCCAGAACACAGAGGGGAGTTCAGGTAGTGGTAGGGAGAGACTCTGACACACAGGCAGAGGAAAGATGGAAACAGCATCCTACAGGGAACCATCCTTATCACCTCCATCAGAAGCTGCAGTGGAAACAATCACCTCCTCTGGCAGCAGCTCTGATGGAGGCACCCCTCCAGAATCAGAAACAGGCAGACTAGGAGTTTGAGAGCATCCTCGAGACAAGAACTGGAAAAGGAAAACAGAGGGATGAGGAGGCTGACAGTTCCTGTCATTGGTGATGATGAGGAATGAAAGTTCCCTGAAAGGAAAGTGACATTCCTGGCAGGGGAGTCCCTTGCTTTAAGGCTACTTCTTTGACATTGTCTTGGCCAGGAAAGTTATTAAGAAAAATAAAATAGTTTTCTCCATTTTTCAGAAAAGTGTCTGACATTTTCAGGTTACTGTGATTAGAAGCATTTGTGCCCAATATTGTATCATTACTAGAAATAGGGCTTGCCCTTCCCTTCCCTGCCTCTATTTTTCCCTAAGGCTGCATGTGACACTGCATACCTGAAAGAAAAAGAATGTCCTGTAGATCTAAGCCACATTTCTTCCCTTCTGCAGGTTCTCCTGGCAAAGTTTCACCTGGTAGTGATGAGGTGGTAGTGGCCAAATTGGGGTGGTGAGAGGGTTGTGGGGAGTTTACCTGGGGCCTTATAAGGACTGTGCAAAACACTTGGATCCTGGGGTTCACCTGCTTTTGGTTTTCTTGAGACTCAGAGTTGAGTTCCTGCAAGAAAACAGTGATGCAGGGACAGACTGAGTGTTATTAGGCTGGACTGCAAGTAGGTACTAGTCATTAGAGAACTGGGCTAGCAAAACACTAGCATGGACTCTGTAGATCTAGCCAGACCCAGTCTTGCTTCCCTTCCCTTTATTTGTCCCAGCTTTCCAGAGTAGAGCCCACTGAGCTCTTCATCTCCCCTTTTCTCCCGTCTCCTACAATTCCCACCCTATTCGGCACCTGCTGTTGAATTTAAGACAAGAAGAATTTTGCCACCTAAGCCTCATTCCCCACAGGCTATGGGTTCATCCAGGGATGCTTCTGTGTAAAGCCACTCTATCAAATCACTTGCTCCCACACAGTTTCCCAAATTAGGTCTCTTCTTCCTTTGGCCTCAAGTCACAGAACTGGATCCAAATTTTGTTCCACTTAACTTGCTAAGCTCCCACCACCTTCATTTAAATAATCCAGTATTTAGCTTTTACCCAAAAACTGATCGAGAGAATGATTTTGTAAGGAAAATAATTTGAGGTATATCATTTGCTCTATTAACAGGCTATATTAAGTTAGATACTGGGGAGGCCATCCACTTGGACCTAATTCCTATATCTTCTCTAAGTGTCATTCTAATGTAACACTTTGGTCTTGTCTTTGTTTATTCCCTACCTATTTCTAGAAATACATTGAGTTCATTCACAAAGATGATTACTGTAAAAAATTAACAACATGCAAACAAAAGTAGAGAACCATAGGTTATGGGAGCAAAACAGCTATCAAAGCCCCTACCATTACTGAGAAAGAATATAAAGCCTAATCTTAAGTTTCTTGGCAGTGAAAACTAAGAAGGCAATATAATATTTGGAAGAAGGAAGCATACAAATTCTTCATAAGAGATAAAGTTTATTCTCCTATCTAATTCAGGGAAATTTTGTTCACAGTCATTGTCTCAGAGGCAGGGAATGGTTCAATGGATAACGTACTTAGCCAAAGCTTTACAGTAAATGAAAGGCCAGATGCCGTGGCTCACACCTGTAATCTCAGCACGTTGGGAGCCCAAGGCAGGTGGATCATCTGAGGTCAGGAGTGCGAGACCAGCCTGGCCAACATGGTGAACCCTCGTCTCTACTAAAAACACAAAAAATTAGCCGGGTGAGGTGGTGGATGCCTGTAATCCCAGCTATTCGGGAGGCTGAGGCAAGAGAATTGCTTAAACCTGGGGGTTGGAGGTTGCAGTAAGCTGAGATTGTGCCACTGCACTCTAGCCTGGGTGACAGAGCAAGACTCTGTTTCAAAAAAAAATTAAATTTAATTTTTAAAAATAGAAAATGAAAGAGAAGTCCACAGAAAGCCATTTCTATAGAACATTTTGATAAAAGTACTATGGGAAACACAGAGAAAAGAGCATTATTTTGACAGGGACTGGAGCAGGGGAGCTTCGCTGAGGAGAATTCAACATTAGCTGGAGTGTAATTTGGCCAGGTAGAAACAAAAAAATAGGGATCTCCCTGAAGTAAAAGCATAATGTTCTGAACGTCAATCTTGTGTTCAAGAAAGCATCAAAAGTCTGACAGTGTTGGACAAGGACATAGGGAGCACAAGAAGATAGGGTAGTATAGGACCAGGGTAGACATCTAGGGTTCCCCGCCTTTGGTAAACACGCTCCAAGTTTGCATGAACCATGAGCTGTGGCATCTGTGGCTTTTACAGCTCAATAGATTATTCTTTTACTATTCCTAAGCCTTTGCTCAAATCTAAAGTCAGATCCATGGTGCTTCACATGCATAGTAGAAGATGTGAGGATCTTTCTGTGTGCAGTCAGTCTAGTTGTGGGATAGAGGTGCTCTTTGGTTTGTATTCCATAGGCTTTCAGACAAACTTAAAGCTTTCTTGCTGGTCTGCACATCAAATGGTTGATGAGAAATGGGGAAGAGGGCATCTGTTAGTGAAATTAGGTTCCCTAGGGCCACAGGTAGTCTACATTTAGTCACTCAGCATAACAGAGATTCCCAGAGACCACCTGAAGGTGCTGAAGGTGAAATAAATTGTCCCAGGGCAATGAGCCTCTTGAGCTGCAATTAGGAAGTTGGGGAGCCCCTGATTTGAAAGTCAGGCAAGTGTGTTCTGTGTGGATCCTAATTAGGAGACTACCTTCATCAATGACCTCTTGAGACCTACTAACAGGATGGAAACAGCTCTGTGTCAGAACACCTCATGGTAGGAAAGGGCCTACACTTAATGGCAACTCCTGTGTGGTTTTATTTTTGGAGTTGGTTCTGCATATGCTCAGAATTATTAAGCATTTGAAAATCACATCTTAGTAGAAGAGACTGGAAAATATGACAGCAGAGTGAGGCATTAATTCCCAGAAGGAAAGCTGCTTCTCCTCTTGTCCCTAATTTCACAGGAGTGAGAAATGATGCAAGATTTTGGGCTCAGCCACAAAGACGGCAAATTCAGCACTCCAATGAAAGCATTCTTGGGCTATCCTGAGCTCTAATTCTACATTCCTTTTGTGAGTTTTCATTTTCAGTAGAAAAATCTGTGGCTAGGATTGAAAATTCTGTAACAGCATATAATCATCATCTAAAACGGTTTGGCATTGTGACTTGTGAGTGATGGCTCTAACTACTTCTCCAGGGTCAAATTCCTGCAAATCACTTATTGATGAATCAATTGCCCCAAATGCCAGTCACCATAACAAGATGTTACCAAGAGATATGCTAATTCCTCTCCAGAACACTATTGCTTTATGACCATTGCTAATCGTGGGAGGAAAAGCTGTGCAAGTTTCTAAGATAAAAATAATCCACAAGCTAGATATATAATAATCTTTGCCCTGTAAATTCCATTCTAACAGTCACTTATGTTCATGATAATAGAGTTTGAAGACCTATTCTAACCTGCCAAAGAGAATTCCAAACCACATGGATAAATATGAACTAAATATTGTGAGCTATTTCCTAAATTTGTCAGTCACCTTTTGAAGCAGAATTAACACTTTTGGATCCCTGATGTTTGAATACAACATTGCAGCCTTAATTTAATGACTAGAACTTGAGTGACCCTAAGAAATAAATGTATCCTCCAAATTTATGTAAGAGTAAAGTTCTGCAAGAGGAATATTAAGTTGATAACATCTGTCAATATAAACAGTAACTCAAACTACTGTTATTTCCATTTGCTAAAAACAAATGCCAATGTCTTTGTCTAGTTTGACTTGGACAAGGAAATGGCTCTCTGCATCATATTCCTTGAGGGTTGTTTTCTTCAAAATTTTTTCTTTACTCTCCATCACTGCTGAGAATTAAAACATGGTATCCAAGAAGTTCTTACAACTAAAGATATCCTTGAGAGAGTGAACACAGTAAAGCATCAACACGATAACTTAAATTTGCTGGCAATACAACAGTTACCATTTTCACCTTTGAGTTCCTTTTGGGTTTCTAACTATGCCATTGTCTTTGTTACCATCTAAATGGTGTATTTTTGTGTGTCTGTGTCTGCAGAGGCTAGGAGTGCCTCAGGGTCTGGGAATCTCCTTATTCATCCCTATGTCCTTTTGTCCTTTCTTCCCCTCAGCCCCCAGTATCTGGCAAAGTGCCAGGCAAATAGTGCTCAATAGATAGCTATTGAACAAAAGAGTTTATAATTA
This sequence comes from Piliocolobus tephrosceles, assembly GCF_002776525.5. Classification (NCBI taxonomy): domain Eukaryota; kingdom Metazoa; phylum Chordata; class Mammalia; order Primates; family Cercopithecidae; genus Piliocolobus; species Piliocolobus tephrosceles. The sequence continues at coordinate 84,235,112 of NC_045438.1, forward strand.
AATTTAACAATACAGCTAGGTGATTAAAAAATTCAGAGGTGAAAGTGCAAGAAAGTTATTTTCTTTTTATTATGGAAAAAATAAACTTTATTTTAAATTAAATTATTTTATTTAAAGCAAAGTTAACTCTCAATAAATGTTAGCTGTAATGGAAGGGAATGAATTGGAATGACCAAGCTGTAAAGACTATTTTAGCCACATGTGGTCTGAAATATCTCTACCATATACCTTCACTTCCATTGAACATTTTCAGAAGGAAGACAAGCACTACATTCAGTACATTGCTTTGTACTTTATCATGAAGGCCCCGAGTCTGGATATGTTATTTTTCTTAGGCAGAATAATCACGGCTATCATTAAAAACACGGAAGTAGAACCAACAAGGGCTTTGATCTATGATTATTTTGCTTATAATTGTCACAAGAAAAAAATATAAAAATTTCACTGGGACATTTCGGTGCACATAACCTAGTCCAAGGCATTTAAGATAAGCTTGGCACTGGTTACCACTATGGTCACATGAACTGCTTTGACGTATTTCTAAGTGAACTTACTACTGAGGTGGAGCACCAGTAACACAATACATGCCCAGTGAAAGCAGAACAAGAACCATATTGCTGTATTTTTTTTTTTTTTTTTTTTTTTTAGCTAGAATGGCTTTAACTCAACATGTTTAAACAATAAGAAAATGTGTTGGCATTGGCTAGATTTGCTAGAAGTCCAGAGGAAGGGCAGCTTGAAGGTTAGCCTAACGTTGTCAACACAATTCTTTGCCCTCTGGTTCCGTATCGCTGGTTACACCATATGTTAGTCTCATCTTTAAGATGAAGTCAAGATGGCCACAATTCTTCTAGACTTCACATCTATATAGGACATTAACAGAGGAACAAAAAAGCCATTCTTTCCTGTGCTGTCTTGTAAGATGGAGAAAATATTTCTCAGAAGTTTTGCAAACTTTATCTTGTACCTCACATGCTCATTCCTGAACCAAGCTCATAGTTAGGGATATGCCAGGCCCTGAAACCGAGATTATTCCTCAATCACATGACTTCTACACAAAGTGGGGGCATGAAGTGGGAGTCAAGGAGCCATTCCCAAACACAGCATCACTGTACCAGGACTATATAGTACACTTTTAAAAACAACTCTGACACTTTTAGCTAGAGATGAAACTTCTTTCTTTTGAAACCTGCCCAAAATAACAAAAAGGTTATAATGAACAAAGGGGTAAGAATCCTAAATCACATATTAGAAAATATCTGTCAAACATTATGAAATTTGGGTCAACATAAAAAAGAACATTGAAAGATACCATGTGCTTTGTCAGACCTCAGACAAAATATAGATGAGCTAAAATAAATGTCCGGATCCAAAAATGCACATGCAAGGATGTTGCAATTAGAAGAGCAATAGTTGGCTGTATGGCAGGCAGCAGGGGTGGCTATAGGAAAAGCTGGTAATGTGATTTGACAGAGGTTGATAGTTGTAAGACCAGATCCAACAGGATCTCTGAATAGAATTTCTGAAGAATAGAACAGAAAACAGTAAAAAGAGAAAAGTATTCAGCAACACAATGAAAGAAAACTCTTCTGGAATAATCGACAGAATTGAACCTACAAGTTGAAAGAATTCAACTTTAACCCAGAAAAAAATGATACAGAATAATCAACACCACCCCATGTCCTGAAAAAAATTATAGATCTTCAAGAACAAAGAAAAAAGTGAACCTTAAGTCCACCCACACATAGAAAAATAAGTTTCCTAAGAAGCAGAAACAATCAGGTCGACCTCAGAGACTTCTCTTCCATAACAATGCCATAAATAGAGGATCCATGTCTACACACTTCTAAAGAAAAAGAGTATATTCAAGAATTTGGGGAGGTTTTAGGGAAGTGGGGCTTTTCTTTGGATTGAATGCTATTAGGAAGTAGTGATAATTTTGTGACTGGGTACCCTAGTAATTCCTGTCTAGAAGGTGAGAAGAATGAAGTACAACTAAAGTTGCAATTGGTAGAGAATCAGCAATTATACATAATATGGGAATGTTTGATCATTTTTTGTGGTCTGAACAAGGTTGATTTTTTTTAATCTGAAAATGGTTTCCTATTAAATTATTTATGTTCAACAGGAGGACACCACGGTCTAGCTGCAAATGCCAGGTCTGCTCCTGGCCATCAGGGACTGCCATCCTCTTACTCAATTTTCTCTAGTAGAAAGTTACTGTATTACTCTGTTTTCATGCTGCTGATAAAGACATACCTGAGACTGGGAAATTTATAAAGAAAAAGAGGTTTAATGGACTCACAGTTCCACGTGGCTAGAGAGGCCTCACAATGATGGTGGAAGGCAAAAGGCACATCTTGCATGGCAGTAGGCAAAGCAGAATGAGAGCCAACTGAAAGGGGAAACCCCATGTAAAACCATCAGATCTTGTGAGACTTATTCACTACTACAAGAACAGTATGGAGGAAACTGCCCCCATCTCCCCATGATTCAATTATCTCCCACTGGGTCCCTCTCACAACACATGGGAATTATGGGAGCTACAATTCAAGATGAGATTTGGGTGGGGACACAGTCAAACTATATTTGTATGTCTTGGGAATTTTGGTATTCTTCAGGAAATCTTGAACTTTGCAAACTGAATTGATACTTAAAAATTGCTATAATGGTCAAATTTAGTTCCAAGACTTCATTATGTTATGCTTCTGCTGTTCTAATTTTTTGAGTGTGAAGGGCTTGTGCTGCAACAGTTAAAAAATTATTTCAATAGTCATAATAATAACAATGGCCATTTATTGTGTCTAATATGTACCAGACAGCATTTCAGGTGCTCTATATTTGGATTCTTTACTACCTCTCCCTAAACTCAATGAGGTAGACATAATTACAGAAAATGAAAGAGAAGCCCTGAGATTGTACATAACTTCCTCAAAGTCATACACAAAATAGGTGGCAGAGACACAATACATTTTCACATCTCTCTAACCTCAAACCCTACATCATTTCTACTGATAATTGTTAATAAGGTTTCAGAAACCTATTATTTTCTATTATCAAAATAAAATAGGAAATTCTAAAAAGCAGCAGCTGTAGCAACAATAAAATAGAAAGTAAATTTTTATTAAAAAACTTTTGAGTTTGCCTCTTTCCCCAATGTAAGGTTTTTTTTTTTAACCTTAAATGTAGTGGATTATCTGATATTTGTATAATATTCTTCCTGTCATACTCTTGTTCTTTCAGCTGATCCCAACTAACTGGTTAAAAATAAGCTTCTGCTTGCTGCTTTCTAAAGAAGAATGGCTTAGAATGAATTCCTTTCTGTGCTTTGGAGAAACTTGTTACTGGTAGGTAAAACTTAGGTAACAAATTTCTCCATAGCACAGTGAGGAACCTATCTATGATTATATAAACCATAGATTATCTTAGAGAACAAAGTCCTGACCTGGATAGCATCAGAAAGTCCCCCTCTTAAGGTCCCTTCTGGTACACGGGCTGATGAGCTGGGGAGGCCAATGAAATACAGTGACATTTTTGGCTGACAATTATTTTACATTTTCCTTTCTTGAGTTGCCCTTGAACTAGAACATTGCATGAAAGATGCCACCTAGCCAATACAATTTCCCAAGAATCAGCTCACCAAGAAGGCTTTATCTTTTACAAAGTTTACCCCAGGTTCCCCAAAAGGGCCATGACTACTAAAACAGGTGTTGAGTCTTTAAAGTTATAACACTTTCCCATGCTTCCTTCTCTGAGTTATAAATCTCTGATTACCCTCTAGAATGTTGAAGAAATGGAAGAGGAGACATGAGGGGTTATATTTGATTAAGGGCTAGGGTAAAGAGGTAACTTTGCTTCAGAGGTCTCAACCTTCCAAGTGTCTGTTCAGCCAAAGGTGAAGATGCTCCAGGCTGCAGAGAAGGAGATGGTAGTCTGACTCTGGCCAATGCCTGGTGAATCCTTTGGTTTGGACAGAGCAGAATAAGGAAAAGGGATGGGAAAGGAGCTATCTCAAGACTTTGTGCGAACTACTCAGCAGGAATAAATAATTATTAATATTTATTTACTTGACCACTGAAGCTGATATTGATATGTAAACATTTTTACAGAGGGCAAAAGTTTTGGGATTTTCTTTGTCGAGTTATTAACACAGTTGTCGCTTACCCCTCTGTGTTTTGATGAACCTAGGAGGAATGCTTGCAAGTTCCACACTCCTGTCTGGCTGTACTCTGTCACCTCCTGGCCCTTTGATGACCCCTGTGCCTCCTCACATTGTTAGTCCCTTCCTCTCACCCTTTTCCCCAAGTGTGGGCATAGATTTGTCTCCCAATTCTCCAAAACATATCTAAGACCAGACAACTGTATTAAACCAAATCTTACTCTTGGCTTAAGAATTGCAAAAGGGAATTAAAGTATGGAAAACTTTTCAAATTGGTACAAAACTAAAATGTGCTCAAGGTCCCCATGCCTAGCAGGGTCCCATGTTAGTGTCTCCCTCCTTAGGTCATGCCCATGGCCTTCTTCCCAGGTGCCAGTGCCAGCTTGGCCTTGTCTCCACTCCCCAGCCCAAGCCCTCAACTCCTCAAAGGCTTCCTCTCACTCCTAGGCTCAGGGCAGCTTCTGCTGGGATATGATTCCTCTCACAAGGAGACAAACTTGTGACTGAGCTGTAGAGCCCATAACCCCATCACTTAAAAAAAAATTTTTTTTTTGCTTCATCTTTGCTTAACCAGAGAGCTAAAATAGATGTTTTCCCAATACACACACAAAAAAACAATTTGATCTTAAAGTAGAACTCATATCACATCTCTACCTCTAATAGAAGTTTCAGACCCTTACCCCAATTCTATCAAAAAATATAGGAGGTCTAATCTTGGGCAAAGCACCCTGTTAAATGAGACATAGATAATATATTGTAGACATTATCATATGTGTTATTATCTCTATTGACAAAACAAAAACCAGTTGTTCCTGTCTCTGATATTTAACAAAATAATTGTGACTGTATTTCTTTCAATATCTTCTCTTCTAGAAAGAAAATTTCTGTGGATGTCCCTTGGACCAGAATAATACCACATTTCTCACATTATGGAATTAATTAATAAGGTAATATGCAATTTAATAGCATAAAGGCACTTACTTTTTTTCCTAGTGAGAACACTGACACGCTTTAACCTATCCTTAGTCATGCAGTGGGAGGCTTTGTATACTCCCATGGACACAGTGGGGACCCAGTGGTGTTTCCTCAGTGACATTAGAACCACCTGAAGCCATGATCCTTTAAAATTTTCACCTAAAAAACTTTTGTAACCCAGCCCTGTCTGACACCTCCATTTTGCCAGAAGTCTGTAAGTTATTAAGCAATTATCTCTGTAACTCATGTTTCTTCACGAAGTGAGCTTCTTCATGTAATGAGCTTGGAGCTGGGTTCTGCCAATTTCATTCAATATGGCTGTGTTTAATAGTGATGTGACTTCTTGGCCATCTGTAGTAAGTTATTTTCTCATGTTCCTTGTTTCCCTTTCCCTTGTTGAGAAGGTCATTTCCTTGTATTTACATGACTTCTTTCACAGACTCCCTAGCCTTTCTCTGTAGGGTTTTACATCCTGATTCAGTCTTTTACACAAGGTCACAGCCCCCTGACTATTCCCATGGATTCTGTTCTTTCTTTTTCTTCTGATATTGTCCCCTCTTCACCCCACTGCCTGGCTACTTCACACTGCTCATTATAGCTTTTCTGATAGCTGACGGAGTCGTCATATTGGTCTGAAATTTATCTATAGCAATATAGCATCTAGAGTTATGACCTTCAGACTTCTGGAGTAACCAGGAGATATTACTCCATTTGCATTAAGATGCCATAGCATGGCTTCTATTAGGTCTTCCACAATATTCAACCTAGAAGTACAGTTGGCTGTATGATTTCATGACGATCCATAGGTTTGCCTATTAAATTCTGCCTTCCATTTTTGTATCTATTTATCTTCAGAATTTCTGGTTAGTTTATTGCCATCTTATGCATATCATGCTCATAAATTGGTGGTATGTGGGAAGGGCACTGGACTTTTAGGTCAGAAAAGTGGGTGTTAACTCTCACTCAGCACTCACATAATACTGTGAGGGTGAGTTCTTCAACTTCGTCTAAGCCTCAGTTTCCTCATATTTAAAAGGAGGCTAATACTGACCTCATACAGATGTCAAGATTCAATGAGATCATGAACCCAGCACAAAAACTTCTCAGCTCTGATTACAATTATACTCCAGATCATATCACATAGCATTAGGAAGGTTAGCTGAATGCTATCAAAGCACTTTCAAGTAAAAGGTATAATATGTGTACCACAACAACAGCATTTTTTTTTTTTTTTTGAGACAGAGTCTCTCTCGCTGTCAGCCCAGCTGGAGTGCAGTGGCGTGATCTGCCTCCTGGGTTCAAGTGATTGTCGTGCCTCGGCCTCCCGAGTAGCTGGGATTATAGGCATCCACCACCACACTTAATTTTTGTAGTTTTAGTAAAGATGGGGTTTCACCATGTTGGCCAGGCTAGTCTTGAACTCCTGCCCTCAAGTGATCTGCCCAGTTTGGCCTCTCAAAGTGCTGGAATTGTAGGCGTGAGCCACCATGCCCAGCCTATGCACTCTTGAGCCCTGTAGTTGGTAACTGTTTCAACTAACATGTCTTAATGTACTGTTCAGAGTAGGTTCTTCTCTCCCAGCTTGTGCCACAAATTCCAATTATGCTTGATTCCAAAATGCATCATCATCATTATAATTTGTGAAAATGACATATATATATACATATATATATATACATATATATATATATATATATATATATATATATATATATATATACACTTTTTGAGATGGAGTCTCATTCCAGCCTGTTGTCCAGGCTGGAGTGCAGTGGCACAATCTCAGCTCATTGAAAGCTCCACCTCCCAGGTTCACGCCATCCTCCTGCCTCAGCCTCCTGAGTAGCTGGGACTACAGGTGCCCATCACCACGCCCAGCTAATTTTGATTTTGTATTTTTAGTAGAGACGGGGTTTCACCATGTTAGCCAGGATAGTCTCCATCTCCTAACCTCATGATTCACCCACCTTGGCCTCCCAACATGCTGTTGGGATAATTTTTACACACCCACTATGTACCAGGTGCTGTGCTAGGTGCTCAAAGATTTTATCATACAGTTGGAGTCCTCAAGGAGCTTGTTTTTGGTAGAGAGGTAATAAAAATATAAAAGAAGAAATAACAAAGCAAAGGAATGTAAATTTAATGGAAACAGATAAGTACAGAAAATTAGAGGAAATACAGATCCTTGTGGGGTTTTGTGATTAGCTACAGGGTGCTAGCTAATTCCCTCTCCCCTCTACTTAACACTCTCCCTGCCTTCCACCAGAGCATTTCTCCTTCTTCCTTTTAGTAATAAAACTCTGAATTGTAGCTAGGCTGAGACTCCCAAATACAGACTACATTTTCCAGCCTCCTTTGCAGCTAGTTGTGGTCATATGACTAAGTACTGCCCCATGAGATGCGAGTGGTAAGTGATGTGTGCAACTTCCATGTTATACTCTTCAAAGGAAGCTGCTTTGTTCTCAATTTTCTCTTTTGCCTTACTGCAGGCTGAAATGTGGACCTGTGCCTTTGCCCTTACTGAAGCTCTCATCATGTAAATAAGTAGCTCTACTAGATCTCAGAATAATCTCATAGATAAGAGTGGGCTACCCATCCCCAACTGCCTGCCTACCTCTAGTCACTATTTTGATGGGGTAAGGTTTTGAGTGTGGATAACTAGAGAATAGTGATACCACAGAGGAGGTACTGTAAAACTATATACAAAGAAAACCAGTTCTATATATTAGGTGATAGCAGTGCATCTATTAGGAAATATCCACCCAGCAGAAATGCAAAATTAAAGCTCTGGGGAGGCATCTGAAAGAAAGGTTGAAACCATGGGGAAAAGGATAACAGAGAGTTAAATGGAAAACAGGAAAACAGTGCTATTGAAGGTCAAGGGAAGAGTTTTGACAAAATAGGGTTCACTCAACATGGGAGTAGATGAGAGTGAAGGTAACTATAAAGAGAGATTAAACTTGGTTCCTCAGTTCATGTTCTCTTTATCTGTATGCCCTCATTTCTAGCTTTACTTAAACTATTTTTCCCAAAAATCTGATCTTTTTGATTTCTCTGTGCTGCCAAGATACTCATCACATCCTGCCTTGATTTACACAAACTCCTTCTCACTGGCCTCTTTCTCATCAATTTCCTACTCCAGTCTTTGCCAAATGTTACTGCCAAGTCCATTTTCCTTTCCTGCTGTTCAGACTATGCTTCTCCCACTCTGCTTTGGCTTCTCTTCACCTTCCAGCCTCCCCATAACTCTGCACCTGCTTACAACTTTTCCTCATCCTTCCAACAGCCCCATCCCACACCCCACCTCCACTCCTTCCTCTGGCCGTCTCATCTCCTCTGGAATCTTTAACCACCAAATTCATGCACTCATAACTTCAGGCCAACACCCTACATTATCCTCCTCAGCAGATCCTATTCCTGCTGCAAAGAAACCCAGTGTATCCACTTCCTGTGTGAAGCTTGCTAGCTCTAATAACTGTATGCTGTGTGCTGCATTCCTCCAGAGTATTTACAAAAGAGTATTGCTTGGACTGTACTCTTTCCTGTCCCTATTACCTCTAGGGCCTTGTATTGTTTGTTCTGGAAGAACATGATTTCATTACTGTCAGATAATTTCTGCTTTTTGTAAAGTACTTATTGGTGTTAACTTGGGGTACTACATAAATAATACAAATCTCACAATGCCTCTCTGATGAGACAGCCTAAACCCAACCAGTTTGTCCAAAAGTACCTTGAGCTTTTCTTTCTCAGTAGTGCCTGGGAAAAAAGCATTATCTGTCAAGAAAAGGGAGAAAATTAATGCACAGAAAGAAAGCTATGATGTTTCTATTGTCCTCAACAAATAACGCTCATGGAAAAAAAAAAAAACATATTTGAGTGAATCCAAAATTCAATGAGCATTATAGGTAGCTCAGCAAAAACTCCTTTCTAGCTATGGAACATTCTTCAAGGACATAGCTTATTATCACAGAAAGCAATGATTTGCCTTGCCACATCTGAACCTTTGCTCATGCCAGTTTCACTTAGCATATATACTAATGTATTTCATTTTAGTGAAAATGCTCACTATGAAACCTAAAGAACTAAGATATATATTTATAAGTACATAGGCAAGTATGGAGAATAAACTTGTATATATGTCTCTAGGAGCACGATTTAAATAATTGTTGCTTAATGCTAGGTTTTCTTCTCAACAAGAAAAAAAACTGAATACTTATCATTAATTTAAATGCACTTGATATTTTTGCAAAATGTAGAAACTGAATAATAAAGAAAGGTTTGGTTTTTTTTTTTTTTGCATTTATTTTACATGATGAAAAAAGTCCTCGAAATTCAGCATAGAGGTTTCATTTTCAATAAGAATCAGAAAACTGTCAAAGACAAACTGTTTTCTACCATACAAATGACTTGATCACAGATAATAAAATCGCACAAACCTCAAAGCCTAAATAACCATGTAAATGGGTTCTATGATTTTCGAGACAGATGGTGAATCACAACAGTGATGGGTTATGAATTCCAAAAAGATTGTCCTTCAGAATATAACAAAAAATGACTGAGGAAGCAGATTTAAAATATAGTTAAAGTAAAACCAAAATAGAAAAATCGCATCAATTTTTAAAAGATCAAGAAGACAGAAACAGAGAACATATAGACTATATTAGAACCACTTTACAAAGAAAATCATTTTAAATTGAAACATTATGTTTATGTTAACAGAAGGAAATTGGAATGTATTTCAACAAGATGAGTAATGTTATCTGCTTCATTCCATGTCATGTCCAAGACTGTAGAAATTGCAGCCTACTATGTCTATCAACCTGCTTATCACTTGCTGCTGGCCTAGAGGTATGCCCAGCAACCATGGTCACTGGTGGGAACTCTTAATCTCCTTATCTAGTTCTTAGCTGCATAACATGAGAGTGAATTAGGAGCCATTAAGGAAGATAATTAAATTCTCATTAATAAGATCTTGCATTCCCAGTACCACCCAAAGGAACCCAGGTTAGATTAAATCACAGACAACCCTGTCTAGGTAAGGATTGATAGTCATAGTCTGTCAATTTTGGCCAACAATAAATGAACTCTAGGAAGGCATAAGCAAATATGGTGGAGAAAAATAATCAAGAGTGCTAACCTCAGCCCTGACTCTTGGATATGTATTCTTGGGCCATTTAGACATATTATTTTGTATATTTATATTAACTAATAATATATATGATAAAATACATAGCATGTATAATTAAATATCTATAATATTACTTGCCTCTGCTTACATTCCTTGCCTCATCTCTCAACATTCTTTTCTACTTTCTCTATTCTTTTCTCTTTTCTCTATTCTTCAGCTCTGCTGCCATTCTCTCAGGATACACCATGCTTCTTCCTGACTTAGAGTCTTTATACCTGTTCTTCCCTCTGTCTAGGCCTTTCTCCCCTTTAGCCAAGGTAGTTCCTATTTAGGCTTTAAGTCCCCTTTAAATGTCATTTTCCCTACCACTGCTTCACAGAAACTTGTAGGTTTTCTTCAATGTATTCATCCTAGTTCTGGTTAATTGTAATGTCTGCCTTAAGTAAATGATAAACTCCAAGACAAGAGAGCGTCTACCTTTCCCTTTTTTTCCCTCCACAAACTGTATTTCCAGTGCTTAGTGAATAAGCTCAGGAATAGCTCTGTCAGTGTTTATTGAATGAATGGATGAATGAAGGATTCTGTTGGTGAGTAGGGTGTTACTCTGAACATTTCATAAAATCTTGCTGTTGCACATGCAGAGACAAATAACTTGGTGCCCAAAAAGAAAGACTCTTTTTGATATATTATGGCTTGGCTTTATTTACTTCCTGGATGCAGATGAAAACTTCAAAATTTTCCCTAAGAATATTTTGGTGACCAAGAAAATTGACCAGGAAAAATTCCAGCCTGGAATTTTGTAGAAAATAGGAGCTAGAAGATTCCTCTCATCTAATCTTCCTGGAGAGGGAAGAGACTGGCTCCACTGACATCCAGTGGTATGCAATGGAGACTCAGACTGTGTATGGCAAGGAGGGATCCCCTCGCCCCACCCACAGACTCTAATCAAGTGGCAAATGACAGCAGGCTTTAATGAGACTGGAGTGATTTCATGAAGACCTAGAGCATATTATATTATAATCTACTTTGCAAATAAGGCTGGCTGATTAATTTGGTGTGGTCATAGTACTTAAGAGAGGAGCCCTTAGTTTTGGAAGCAATTGGTTTCAGAAACACTGTCCAGGTGGGTCTGCAACAGTAGAAGGTCTAAGTGACACCCAGAGATGAAATGTTACTCTTGTCAAGGTGTATTGCTGATTTGCTGTGTGTTATACATTAAGAAATATAAGCTCCTCAAAGACAAACCCATCAGAGACAGTCCTCAAAAGTGTATTTCTGAGTTGGTACAGTATTCATATTCATTTATGATTTCATTTTTGTTTCATAGACCACCAATAAATTTGGGAAATAATGCATCTGCATATCCCTTCTTGGACAGTCACAATATATATGGCACATTGATGACTTTGAGAAGTCCTGCACTAAAGGTTATTCACCTCATTTGACCACTAATACTTCTTATTCATAAAAAAACTTATTTGTCAATAAAGCAAAGTTGATGTATTAAAAAAAAACTTCTAAGCCTCAGTGGCTTAAAATAGCAAGGTTTATTTATCGCTCATGCTATATATCCATTGTTGGTTGACTAGAAATCTTACACTACAGTCTTTACTCTGAGATCCAAAGTGTCAGAGCCACCATCATCTGAGCATTTCTTGTTGCTCTGGAAGACAGAAGGTGAACTCTGGGTGTTTTAACAACTAAATATTGCAGCCTGAGAGTGACTCATAACTGTGGAATTTTGTCTCAGAACTCATTGGTCAGAAGTAGTCACATGGGCCCACTCAACTATGAGGGGCTGAGAAAGTACTATCCTACCATCTATCTGAAAAGTAGACAGCCAGAAATATTCAGTGGACAGCACTGATGACAACTAACCCAGTTAACCTGGTTAAACGCTAATGTTCATTAAAGTATAGCTGGGACCCACTGCTGTTCGTGGTTTTACAAACAAGGATTGGGGACTTCTAGTTTTAAAACGACAGCATAGAAGCAAACTGGCTTCACTCCCTCCCCCTCCCTCCCTCCCCTAAAACAAATATACAGCACTGAGATTTTCACCAGCAACAACCCAGAACTCAAATATGAGGATGAAATAGTTCCCAAGGCCACAGGGAAGTGTAAAAACTCCAAGCAGATGGTAAGAGAAGCAGACTTCCACATCTGTGATGCCTCTCCCTCCCCATTCATTCTGGCAACAAGTACATGGAAAATCTTCCCCATGTAGAAACTCATGGTATCTACACTGAAAAAAATGAAACTGAGGTGGTAAACTAACTTTCCTACTATCTTGGGTTCCCTGGAAGGAAGCTTTCTTGCCTTACCCCACAGGAACTATTGTGACTGCCTGAAGAAGGAAATATCCCTGAGGAAAGACAGAGACAAAGGAGGTAGGTGGAATCACTATCCTCAGCCCCGGAAACTGCCTGTAAGTTGGTCAAAGGAAATGTCAAATCAGAGTGGCTATACAACAGCACCACACTATTGGAAGTATGTTCCACAGGTCCCCTGGGCACAAACTCCTAGCCCGTCTTCCCACACCTCCAGGATAATGTCTTTGGGACCCTTCCCATTTGGGACATGCAGCACTCCCATCATTTACCAGAGCAGGCAAACCTGGGCTTAAGATGGCATCTGGAGCCAAAAAGGAGGCAGCAACTTAGTGTTAAGGATTTGCTAAGCAAATATATATACACACATATATATGCACACACATATATACATATATATACACATATACATATATTTTAAAAAGCCAGGAAGAGAAAAAGGAAATAACTAATCCTTCAGTGCAAAGACATAGGTATATACCTACTAGAAACAGGAGCAAATAGGGAACCATGATCTCCTCAGAAAGATAAAGCAAAACTCCAGTGACTGAGCCTAACAAGATGATGATTTGTGAGCTCTCCAACCAAGAATTCAAAACAGCAATTTTAAAGAAACTCAGTGATCTCCAAGATAACACAGAAGAGAAGAGCAATTCAGAAATTTATCAGAGAAATTCAACAAAGAGATTGAAGTGATTAAAAAAATTAAACAGAAATCTTGGAATTGGAGAAACACATTTACTGAATTGAAGAACTCATTAAAGGCTCTCAACAGCAGAATGGACCAAGTAGAGGAAAGAATCAGTGAGCTCAAAGACTAAGCATTTGAAAACACACAGTCAGAGGAGAAAAAAAGGAAAAGATAAAAAAAGAACCCGCAAAAACCTATGAGATACAGAAAATTACCTTAGAGAATCAAATCTAAGAATTATTGGTGTCCAAGGGGGAGCTAAGGAAGAGCAAGAGGTAGAAAGGTTATTCAAAGAAATAGCTGAAAACTTTCCAAAACATGAGAAAGATACAAGTATCCAGGTACAGGAAGGTCTGAGAACACCAAATAGATTCAACCCAAATAAGACTACCCCAAGTTATATAGTAATCAAATTCTTAAAGGTCAGGGACAAAGAGAAAATTCCAAAAGCAGCAAGATAAAGCAAATAAGATACAAGAGAGCTCCAACTCATCTGGCAACCAACTTCTCATGGAAGCAAAATAGGCCAGGAGGAAGTGGAATGACATTTTCAAAGTACTTAAGGAAAAAAAATGCCAACCAGAATACTACATCCAAAAAATTTATCCTTCAAATATGAAGGAGAAAGTCTTTCTCAAACAAAAGCTGAGAGAATTCAGCACCACAAGAACCATTTTTCATGAAGTACTAAAGAGAGTTCTTTAATCTGAAAGAAAAAAACTACTAATGTGCAAAAGGAAAACTTTTCAAGCTATAAAACCAGCTGGTAAAATTAAATACATAGACAAACCCACAATACTCTATTGTTTTAATTTTGGTGTATAACCAATTCAAAACTTTAGTAAGAAGCCCAAAATATAAATCTATCAGAAACAATGATAGGTACAGCAACCTGTTAGGAGATAAGTAATATAAAAATACATAAATTGAGACAATTAAAAGTCCAAATGTCAGGGGAGTGGAGTTAAAATGTAAATATTTTGTGTGTTCCTTTTTTGCCTTTGTTTCTAGTCTTTAATTTGTGATAAGTCATCATCTCTTTTAAAGTAACTTGTTGTATCTACAAAATGTTTTTGATAACCCTCATGGTAACTACACTGCAAAAATCTATAATAGATTCACTAAAAATAAAAACAACTAATCAAAACATGCTATCAGAGAAAATCACTTAACCACAAAGGAAGATAGTAAGAAAGGAGAAAATGAAGAGAGAGATCTCATAACAACCAGAAAACAGGCAACATTAGTAAGTTCTTAATTATCAATAATAAAACAGAATGTAAAATGGTCTCAATTCTCCAAGTAAAAGGCATACAGTGGCTGAATAGATAAAGAAACAAGACTCAACTATATGTTGCCTTCAAGAGACCCACTTCACCTATAAAGACAGACTGAAAGTGAGGGGTGGAAAAAATATTCCATGCAACTGGAAACCAAAATAGAGCAGGAGTAGCTATACTTATATCACATAAAATAGACTACAAATCTAAGATTATAAAAAGAGACAAAGGACACTATATAAGGATAAAGGAGTCTATTAAACAGGATGTAACAACTATAAATATCTATGCACCCAACACTGGAACTCCCAAATATTTAATGCAAACATTAATAGATATAAAGAGAGATATCTACTGAAATACAATACTAGTAGGGGACTTTCACAACGTGTTCTCAACAGTGGACAGCTCATCCAGACAGAAAATCAACAAAAAAACAGGGGAGTTAAACTACCTACTAGATCTAATAGGCCTAGCTGACATTTACAGAACATTTTACCCAACTGCAGCAGAATACACATGCTTTAGCATATGAACATTCTCCAGAACAGATCATATCTTATGCCACAAAACTCATCTAAACAAAATTTTAAAATCCAGAAATCGTATCAAGTATCTTTTCTCACCACAATAGAATAAAACTAGAAATCATAACAAGAGGCAACTCAGATAATACACAAACACATGCAAATTAAACAACATCCTTCTGAACAACCAATGGGTCAATGAAGAAATTAACAAGACAATTTTTAAATTTCTTGAAACAAATGAAAATGGAAATATAACATACCATAATTTATGGGATAAAAGAAAAGAAGTACTAAGAGGGAAGTTTATAGCAATAAATGTCTATACCAAAAAAGGAGAAAGACTTCAAATAGCCTAATGATGTACCTCAAAGAACTAAAAAAGCAGAACAAACTAAACCCATTAGGAGAAGGAAAGACATAATAAATATCAGAGCAGAAATACATGAAATTAAGATTTAAAAAATTACAGAAGATCAACAAAACAAAAAGTTGGTTTCTTGAAAAAGGTAAACAAAATTGACAAACCTTCAGCTAGCAAGAAGAGGGGAACCAAATAAATAAAATCAGAAATCAAAAAGAAGACACAACAACTGAGATCTCAGAAATATAAAGTATCATTAGAGACTATTATAAACAATAATACACCAACAAATTGGAAAATTTAGAAGAAATGAATTCCTTCATACATGCAATCTACCAAGATTAAACAATGAAGAAATAGAAAACTTCACCAAACCAATAATGAGTAGCAAGATCAAAGCCATAATAAAAAGTCTCCCATCAAAGAAAGACTCAGAGGAAGAAAAGCCCAAGGTAAGACCTACTGGCTTAGAATTCCAGCCAGCTACCATTAGTGGCATTGCACCTCCCTAAAAATGAGCTCCCAGGGGGAGGGGCAGGCCATGTCTTTGCTGTTTAGGTGCCATAGCCATTCTAGCCTTCAGGCTTTGGAGAGTCCAAATTGACCCATGGTGGAAAGGATCCCCCAGCATAGCACAGCACAGCACAGTTGCTCTACCAAAATGTGGCCAACTGCTGCTTTAAGTGGATGACCGATCCCATTCCTCCTCACTGGGCAGAACCTCCCAACTGAGACCTCCAGCCACCTCTGTCCAAGCTCTTCAGCCAACAGAGGTCTGAATTGCCCCTGGGATGGCTCTCCCAGAGGGAGGGGCAGGCTGCCATCTTTGCTGTTACGGTGACTTAGCTGTTCCAGCCTTCGGGCTTTGGAGAGTCGAAGCCAACCCATAGTGGAAGGGGTCCTCCAGCATAGCATAGCTGCCCTACCAAAATGTGGCCAGACTGCTGCTTTAAGCGGGTACCTGATTCTGTTCCTCCTCACTGGGCAGGACCTCCCAACCAGGGCCTCCAGCCACCCCTGCCCATGGTCTCCAACCTACAGAGATGTGAATTTACTCAGGGACAGAGCTCCCAGCGGGAGGAGCAGGCTGCCATCTTTGCTGTTAGGGTGACTTAGCTGTTCCAGCCTTTGGGTTTTGGAGTGTCTGAGGTGACCGGAGGCAGAAGTGGACCCCCAGTGCAGCACAGCTGCTCTACCAAAACGTGACCAGACTGCTTTTTTCCTGATCCCATTCCTTCTCACGGGACAGGACTTCCCAACTGGGGTCTCCAGTCATTTCCTACAAATGCCTTTGGGTGGGCAACAAGTCCATGACTCCTTGGGACAAAGCTCCCAGAGAGAGGGGCAGGCTGCCATTTTTGCTGTTTCATAGCCTTCACTGGGGACACCTCCAGTTCTGGAAAATCTGAGGTGACAAGGGACTGGAGCGGGCCCCAAGCATACCACAGCAGCCCTACAGAAAAGTGGCCAGACTGTTATGTGGGTGCCTGTTCCCATAGCTCCTTACTGGACAGGTTCTCCAGGCCTGGGCCTCAAGCCACCGCCCCCCACACCCCCACCCCACCACCTGCACCACCCCCACCACTCCCACCACCGCCGCCAAAACTACTGAGCCACTACCAACTGAGAAACTCCCCAGACAGGACCTCCGGGGGCAAGAAAAAATAATTCTTTTGGAAAATTTTATGAAAACAATTTTTTTCACTTAAAGTCTTCAGTGGATTTCCTACAATAGATAACAAAATCATTTTCCAGCCAATTCCTCATTGCTTTTCTCAAAGACAAATGCTATGTAACAGAAAACATGAATAATTCTACAACACAGCCTATTTCTTGGCTACTAGAGGGAGGTGTACCGTAAATGCCCATTTACAATGTCTTCTGCACAGGTGTGCAAAGAATTAATGGTATCAGATTAATCCCATAAGAATATAAATAAAGTTGGCATAGAATTCATATAAACATTAAAAAGTATATATACTTTTTATATATACTTTTATAACCATGATAACCCCTGAAAATTCATTTCTGATGAAGTCTACTGAATCAAAACAATGTCTTGGTACCTTGTTTGATAGTTGGCCATAACAGTATCACATAATTACACAGAACAAAAAGGCAGTGATAATGTTCAAAAATAAGTACCTTGGTTCTGAGATGTTACCTGTATATCAAGAACAATGAAGGTGCTTATCAGTGGTCATTCAAAAGTCCTTAACTCACTGCTTCTCTGAGAAATATAGGATGTGTTAAATTCATGTCATTTCCTCAGGCACCTCCAAGTTCCTCTCCAGTTCTTCCTTACATATTTCCTATATAGAATCATATTTAAGTCACCTAATATATGGAAAATGGATTGAGCAATGCTTGGCACATAGTAGTCACTAAGTATTTATTGTTATCATTATCATTATTACTTCATGTCTTACAAACTTTGTATGTCACATTCCCTGCAGAAATTCTAAAGTGTGATTTGCTTTAGCAAGTTCAACACAGTGCTTTCAGGGGAGAGGAAGTCTAATGTGTAGAGCATTTCGATATTACATTGTTCTTATTTAGGACAAAACAGGCAAATCACCTAAGAAGTTATCAAAGTGATCACAAATGCACTTAGAAGATTTGTTGGGGGTACCTTTAGATAAATATCCCCAAGCTATTACCTGAAATAAGTGTTGAGAACAAATTAAAAGTAGTATTTGATAACTGTACTGGAAAAAAGCACTGATAAAACAGTCATATCCTCACATTGCATTTCCTTCACACTGTGGCAATCCATTGCAACATTATGAAAGTATTTCAATGTATATTTTATTTTTATAATAATGAATCTAATATTCTGTAATATCCTTTGATTTGTTATATATCATTCATACATCATTCATTCCATTCACTTAAAGCATCATCTTCACCAGGCATTTCTGTTGGTAATTGGTCAAGAGAAGTTGAATCTTTGTATCTCGCAGAACTCTGCTCTGATTGTACCTCAGGTGTAGAGGCTTTTGCCCCCCAGAAAGCCTTGACTGCTGCCCTGGAAGAAAAAAGCAAAAACCAAAACCACCATATGAAGCGAAAACTAAAACTGAATAGATTTCTATATTTTCTATGTATAGAAATATATATGTGTGTGTATTACCTGTATGTATATATTATATATATGGTACAAATATATACAACCTGTACATATACAAATATATATAACCTGTATATATATATTTGTACCTGTATATATATTACAGGTACATTACATTACAGGTATATTACAGGTATATTATAAAGGAAATAAAAAGAATATAAATGTATTTATGACTACTGAACTGTATACTTTAAAATGGTAAAAATGATAAATTTTATATTCAAATTTTATCTCAAAGAATAAAATTTTTAAAAATTACAATGATAAAAATTACGACTCAAAAATGTTTAGTGCCTACACTAAGGTTACATAACTATACCTACTCAGGAAAAAAAATCGGAAGGCTGATTTTTAAAAACACTTTTACGGGGGTGGGGGGTCTGGGACGTACTAAAAAAAATAATTCCTTTGGAAAATTTTATGAAAACAATTGTTTTTGCTTAAAGTCCTCAGTGTACTTTCTACAATACATAACAAAATCATTTTCCAGCCGGTTCATTGTGATGATGCATCCAGCTGATGCATCATAAACTAAAAATGAATAATGAATAAAAAGGTACTTCTTAAAGAAGAGGTAATATATAAGTATATATAGTATATATGTGTGTACATATAGTATATATATTATATGTAAATACAGTATATATACGGTATACAGGTCATATGTATTACTATATGTATATATATTATATACGTGTATATAATATATGTTATATGTATTATATACACATGCATGTAAACATAATATATAATATATTACCTCTTCTCTAATAAGTTTTATGCATTATTTTTAGTCTGTGATACATATATATTACATATATGTATCTATATATGTATACACATATAATACACATATATGTATGTATACATATATGTTACAAATATACATATGTAATATATATGATGATATTTATCATAGTTACATGAGTATTACACCCTGGTAAGCCTGAGGGCTCATATACATACATACTATATATATGTGATGTATACACAATCATCTGTAATATATATACATCACAGATTAAAATAACAAAAAGGCACTTCTTAGATATGAGGTTGTATATGTTATACATAAATATATCTACATATATACTATATAACCCATATATTATATACACATGTATGTTATATATTATATATAAATTATACTATATACATATTTGGTACACATATATGACCTATATATGATATCTTTATATTGCATATAGAATATATGTACATAGATATATGTATATTGTATATACAATATATGTACATACATATAAAACATATATATTACCTCTTCTCTAAGAAGTGCCTTTGTGTTCATTATTCATTTTTAGTTTGTGATGCATCAGCTACAAATCGATAGTACATGAGCCCTCAGATTTACCAGGGTGTACTACTCATGTAGGTATTATAAATGTTGTCATACAAATGAATTAGTAGGTTACAATAACCAAGGTTTAGAGTTGAGAGAACCAAAACTGGACAACACAAATATTCATTAAATAAAACTTTTTAAAGCAATTAACATGTAAAATTGTAAAAATTGCATTTAAAAGCTCTCTCATAGCTCGAGAACCAAGTCATGAGATTGTTTTAAAAAGCATCTACATAAAGAGATGGGGTAGCCTGAACTAGGGCAGTCACAGGAGTAATGAAAGGAGATGGACAGTTTCAAGGCAACATGTAGGAGACATCACGGACAGGGCTTTGCAATTCACTGGATGAGGAGAGGGAAGAAGAGGAGGATGTCAATCAAGGGTGATGATGCATTCCGCCATTCACCTACCAATTTACGATTATGAAGATCAATAAGAAGATTATAAATACACAGATAATGACTCCTATGGTCAGCACAAAAATTAGGGCTACATCAGTGACTGGTAGGCCTGATCTTCTCATTTGCAATTCTAGAGAAAACACACAAACCTAATGAGTATTACTACTGAGGAAAAGGAAATGAGTATCTAACTTAAAAGTTTATATTTGAAAAACAACTCTAGAAACATAAAGAAATACTTAGAGCAGAGAAAAATATTAATCATCTTGCTCCGCATGTTTGAAATCTCCTTTTCAAACATGCAAAAAGGTTAAAAGAATTTGACAATGAACAGCCTGTATTACCACCATCTAAATACTACCATTAATATTTTAAAATTCATCTATCCATTCCTCTATCAACTCATTAATCCATCTTATTTTTATGCATTTCAATATAATTTACAAATGTCAGTATACTTCCCCCAAAATTTTTCAGCAAGCACGTCGTTAACTGGATTTTAATATTAGTTTTTTCTTTGAAATAAAATTTTCACACAAAGAATTGCACAGAGATCTTAAATGTACATTTGCTTAGTTTTCACAAAGACAAACTCGTATAAGTAACTAAATGCTAGTCAAGATACAGAATATTACTATACCCCAGAAAGCTCCCTTGAGCCTCTTCCTAATTAATTCCTTCTTCATTCTTCAGAGGCAACAAGTATCCTGATTTTCTTTTTCACCATAGATTAGCTCTGACTATTCTAGAACTACATATAAATGGAAACACACACTAGGTAATCTCTTGTGTAAAGATTTGTTTACTCAGAATAATGTTTTAGAAATTCACCCATACTGTTATATGCAACTATCTTTTTTTTATTACTAGGTATACTCCACAATTTGTTTACTCGTCCTCCTACTGATGGATAACTAGGCTGTTCCAGTTGTGAGATACTATAAATAAAGCTGCCATGAACATTCTTATACAAGTCATTTTGTGAATATATATGTTAATTTTTGGCTAACTATCTAATAATAGAATTGCTGGGTCGTAGGGTAGACAGATGTGTGTTTAGCTTTCTAAGAAACCATGAGAACTTTCTCAAACTGATTGTACTGACTGTACATGTTTTATAAATGTTTTCTACCAGATTTTGGCTTGCCTATTCATTATCCTAATGATTTCTGTTAATGAGCTGAAGTTTTTAATTTTGATGCAGTCTGATTTATTCCATGTTTCTTTTTATGGTGATTGTTTTCTGAATTATGTCTAAGAAACCTTTGCTTACTCCTGAATCATGCAAATATTCTCCTATATTTCTTTCCTAAAACTTTATGGGTTTAGCTTTTACACTTAAGACTATGATACCTCTCTAATTTTTATATTTGCTCATTCAATTCCTTTCTTACATGTGGATATGTGTGTTTCCATACACATATCCACACACCCCGACTCCTCTCTCTTTAGGAAATGGGGTCTTGCTATATTGCCCAGGTTGGCCTTGAACTCCTGGGCTCAAGTGATCCTCCCACCTCAGCCTCCCAAGTAGCTAGTATGATAGGCACACACCACTGTACCCACCTCATGCACCACTCTTACATCAAGCATTCCCTCCCATATCTCTCTGCTTTCAGCAAATAAGGTTATTAAAGAGACAAAACCAGTCTACCATATGTATTATAGTATTGCTATATTGTAAACTGGTAAAAAGCCAATTAACATAGAATATTACTTCCTTTGTGAATTATATGCCTTTATTATAGCTCTTTTATGTCTCCAAATTCTAGAATCATAAAAGATTCATGGAAGAAAGAACTACAGAGATCATCTGATCCAACCATTGCATTACACAGATGAGTAAACCAAGGTCCAGGGAGGTTTAATTTATACAAGGTATATTTTGACTATTTAAATATTTTGATTTTGATAAGTACCACTCAGAAGTAGTCTTCTATATGAGCAATCTCAACTGCTTATTTTTCTGGATTTGCTTCCCTATCTGTTAGACATCATGGAGTATAACTTTCTATTTTGCCTAGTAATTCCACAGCTATAAACTCAAGTTAGGGATCTCGCTAAATAGTTCCAAGTATGCCAGAGAAAGTACATCTACATTTATGTTCCAACATTGTTGGATTTTTAAAAATCTTTTTATTTCAGAATAACTTTAGATTTACACAAGCGGTGGCATTTTGGAAACTTAAATAAAAGATATCTTTTAGAACTGAAACCTGACAAGGAGAAATGCAAAATTCATTTATCCATTACTCTGCAATGTTAGCTGAGAGAGGGTGGAGAGAGAGGGGCATGAAGATTTTATTTATTACAACAGTAGTCTTGCAAGGGTCACCAAGACTATTTTTACAGGTAATGAAAAAATAGGCTCAATTTCTATTGAAATGTTTAATGAAAAATAGGCTAAATTTGATACTATCACCTTAGTACATAACTAAGCTTATGTACATAATAGTTTCCTAGGACCACTATAACAAAGTACCACAAACTGAGTGACTTAAAAACAACAGAAATGTATTGTCTCACAGTTTTGGAGGCTAGAAGTCTGAAAACAATGTGTTGGCAGAGCCATGCTCCCACTGAGGGTTCTTGGGGAGGATCCTTCCTTGCCTCTTACAGCTTCTCAGCTTCTGGTAGACATTCCTTGGATTCTGGTAGCATAACTCCAATTTTTGTCTCCATTTTCACATGGCTGTCTTCTCCCTGTGTCTCTCTGTGTCTTCACCTGGTATTCCCCACCCCACGCTCCATCTGTGTTTGTGTGTCTGTGTGCACACAAACATGCCCAAATAGTCCTCTTCTTATGAGGGTACCAGTTATATTGGATTAAAGGCCCACTCCGCTCTAGTACAACCTCATCTTAACTAATTACATCTGCAAAAAATCCTATTTCCAAATATAGTCACATTCTGAGTACTTCAAAGTATCTTTTTTAACAATGCCTAATTATGAAAGACAACAATTGTGGGAGTGAAAAATCTGATATTTAAGTGAATGGATGAGAATTTTTCACTAGGGAAACCATATTTACTCTAAAAATATCTCTATTACATATTTGTTTCATGCTAGTACCATATTGTGTAGACATTTCTAGCCAAAACATTTGTTTGATTTCTAATCAGCCAAAGGGGTCTGTTGCAGTGGTGTACCCAATTGTCATGTTTAAAGAAATTAGTAGATACTGGAGTGTTCTAAAAACATTTTGTCATTCAATCAGTGCACTTACTGAGATGGCAGAGTTATCCCACCATTCCTGGACTGATGTAAGAGAGAGAAGTTAACTTTGTCTCAACAAAGGCCTGACATTTTAGGGTCTGTGTTCCAGTCTTTAACATATACATTACCAAATGCATGCTCCCTTCTACGTATGAGAGGAGCTAACCACACTGAATTGTCCTAACAGGGACGAGGTAGCAGGGACAAAGCCTGAGAATGGCTCCACACACCTTTAATATCATGAACAAGGGCCAGTTGAGATATTTTTTAGCTTAATGATGTTTTTATTCTCTTGCCTTTTTTAGAGCTTTATTGAAAATTATCCTTTTAATGACACCTGTTATCCCAGTAGAGGGATAAGATTATTAGCTTTCACCATGAAGATGTTTCTAAACTCATTAAACAGCGTATCAAAGGTGGTTTAAATAGTAGTTTATTTTTTAAAATCACTGTAAAACACTTTAACCTGTTTTCATTTCAATAAAATGGTTATGTTGTGCAGTATCTTTAAACTACAGCAGAAGCTCTTTATTTTGTGTTCAGAAATAGCTTTAAGAAGTCCAAAAACTCCTTTAAAATTACATGTAACTTTTGGCATATTTGTGTGTGGATATTTTTCTGGAAAAAGGATCCTGAGCCTTGATAGGATTCTCAAAAGAACTTGTGACCAAGTCCCCATATCCCTAACAACAAAGTTGATAACAACAATAAAAACAGTTAAGAGCAGTTGAACAAAAGGAAATAATTACCTGGATATGTAAGACATCACAGATTAAACTGAATATATGCAAATGGATCTATCTCACAAGGAAAATATGGTTTCTAATATGTAAAATGACATTCAGGACAGCATTTGCATTTTGTGATATATTTTTTTGAGAACTGTATTAGTGCTTCATCAAAAAACATTTGCTTCAAATATATAATTTTTAAAGAGACATACTTTGACACTGTATTTCTTAATTTTATTTATTTTACTGAATGAAAATTTTCATAAGCATCCATGAGAATTCCATTTATCCATTTTCACTTTTCTAATGAAAGTAAAAGCAAGAATATAATTCAAGTTAGAGGACTGTTCTCCGAAGATACTTAAGAAATACACCAGGTGGGCGGGCGCCTGTAGCCCCAGCTACTCGGGAGGCTGAGGCAGGAGAATGGCGTGAACCCAGGAGGCGGAGCTTGCAGTGAGCCGAGATCGCGCCACCGCACTCCAGCCTGGGCGACAGAGCGAGACTCCACCTCAAAAAAAAAAAAAAAAAAAAAATACACCAGTTTCCCAAACTGAGGCAACTGTGACTACTTTGTGAAAAAGAAATTCAGTAGTATCTTGTAGAAAAGTCTAAATGATGTAAACCAGTGGTTCTCAAAGTGTGGTCTCTGGGACCAGCAGCAACAGAGAAACTTGTTAGAAATGGAAATTCTTGTTCCAGTCCCATCCCAGATCTACTGAATCAGAAACTCTGGGAGTAGGGCTACAGATTGGTGTTTTAACAAGCCTCCAAGTGATTTTAATGCTCTTTAAAGTTTGGCATATAAGCAAACCAAGACATTGCTGGACACTTACCACTGCTCGTATAGATTGTGAATTTAATAGTTGCTACTATTTCATTATTATCCAGTGTGTCACACTCGAAAGCCAAGGGGTGATTTTCCCTGCGTACTTCTAGGATTGCTGAATCATTTTCAAGTACAATGGATTGCTATTTAAAAAGAAAAAAACAACAAAGTATCAACATTCTTCATGTACACTTACCAGGAAACAATTTATTTCCCTTAAGGAAAGGAGGGTTACTGTCTCCCTTAGCCGAGTTAAGTAATTAATGATCTACATGGATTTTCAGTCACACAATCCAGACTTCAAATCCCAACCCTACCACTTCATGCCTGTGTGACTGTGGACAAGTTACTCACTGCACCTCAGTTACTTACCTGTAAAAATTGCTATAATGATAGTGATTACCTCACAGAATTGTTACATGGATTAAAAAAGGCTCCAGCACTCAGTGTCATGTCTGGCACTTAATAAACCTTTAATTAATGTTAGCCACTGTTATTATTACACAACTCCTATATAAGCCAATGAAAACCTCGCTTCCGAAATGGAATACTTTGTATAAAATGGACGTTTTAAAGTTCTGATTATAGCTGGCCCTTAGACGTATGTAAAGTTTAGTCCTACCGAATAATGAAAATTTTAAAATTCCAAAATAATAAAGTTGTATAATTCTTAACTTCATTTTGGCAAACTGCTTTTATAAAGAAAGTTTTCTGAAAACCATCAGAACTGAGAAACAAATTTTATCACTCACTAGAAAGCACCAGGTTATATCCATTCATTACTCACTTGGTCTGGCCTTAGAAGTTTCCATATATATTTGAAACGATTTATAGGAGATGTGTGAATACATCCCAGTCTAACACTTTCAAGACTTTCTGAAATTGGTTTACCCCCTGAAAAAAAATTAAACACATAAATACCATTGGGCATTATTAATTGCTTTATACATGACACTACCTGTTTTTTTTTTTTTTGTTTTGTTTTTGTTTTTGTTTTTTTTTCCTAAGACAGGATCTGGTTCTGTTGCCCAGGCTGGAGTGCAGTGGCATGATCTTGGCTCACTGCAACCTCTGCCTCCTGGGCTCAAGCCATCTTCCCACCTCAGCCTCTCAAGTGGCTGGGATTACATGCACATGCCACTATGCCTGGCTAATTTAAAACAAAAAAATCTGTAGAGATGGGGTTTCATCATGTTGCCCAATCTGGTCTCAAACTCCTGAGCTCAAGTGATCCTCCTGCCTCGGCCTCCCAAAGTGCTAAGATTACAGGTGTCACAATACTACTTTAAAAAGCCACCTCCAGTTTTAAAAATCAACTATATGCTGGAAGTTATCAAACTTATAATTGGGAGTTTGAGTGTAGAGGAACAGAAGACCGATAGGTACAAAGATAGTCACCAAAAGAAGCAAATGAGGAGACACCATGGCTCTCTGCTCCTTATGCAGAATAAGTTGTAATTGACCTAGTGATCTGTTAGACTAAACTATGAGATCTATTAGTGGCTTCCAATTTACTTGTTAGGGACTCCCATTAGAGGTACTGAAATTTCATAACAGCATAATGTGATATATGGAACAGCTGTCAAAGTTCCCAATTTAAAGTTTACAAATCTACTGACAAAATGCCACGATCAAAGCATCAAAAGCATTTCACCACAGGATAGCCTCAACTATAGATCCTATATATATTATAGTAAGCCTCCACTATATTATAGAGAATATATGTTAACTTTTATATGTATCTGAAAAAAGGTGAAGCAAAATCAGAAAGCTGCTCAGAACTATAACTGCTTAAACAAGTGGAATTTAAACTGTTATGATTTCCTTTCAGTATGTCAACTAGTTGCCTCCTTCTACTCAGTGGCAACCTGAGGTGAAAAATATTTCCCCAGAGTAAACTCTTGCCCACAGTCTCCCTCCAATACATAATTCAACTCACAGCCACAATCTACTGGTCCACGGCATTCTTCTACCCGTACGACACACTTGGATTCACTAGTAGGGCATCCATTTGTTAATATAACTTCTCTAACACCAATACCTTTGGTTTAAGATAAAAAAAGGCAAATGTTAAGAAAAAAACTGATTCCACAGTGTCTTCACTTTCCCACCTAGGTCTTTTCTTGAGACTTTTCTTCTAATTTCAGAAAGTAAGCTTCTAAATTCAGAATGATAACACTTAAAATTTTTCTGGCTCTTCATTTTGAATTATTTCCTAAAACAGCAATTTTCTGGAGTGAATTACGTGAAACACTAGTTCCCCTGGGTACCATAAGAAAAAGGATTCCATAATCATGCACATTTGAAAATAGTACATTAAATGAAATTAAAGGGATCGCTTTACTACAGAATTTTGAGGGAACTTTTAATATGTTAGTAAATTAACATGCTATTGTGTACATCTGCATTGATCTAAGATGTAAAATTTTTACATTTTTACATTTTAACATCTTTAAAATCAGAATACATTTACAATTGATAATGTCATAAATTAATTGGCAGTATTTTTCCTTTTTAGAGTACATAAAATGTACTTCTTACAGTCCATAAAGTCATGGATTTGATGGAATACAGTGGTATACAATACTTCCCAAATTTATTTGACCCAGGAACTTTTTGGGGAAGCATGGGGGAAGCTCTGGAGGAAAATAAAAAATCACATTTTAGCATAAATGATGCCTTTAAATATTTAGATTCATAAAATATCTGTATTAAATATAGGGAGGACAACCTATCACTGACCAAATCTCCATTTCCAACAAGATGCTCCCTTTAGATTGTCACACTTTTTGTAACAAGAAATTAACTTTCCTAACTGATCTCAGAATTCCAGAGTTTGCCTCACATCACCACAATTGAGAGAAATAACAAAACGCAGGATTAGCTACATGTTGAATCATGTGCCACGTTAAGACAGGTTAAGAAAGAGACCATTTTTATTTCCTTAACTACTAGATTTCCTCTTCCAGCCCCTCTAAGATGTTATCTTACTGGAGATTTTACTAAAATGTAAATTTTGATTTAGCTGTTCTTGAATGGGTTTGAGATTCTGCATTTCTAACAAGCTCCCAGGTGATACTGCTGCAGTCTGTGGACCTCACTTTGAATAGTAAGGGAGAAGGCTACATATGAAATAAGAAAACAGAAGGATGGAAGGAAGAAGGTCTTTGGTTAAGAGAAATGATGGCTAAGAATGGCTGAAGTAAGGCTCCACTTGAGTTTATGAAAGACTTTTTTTTTTTTTTTTTTTTTTTTGAGATGGAGTCTTGCTCTGTCGCAGAGGCTAGAGTGCAGTGGCGTGATCTCAGCTCACCGCAACCTCTGCCTCCCGGGTTCAAGCAATTCTCCTGCCTCAGCCTTCTGAATAGCTGGGATTACAGGGGCATGCCACCATGCCCAGCTAATTTTTGTATTTTTAGTAAAGACAGGGTTTCACCATGTTGGTCAAACAGGTCTCAAACTCCTCCTGACCTGGTGATCCACCAGCCTCAGCCTCCCAAAGTGCTGGGATTACAGGCGTGAGCCACCATGGCCAGCCCGAAAGAGTCTTTAGAAGCACAGTCTTAATTGCAAAGTGCATAAATATTTTTAAAGCAGGTTTTTTGTTGTTGTTGTTTTTGTTGTTGTTGTTTGTTTTGTTTTGTTTTTGAGATAGAGTCTCGCTTTGTTGCCAGGTTGGAGTACAGTGGTGCGATCTCAATTCACTGCAACCTCCGCCTCCCAGCTTTAAGCACTTTTCCTGCCTCAGCCTCCCAAGTAGCTGGGACTACAGGTATGCACCACCGTGCCCAGCTAATTTTTCTGTATTTTTAGTAGAGATGGGGTTTCACCATGTTGGCCAGGATGGCCTCGATCTCTGGACCTCATGATCCACCTGCCTCGGCCTCCCAAAGTGCTGGGATTATAGGAGTGAGTCACCATGCCCGGCATAAAGCAGGTATTTTATGTATTTATTTATTTAGCTAAATACAGTTCACTGAGATGCATATAGGTGTGGGATTTTCTGTAATACCAAGTAACACCTAAAAATCTGCCTGGATATAAAAGAAAACTTTTTGACTGCTAAAATATTGTTTCAGAAGTTAAACAGAATTTTCATCAAGGGATTTTTCTCTTCTAGTTCTAAATTGAAAGGCTTTTAACATTTTAGGCATGAAATACTGCTTTTTCTAGTTTATTTTTTCCTTATAACTTATTACCACCTGACACATTACATGTTTTACATATTATGTAAACTATACATTGCTTGGGGGCAGAGAGTTTTGTCTGCTTTGTCTGCTCATATCCCTAGCACCTATAACGATGCCTGGCACATAGCAGGCAAATAATTTTTTCAAAATAATCATTTGAGTGAATACAATTTCTAAACTTGTCTTTAAGTAGTAGAAAACAATGGCAATTACTTGAACTGTCATAAAAATAATTCTCTACCTGTGAAAATTTCTGAAGTTAGCAGCTAAAGATGTAAACCACAAATAAGTAATTGCAGGCTTACTACATGGATTTCTCTCATTTTATGACTGACTTACTAAGAAATTAAGGTTTAAAAAAAAAACAGCTAAAACAATTTTCAGAGATAGAGAGAATAGTGGTTGCCAGGAGCTGGGAGGAGGGGAAAACGGGAAATTAGTGTTTAATGGGCATTTCAGTTTGACATAATAAAAAAGTTCTTGAGATGGGTGGTTGTGACGGTTGCACAAGAATGTGAATATGCTTAAGTCCACGGACTTGTACGTTTAAAAATGGCTAAAATGGTAACTTTTATGTTGGGTATATTGTACCACAATGTTAAAAATCTTCTCCAAATAAAAACAATTCAGGTGTAATTTTTGACACCCCCACTCCTGCGAAATTCATTCTGATCTAGATCTGCATGGATTTTGTCTTCTTATCCTTTGATAATTGTCCCCTTTTCCCTCTCATCACTGTTTTCTTTCCAAGGCAGATTCTATTTAGAAGAAACTTAATTTCATTGTGAATTATCTATGGTCTTCTTAGCACCCTGGTCTACAGTATTGTTTCTCAAAGGATAGTCCTCTAACTAGCAGCATCAACTTCATTGTAAACTTGTTAGAGAAATTTTATGTCTGATTTCTATCCACGGAATGATCAGACTAAGTCATATTCTTTGAATATTATCCTCCCCACAAAGCCAATACATCTTTTCTCCAAAACATGACAAGCAAATTGGAGAAATGTAGAATTTAGAATGGACTATTACAAATAAGCAAATTCTTGATAAATTTGCCAACACAATATGCGGGAAGACATCTGTGAGATGCACTGGAAAATCTTTCATCTTCTGAACATCTGTGAGATAGAGAAAATTTTACTTTGGTGAAGGCGGTTTATGTGCCAAAAAAGAAAAAAAACTAGGGAGCTGGCTTAAAATAAGATTTAGAGATTACAAACTGAAAATATCTTACAGTTTAAAGCAGTCACCCTGAGTTTTGTGTATACATTATAGTTATTAGAAATAAAAATCCATGAGAGATG
The DNA here is from genome assembly GCF_002776525.5 of Piliocolobus tephrosceles. NCBI lineage: Eukaryota > Metazoa > Chordata > Mammalia > Primates > Cercopithecidae > Piliocolobus > Piliocolobus tephrosceles. Next base: position 84,265,736 of record NC_045438.1, read on the forward strand.
CATGAAAGTACACAAGCTACAAATAAAAAGTTGCACACTATCTGCTTTTACCTTTCCTCCCCCGCAAATTACAACATGGTTTATTCATCTGCTCCAAGCTACTTACCACATGTAACGGTGCACAGTCCGAATTCTACTTCTTTGACTACATTCGTATTTGAAACTAAACATAAAGGGTAAAGATACATTATTTAATTATATGAAAACTTTTCTAAGTGAAACACCTCTTACTTGGAGATGAAAGACATGCGTATCATATGGGCAGCAGACATTTTTTAAGTTTTCCATTTAAATCAGAAAACAATGCCATTCTGAGTACTGTTATTGTCTAATTCAAAAGAGTCTCAAACCTCTAAAGAAGTCCGTTAAATTAGGAAATAACCTAATAGAAAAGTTTACATTTAAACTTTGTATATACCTTAAAAATGTTTTTCATCAGTTGATATATAGTGAGTTAAAATTTGATAGAGGGTCTCAGAAAAACACAAAAAGGCCTATCAGTTGTAAAAACCAATTTTTTCCATTCTCTGTTTTCCAAAATTGAGTGTATAATTTCCATTCAAAGAGAAGTCATTAACCAGTGTTCATTAAAATGATAAAAGTTTTATAGATTAGTTCTACTCATTTCCCAGGTTAAGATGGTAAATTTAAATATTTCTAAGAATTTATTTCAACACTTTACCAGGTTAGTATAGGAGTGTATCACTATTTAAAAAATTAAATGTTGTTGGTTCTAAATCATATGTTTCTCTTTTTCTCATCATTCTGAAGTTTGACATAAAATTCCACTAGCTATAGTATACAAGCCATTCTTCAGCTCAAATTAGGACTAAAATCTCAATAGAAAAAATATCAAAGGAGATGTTAGAAGATGACTTTTAAAAGGCATTGTACCCTAGGACAACAAATCACATGGAAAACACATCGAACTGGAGTCCAAAGAGCTGCTTTTATCACTAATTAGCTGTTTGCATTTGAGCAAATTAATTAAATGCTGTCAGGCTTAGTTAACCCTTCTGCAAAATTTGGAAAGGAAAATCCATCTCATTTGATTGTTGTAAGAATTAAATAAGGATAATATGTGTGAAAGCATTCTATAAATTGTTTAGTACTACAAACGTACTTAAGATATAATTACCCAATTTAAACCCATTTTGTACTTACTAATTTAATATAATGCTAGGTTTTTTTTCATATTTTGATAACTGTAAAATCTCAATAGCTTCATAAACACTACTATTCTGTGCTTACGAGCACCAAATATAGTTTTTTGTTTTTGTTTTTCTGAGAGAGTCTCACTCTGTTGCCCAGGCTGGAGTGCAGTGGCATGATCTTGGCTCACTGCAACCTCCACCTCCTAGGCACAAGTGATTCTTATGCTTCAGCCTCCTGAGTAGCTGGGACTACAGGCACTTGCCACCACGCCGAGCTAATTTTTGTATTTTTAGTAGAGACGGGGTTTCACCATGTTGACCAGGCTGGTCTCAAACTCCTGACCTCAAGTGATCCACCAGTCTCAGCCTCCCAAAGTGCTGGGATTATAGGCATGAGCCACTGTGCTCGGCCCCAATATAGTATCTTGAATACTCAGTAAGCACCCAATGTACATAAGTAAATCAATATTGACTTTGTTAAGTCATTTCTTTAACAAAAATAAATGATTTAGACTATCATGATGATCATTTTGAATTGTGGAATGCTTAGATACCTTCTACTGGTACATTATGTGATACAAATTAAAAGCCAAATCATGAACACAGAAAACATGGCTAAGAGAATGAGTGCTGCACTACTTTTAAATATAAGCCTTTTTCAAAAACCATTAGTCAATCACTATGTATTCTACTTTGGGAAAGCTGTTTAATTTCTTCCAACTTGTTTCCTTAAAGAAAAACAAATGAGACTAAATAAGAAAGTCTCTAAAGTCCCTTTCAGCTTTAATATTCTATGATGTATTGAGTGTCTATTAGGTTACTCAGTAACTTTTTGAAAAAATGGGAATCCTACAATGGTGGGTCAGTGGAATTGTATGTAATTGGACTTCAGTGTAACATTTGTCAAAATTTCTTGTTATAAACCTATGAGTGGTAAGAAAATAAACAGTCTGAATGTCAGTAGTTTTATGTGAAACTGTTTAAACTCTAAGACCACAGTTGTTAATTAACCAGTTGGTATCAACATGGTAGGAGTGATGTGTCACAGGGCTCTGTCCTGTTCAACATTTTTATTAATGACGTGGAAAAAGATGCTGTTATCATGCTAACTAAATCCAGAATTCTCCAAAGCTAGAAAGAATAGCAAATACATTTGATGATATATCCGTATCTAAAAAATGACAGGGTGAAATAAAGGGCAAATCTAACAAAATGAAACCTTGTAGGAATAAAAAGTCCTTCACACACAGCTGAAAAGTCAGCTGTCCAAAACTATTTTATGGGTTGTCTTAATTTGATAGGACAGTTAAAAACGAATGGAGAGTTCAATAGTGAATTCAATAGGAGTCAAAGATGTGCAGAAGCTTCCCTAAAAATCTACTGGGTCTTAGACTACACTAATAAAAGCCTGGCATTCACAGTGATGAGGATAATGATCTTGCTCTTTTAGTTGTGGACAGATTCTGAAATGTTCTCTTCAGTTCAGGACAGCACACGGTAACTTTTGGTATCTATCATCAGGGTGCAATTTTAGTTTTTCAGTTTCTGACAGTTGATTTATAAGGTTGATATTTCATGACTTCTATTCTTCCTTAGAAGTATTCCAAAGACAAAAAGAACATATTTGTATAGGATAAAACCCATTGTATAGACTACAACTTTCTATTTTGCAATTATTATGTAGGTCTATTGGATCCTGTTTACAAATCTAAAGGTATACCTGCATAAAAGATATGATATATTTAAAAGGTATATTGAAGGGTATACAAGGTAAAACAAAAGTATAAGGATATAAATCTAATGTCTTTTTTTTTTTTTTTTTTTTTTTGAGATGGAGTCTCGCTCTGTTGCCCAGCCTGGAGTGCAGTGGCGCGATTTCGGCTCACTGCAAGCTCCACCTCCTGGGTTCACGCCATTCTCCTGCCTCAGCCTCCCGAGTGACCGGAACTACAGGCACCCACCACTACGCCTGGCTACTTTTTTGTATTTTTGGTAGAGATGGGGTTTCACTGTGTTAGCCAGGATGGTCTCGATCTCCTGACCTTGTGATCCACCTGCCTCGGCCTCCCAAAGTGCTGGGATTACAGGTGTGAGCTACCGTGCCTGGCCATAAATCTAATATCTTAATTATTTTTCTTTATCTTGAAACATTGTGATATTTCATCACCCATAATGATTGTATTACTCTTTATTTTCAACTACATTTTTAAATGACTAAAATTCAAAAATGAAAGAATGATTGGAATTGCCTAGAAAAATAATGTAATTGTGAAATAATTACACTAACACAGGCTATTTTACAACATCCTGTGTTTTCATATTGCTTTGCCCAAGATATTGCATCATCTTTCAAGAAGATATAAAAGAAGTCTAGAGGTATCCTCCTTGTAGTCTATTTCTGGCTTTTATTGAACATAACCGAGATTTCACAATTTTTCACCTTTTGCCCATAATGGCAAAGAGAAGAAAACTGACAGAGGAAAACATTTCACAATTATTGAACGAATCAGAAGATGAAAAGAGATAGATAACAGCACTTTAGATGCTAATGATGATGATGAAATTGATTGTATAAGCAAAATCTCAATGAGAGATGATGACATCTTGGATGGATACACTAGATGAATTTTTTTCTAACTTAAGAATTGATGAGTAAACAACATCTTTCTGGGGATGGAAAGAATATATGTTATTATCATGTAGTTAGCCTTTCAACAGGAAAGATTTGATCTGGAAATATACTGTGACAATAACTTGTACCATACTGTTTTGCTAAAAGGATGTGAACAGTATTCACTCCTTTTTAAAAACATTTATGCACCAACATTTATTTGTCAAGGTTTGTAAATGAACATATTGTGATGAAAGATATGTATATAAAGGTGACTGAAAGAAAAGATTATGTAGAAATGAGTAAAATTCATTGGACCAATCATTCTAATTGTTGTTTATAAATCTAAAGATGAAAACATTTTCCAATTATGAAGAAAAGATGGCTTTCTCTTCAATAAAATATATGCCTTTGTAGTTTTCAAAAGTGTTGGTTTTTTGACAATACAAGTGCAAAAAGAACCAAGATTAATGATAAGCTCGAATTTATTAAAGATGCACTCAAAATCTGGAATCAATATTAACACGATGAATGCATTCTAGGTTCATGCTTAACAATTGAGCACTTAGTTGCATTCAAAGTACTTTGCCCAGTTAGGGTACATACACCTTCAAAACTAGGATATACGGAATAAAAATTTGAATTTTTCCATGTTTAAATTCTTCCTGAAATTTCTAACAAAGTTGTTTTCACTATCCCTTTATTCATATTTGTAAATTATTTTTAAATGACTAAAAAAAATTAAAGGTCCACTGGACAGTAAATGGGGATAAGTGTTTCTACTGATCCACTGAGGGTTAAGGGGACAATGCAAATTTCAATAACAGTTCTGGAAATTTTCAGACCTCTAACACCTCAGATTGTTTAAAGTTTTGGATTCTCGTTCTCCCCAAGAAAAAGCACTTATGCATGAAACTGTATGTGTTAAAATCCCAGAAAGTACATGGATTCCTTAAAGTCCACAGATGAGGAAACTGAGACTCTGAGAGAATAAGTAACTAACCTACATTTTAATTTGAATGTAAGACATTATAACTTTATTGCCTGAATTTAGCCTAAATAATGTTTAGCATTTTATAGCTAGAAGTATCTCTTGGCCAGTTTAATATTAAAATTGTTAATTCAATTACTTTAAAGAAGAGAATGAAGCAATAGCTACTATGCTTTAGAACGTGTTCTCTCTTCTTTCCTAATCATCTTTCTTTTTCACATTTCCAAAGTCAAGGATCTTTTTAAGCTCTCTGTAGTGTAATGTTACAAGGCCATGCAAACCTCGATCCCACTGTTAACCTCAGACAGTCCATTTCTTTCTGTTGGTGCTGAGGGTCACTATCAGGAAATAAAAGAAAGGCTGGTAGACACAGCAATCACTCGATATGTATAGACTGAAGAGACATGAGAATGCAAACGATATTAAAAGAATCACAGCTGGGTCATTTAGAAGGGAAAGGGATAATCCTTCTTGAGAAGATAGCAAACCTGCTGCTGACCTTCTACCTGCTAGAATGTGAGTTACTAATCAATATGACATGTACAACAGCCTATAAAGTTTTACTGCTTAATGAGCCAGCAGAAAAAAGCAAATGTATGTACCAAGCAGGGGCTCATTGTTCCTTCGTTAACATGCAGCATCTAAGAAAGCCACTAGCTGGATCCCTTGACAGGTGTTTTCTACTACTCCATTCCTTTGTCCGAGGCTGCACATACCAATCAAACACCACAATGCAGAGGTGCTCAAGGCTAGGAGCTGCAGGAAGCTGCCATGGGGCTTCTGGGTAGTTTTGTCGGCATACTGGTCTATCTAGATGTGTCGTCGTAAAGGGGGATTCTGAATTCCACTGCAACCTCAAGAGCAAATGTGGAAATCAAGCAACTTGGAACTTGAAAAAAAAGAATCTACTATGAGGAGGGAAAATGAATGCAAGAAGAGTCAGAATGATTCCTCTTGGTGGAAGGCTACCTCCCACCCTTAAAAAAGAATCTTTTTCCTTGTCCAAAGCAATATTTAGAAGTATTTCTGTAGTAATTTCTATATACGTGCTTATCTGTGTATCTTGCTGTGGCCTGGGAGAATTAGCACATTCTTCTTCAAGGCCACGAGATGCAAGAAAGGGAAAAACTCGGGGCTGAGGTATGCGAGAGAGCTCTCTAGACGTTAACACGGATAATTCTCATGGTCCGCCTTTGCTCCATCAACAGGGGCCCCCGCGTGCCCCCCAGGGGAGTTCCCACCCTCACCATCCTCGGTTTCAGGCGGGGCGTAGTTCTCCGCGGTCTCGCTGTCATTGTTTTCGGTCTCCTCCTCGCCCTCGCCTTCGTGGGCCAGGCCGGCATCCTGGACGGCGGCAGTGACGTTGGTCCCGCGCGCAGACGGGAGGACCGTCAGGAGCAGCCAGCCGACCGTCAGCAGCAGCCCGGCGGAGCAGCCCGTGCCCCTGGGGCTCATGGTTGAGGACAGGTGCGTTGAAGAGAGGTGCGACGCCCCGCCCGCAGCCACCCGGCTCTGAATCTCCTGTGACGAACCGTGACGCCTCAATGGTTGCCTGGGCGCTGCTCCGGGGCTGAGCGCCTAGAACACTCGCGGAGCTGGGCTGCGTGGGGCGCAAGCCGGGGCGCGACGAGGAGCCACGTGCGACAAGTCCCTAGAAGAGGACGCCTCCCTTACCCGCAACCGGAAGTTCCCTGCCCAGGCCGCCTCCCTGAGCCTTCCGGGTGCGGTAGGCATTGCTGTCAGCTGCTCCTTCTGCCGCAGTTGGTGGAGCGACCCTTCAGCCTCCTCGCTCACCCTGCCTGCTTTCTTCTGAGACATTTCGTTTTCGTACATAATGTTTACCCTTCCCCAAACTAGACTTCTTAGCCCTCACATACTCTTCGTGTGATTTGGTTTCAAAATTTCTTATCCAGAATGTCCAATTTGGGATGTATTGAGAAGGACTCGATTTCTTCTTTGGGATCAGAATGATAGACTTTGAGTAAGAAGAAATTTAGAAATCATCTGATACTCCAAGCCCCTCATTTTTAAGTGAAGAGATTAAGAATCAGAGCGATGAAATGACTCGCCCAAAAACATCCAGCAAATTGTTTACAAAGCTGGAGCTCACAGTCACATCTCCCGAACACTTACTTGATGATCAGTGATTCAAGGTTAACAATGAAGAAGCTTTCAGTAGGGATGATTGGGAGTTCAAGCGCTGAAAAGTTAGGGTTGACTTTTGATTGTTATTACAAATTTTGCCTCATCTAGTAGTCACAATGTGGTTGTTTGTGGTTGTTTTTGAAAAGACACATAGGGCGCCATACTTTGAGGCTGAATGTTTAAATTCCTATGACGAGTGAGATGAAAGTGAACTTGTGTACACTCTGGATTTTGGAATATTTGAATATCGTCTCAGCAGACTAACAGATAAGCAGGTAACAGAAGAGTACTAAGAGGGTCTTCAGAGACACTTATTTGTAATAAAATAGGTTGTTTGAAGCAGAAGTAGAAATTTTTATTTGAATATTTTCTCCCAAAAAGGCTTCTAGTTTTGAAAATACAAGGACTGCTAAACATCTTCAGTATTAAAGTTCGAATTGATATTGGTGAGAAGTCTCTGGGAACATTCATATCAATTAAAATACCTTAAAATATAGCGCTTGACAAGATTATGAGGGAGTTAACATGGGAAACTTAGAGATGATCTCGAGAAGTAAAGGCCTTTGTTTCATGGCTAAATGAGTCAAAATTTTTCTTTTTTGAATCCTGAGAGAAATAAAAGTAACAAATTATGCTATCAAACACAAACTTTAAAATGATGATACATAGTATTATTGCTCGCAAATTGTTGAGTATTTCAAAGTCAATTTTAGGATCCATTGCTTCCTGAAGATAGTATCCTTTTTGAGCAGAGGAAGTCCCATAAACTCTATAGTATATACTTTGACTCAAGGAAACATCAATAATTTAATAAATAAACAGCTCCAAAGGGAATCCAGATGGATCTCAAAGAGGACCTGAAAGATTTAACTCTGAAATAAAGGCTATTAATATCTCTAATAGCAGCAATATAAATCACCTATAAAATATTGTGTTACTCATGTAAGTTATAAGAAAAAGTGTAATATCTGTCCTCAACAAACTTTTACTGTCTCTCTAGTACTCTCTCTAGTCACAAATAAATGAAAGGTAAGTGTTTAACCAGAAGGGCAGGGCACAGAATCTAGAGGGACTGACCCTACTCTGACCTGCAGATACTAAGGAGCAGGAATTCCACCCTCAATCCCTGATATGCTCCTCTGACCCACCTCATCCTGCCTGGAACTAAGCATCTCCACCCCCATCTCCAATTTCGGAGGTGGGGATTAAAGCCCAAACGCCTCTGCCCCCACTCTGCCCAGACATAGCTCACGTATCTTGGTCTGACCTTACATTTCTTGGCCTCATTTGGCATGCGGGAAAATCATTCTTCTATCCAGTCTCTGCACTACCTACCCTTGAAGACCAATTTGTATTCTGAAAAGGAAGACCAATTTGTGTATGTGTGATATAGGCACAAGATAATCAAGGCCTAAATAAAGGATTACCATAAAAATGAAAAGAGAAATGAATGTGAGAGAAATAACAAAGAAAGGATTAACAAAATGGAATGACTGGCTGCCTAAGCAGGATAAGGGAGTGAGGGAGGGAGCAAATAAAGGGAATTAGGAAAGTCAGTAGACATTTTGTTTAAGCAGGTTAAGTTGGAGGTATCAACAGAAGTTAAGTGAAAACATTCAGTGGGCAGCTTGAGATAACCATATACCAACAAAAAGATGAAAACCACTCATACATGCCACAAGCATGAAAAATACACACACACACACACACACACACACACACACACAATCAGTTAATATAATGTTCTAAGTACTGCTATAATATTAGAAACTTTACAGTGATATTTGTGAAAATAATTGGGAGATAAAATTGATTTTGGCTTTAATATGCTTGATTTGGTAAAAAGCATTCTCCATAGTAATCCCCCAGAGAGAAGGTTCTCAAACCTCCTTTTTTTTTTTTTTTTTTTTTTTTTTTTTTTTTTTAGACAGTCTCGTTCTGTCACCCAGGCTGGAATGCAGTGGCCCCATCCTGGCTCACTGCAAGCTCTGCCTGCCAGGTTCACGCCATTCTTCTATCTCAGCCTCCCAAGTAGCTAGGACTACAGGCGCCTGCCACCACGCCCGGCTAATTTTTTGTACTTTTAGTAGAGACAAGGTGTCAAATGTTAGCCAGGATGGTCTCGATCTCCTGACCGCGTGATCTGCCCACTTCAGCCTCCCAGAGTGCTGGGATTACAGGCGTGAGCCACTGTGCCTGGCCCCCTTGTGATATTTCTAACCTTTAGGGGAAAGGAGGTTTCTCTCTTTGGAGCAAGATCCCAGAGGCAGGATTTCTCCCCTGGCTTTTTTGTTTCACACCCCTACCTCTATTGTGTCCTCATTCTGTGTCCATCACTTAAAACTGTACTGCTACACAATGGGGGAATTTTGTGGTAGAAACTGTAGGAAACCTACTGCAGGAAAAAGATAGGCATAAAAAATTAAGAAGCTGTAGGAACTCCCCTGGACTTTGGAATACAGGAATAGCAGTTTCAAACAGTCAGACTATATCTTCTCAATAAAATGTAACTGCGGACAACGTCCTTACCTCACTGAAGGTCTTCTTAAGCCAATAAGAATTTCCATGCGTTAAAGGAAGAGTGGTACTCATAAGATGTTCTTTCTATTTTAATAAGAAGAATTTTAAAAAGACGGGCGGATCACGAGGTCAGGAGATCGAGACCATCCTGGCTAACACGGTGAAACCCCGTCTCTACTAAAAATACAAAAAAAACTAGCCGGGCGAGGTGGCGGGCGCCTGTAGTCCCAGCTACTCAGGAGGCTGAGGCAGAAGAATGGCATAAACCCGGGAGGCAGAGCTTGCAGTGAGCTGAGATCCGGCCACTGCACTCCAGTCCGGGCGACAGAGCGAGACTCCGCCTCAAAAAAAAAAAAAAAAAAAAAAAAAAAGCCATTGAAAATTAAATAATATCTAGAGCAATGTGGTCGGCATTTGTGACAGGCATAAGTATCACATTGTGAATAAGTCTTGATAGAAAGCATATGGTACTTTCATATTCCTCTATTTGCAGGGCTGTGCAAACCACATTTTCTAAGATTGAATAAGGTCCCCTACCTGTAGTTGTTCAGATTATAGATGTATAGCCTCACTTAGCTATATGTGCCCAGATTAATACATGAAACAGAATTTTAGAATTTACCTATGTCATTGAGTTTCCCCCACAGCTTTTGTGATCATATCTTTTTTTTTTTTTACTTTTGAGTCCATGGTAAGAACAAGTTCTCTTATTTCCCTTGGTTACTGAGGAACAAGGTCTATCCCAGTGTCCCATTTCACTACTTCTCTACTGATGCCCACTCCAAACTCAACTGCTTTCCAATTTTGTCTCTCTAATACCCCTAAAATAGATGTGACCCTTACCCTGCTTTCTAAACATGGATTCCCTGGTGACAAGCCTAAATTGTCCTAATTTCTGAACTCAAGGATTCCCCCAGACTCTCAAGTTTACAGTTTCTCCATTTAAGTCTACTCTGTACCACCACCAGAGCACAAACCATACAGGGTGTTACAACTCCCATGGTTTCAAGATGTTTATTAACCATATAAAAGTCTACTACCTTTTGACATATGCGGCACAATTATACCAGAGCTTTACACTTTCCACACATGTAGATTAAGGAGAGTCATATAACTGGATATCTTTAGAGTCTTTAGGAATTCTTGTATGGGACCACCAAACATTAGATGCGCCTAAATTATCTTAGGATTTTAATTTTACTTTCAACCGTGTAATAACACAGGACAGGCATTCTGGGGAACAGTGCTTTGGAAGCAAGTAAAAACGTAAGTTGTACTTCCCAAAACTCATAGGTACTCACCTTAAAAAGTCTCTAGTTACGCGGTGGCTCAAGCCTGTAATCCCAGCACTTTGGGAGGCCAAGGTGGGCGGATCACGAGGTCAGGAGATCGAGACCATCCTGGCTAACACGGTGAAACCCCGTCTCTACTAAAAAAATGCAAAAAACTAGCCGGGCGAAGTGGCAGGCGCCTGTAGTCCCAGCTACTCGGGAGGCTGAGGCAGGAGAATGGCGTAAACCCAGGAGACAGAGCTTGTAGTGAGCCGAGATTTGGCCACCGCACTCCAACCTGGGCGACAAGGCGAGACTCCGTCTCAAAAATAAAAATAAAAATAAATGAAAATAAAATTAAAAAAATTCTCTAGTTACTTTGAGGTGTAATGATTTTGTTCCAAAATAAGATTTTTTAAAAAAATAGCATTATTGAGACATAGGCCAATAAGTGGCACACATCTAAAGTAGAGAAATGCAAATTAGAACCACAATGAGATACCACTTTACCTCAGCCAGAATGACCATTATTTAAAAATCAAAAAACAATAGATATTGGCATGGATGTAATATAAAGGGAACACTTACACATTGTTGGTGGGAATGTAAATTAGTACAACTTTTATGGAAAATGGTAGGGAAATTTTTCAACAGTAGATCTATCATTTCCTTCAGCAACCCCGGTACTGGGTGTCTACCCAAAGGAAAGGAAGTCATTACGTTAAGAAGACACAGGCACATGCATATTTATTGCAGCACAATTCACAATTGCAAAGATGTAGAATTAACCTACATGTCCATCAACCAATGAGTGGACAAAGAAAAGGTGATAAATATATTCACACATACCATGAAATATACCATTGAATAGCCAAAACAAAGAACAAAATAATGTCTTTTGCAGCAACTTGGATGGAACTGGAGGCCATAATTCTAAATGAAGTGACTCAGGAATGGAAAACCAAATACTGCATGTTCTCACTTATAAGTATGAGCTAAGTTATGGGTAGACAAATGCCTGTGGAGTGGTATGATAGACATTGAAGACTCAGAAAGGGGGAGGGGGTTTTTAAAATTACCTATTGGGTACAATGTACACTATTTGGGTTATGGGTACACTTAAAGCCCAGACTTCACCACTATACAATTCACCCATGTAGACAAAAAACACCTGTGACCCTAGAGCTATTGAAATACATTTTCTTAAAAAAAGAAAACATAAAAAATAACAAAGCCTAAAACCATCACCACAATCAAGATTGTGAAAATATCTGTCACACCAATAAGTTTCCTCATCCCCTTCATACTTCCATCCTTGTCCCTAGGCAACTACTGATCTGCAAGAGAACATTTTATGGAGAGAACACTACTCTTCCATTAATACTTGTAAATTCTTACTACCTTAAGAAGACCCTCAGAGAGGTAGGGCCTTTGTAAGCAGCTACATTAGAGTTTTACGTAAACGGAATCATACAGTATATATTCTTTTGTGTCTGGCTTCCTTCAGTCAGCAACACTGAGATTCATGTATGCTGTCGTGTGTGTTAACAGTTCATCCCTTTATATTGCTGTGTAGTGTTTCACTGTGTGGATAATATCACAATTTGTTTTTCCATTCACCTTTTGGTGTACTTTTGGGAGATGTTTCCAATATGGGGCTTGTAATGTTTAGAATGCTATTGGTTGATAGTTTTCTTGTAATATCTTTGTCTAGTTTTGGTGTCACTGCAATGCTGGCCTCATAGAATGAGTCATGGAATATTCTCTCCTCTGCAATTTTCTGAACAAGTTTGTGTGGAATTGGCCTTATGCTTCTTTAAATGTTTGGTATACTTCACCTATGAATTATTGTCACGGGTTTTTCTTTATGGGAAGATTTTTATCTACAAATTCCATTTCTTTAATATACCTAACGCTGTTCAGGTTATCTGTTTCTTCTAGAGTGAGCTTTAGTAGTTTCTGCCTTCCATGGAATTTGTTCATTTCATCTAAATTACAAAATTTATAGTGATAATAGTGTTCATAATATATTCTTATTATCCACTTAATATCTGTAGAAACTCTAGTGATGTTATCTGTCTCATTTTTGATGTTGGTAACCTATGCCTTCTCTCTTAGCCTGGCTAAAGGTGTATGAAGTTAATTGATATACTCTCAAGGAACTGACTTTTGGTTTCAATTACTTTATTGTTTTTATGTTTTCTAGCTTATTGATTTCTGCTTTAATTTTGATTCCCTTTTCTCTGCCTACTTTAGTTTTAATTTGCTCTTCTTTCTCCAATTCCTTACAATGGAAGATGAGGTTGATTTGAGATTTTTCTGATTTTTAAAATATAGGCACTAAGTGTTATACATTTCTTCCTGAGTCCTATTTTAACGTTAGCCCACAGTTTCTGATATGCTATGATTTCATTTTCATTCAACTGGAAATATTTTTTAATTTTCATTTTGACTTTTTTGACCCATAGGTTATTCAGAAGCGTGGCATTTAGTTTCCAAATATTTTTTAATTTTCCAGATAAAATGTCTGATTTAATTGTGTTATGGTCACAGAATATACTTTGTAAGATTTGAACCCTTTTAAATTTGTCGATATTAGTATTATGGCCTAGAATATAATCTATATTGGTAAATGTTCCATGTGCACTTGAAAAGAATGTGTCTTCTGTTCTTGTTGGGTACAGTGCTCTATAAATGCCAGTTAGGTCAAGTTAGTTGATAGTGTTGTCAAGTCAACTATACCGTTGCTGATTTTATGTCTACTAGTTCTATCAATTGTTAAAAGAGAGGTATTAAAATCTTCAACTGTAATTGTGAATTTTTCTATTATTTTTTGCAGCTCTATCCATTTTTGCCTCATACATTTTGAAGCTCTATTATTAGGGGCATACATATTTAAGATCTTTGTGTTCTCACAATTAATGATCTCTTTATCTTATGAAATAATCTTTTTTTATCCATGGTGATATTCTTTTCTTTGAAATATATGTTTTTATATTAAAATAACCAATCCAGCTTTGTTTTTTTAAACTAATGTTAGTATAGTATATATTTTCTTTCCATTTACTTTTTTTTTTTGAGATGGAGTCTTATTCTGTTACCCAGGCTGGAGTGCAGTGGTGCAATCTCAGCTCACTGCAACCTCCATCTCCCAGAGTCAAGTTATTCTCCTGCCTCAGCCTCCCAAGTAACTGGAATTACACGCGCCCACCACCATACCCAGCTAATTTTTATATTTTTAGTAGAGACAGGGTTTCACCGTGTTGGCCAGGCTGGTCTCAAACTCCTGACCTCAGGCAATCTGCCTGCCTCGGCCCCTCAAAGTGCTGGGATTACAGATGTGAGCCACAGTGCCCAGCCCCCATTTATTTTTAACCTATTTTTGGCTTTATATTTAAGTCATATTTTTGGTAGGCAACATATAGCTACTATGTCTTAAATTAAACTTTTTATTTTGAGACACCTGTAGATTTACACAGTTATATGAAATAATACAGAGAAGTCCTTTGTGTGCTTTATCTAGTTTTCCCAGTACTAACATCTTGTAAAACTACAGTAAAATATCATCCAGGATATTAACATTGATATAGTCAAGACACGGAACATTTGGTTCACCTCAAGGCTCCTCATGTTGCCCTTTTATAGCCACGTTCACTCTTCTGCTGCTCTAACACCCTCTTTAGCCACTGGCAACTACCAATCTATTGTCCATTTCTGTAATTTTGTCAATTCAAGAATGCCATATAAATGGAATCATAGAGATACAGGCTTCCGAGATTACTGGGTTTTTTTTTTTATTCCATATAATTCTCAGTCTAATGTGTGTAGCAATAGCTTGTTCCTTTTTATTGCCAAGTAGTATTCTATGATATGAATGTAGCACGGTTTCTTTAACCATTCACCTATTGGTGGACATCTGGATTGTTTCTGGTTTTTGGCTACTATAAAGTTGCTATAAACATTCATATACAGATTTTGTATGAATATAAATTTTCACTTCTCTGTGATAAATGCTAGGAGCACAGTTGCTAGGTTGTATGAAAAGTGCATGTTTACCTTTTAAAGAAACTACTGAATTGTTTTGAAAAGTAGCTGAACCATTTTATATTCCTGCAAGCAATATATGAGTGATCCAGTTTTTCCACATCTTTAACAACTATTTTTTTAAATTTTAGCTGTATTGATAAGTATATGATATACTCCAAATATTGTACTAGTCCTTTGTCAGACATGTGGTTTGCAAATATTTTCTCCCTGTCCATTGCTAGTTTTTCATCCTCTTAATAGAATCTCTAACAGGCAAAAAAAATTAATTTTGATAAAGTCCAATTTATCATCTTTTACTTTGTATGTTTACTTTTGTACTTTTATTTTTGTATGTTTATCTTGTATCCTATGAACTTGCTAAATTCACTTATTAGGTCTAGGTGTTTTTATGCAGATTCCTTGGGATTTTCTACACAATCATGTCATATATATGCAAGTAGGGACAGTTTTGATTCTTCCTTTTCAATCTGTATGCATTTTATTTCCTTTTCTTGCCTGACAGCACTGGCTAGAACTTTCAGTACTAGGCTGAATAAGAGTGATGACAGCAGACATCTTTGCTTTGTCCCTGACTTTGGGAGAAGAGCATTTAGTCTTTCACTATGACGTGTAATATTAGCTGTGGGGTTTTGTAGATGCTCAAGATGAGGCAGTTCCCCCATTCCTATTTTTCTGGGAGTTTTTAAAAATTAATCATTAATGGGTATTGATTTTTGTCAAATGCATTTCTACATCGATTGAAACAATCATGTAATTTTTTTACCTTTAGACTTAATATGATGAATTACATTGATTGATTTTTAAATATTGAACCAGCTTTGCATCCTTGTTAAACTCCACTTGATTATATTGTATAATTCATTTTTTTAACATATTGGTGAATTTGCTAATATATTCTCAAGGATTATAAAATCTATACTCATGAGAGATATTGGTCTGTAGTTTGGTTTTGCTTTCTTTTTTTGTTTTGTTTTGTACTGTCTGTGTCTTTTTTCAGAATAAAACTAGCTTCATAGAATGAGTTGAGAAGTACAGTTTTCCTTTAGTTTCGGGAGGCATTGGTTCCAGGACACATTCTCTCTCTCTCTCTCTCTCATGAATTTCAAAATCTGAGGATGCTCAAATCCCTTATATAAAATGTCATAGTATTTGCATATAACCTATGCCATATCCTTTCACATACTTTAAATCATCTCTAGATCACATACAATGCCCAATGCAATGTAAATACTATGTAAATAGTTCTTATGCTGTATTTTTATTTGTATTATTTTTTATTGTTACTTTTTAAAATTTGTTTCAAATATTTTTGATTTGTGATTGGTTTAATCTGCAAATGCATAGCTTGCAGACAGGAAGGACCAACTGTATTCCCCCAGTAGAATTTTCCAGTGAAACCATCTGGGTCTGGATATGTCTTTTGGGGGAATTTTTAAATTACAAAATCAATTTCCTAAATGGCTGTAGAGTTATTCAAATTATCTATACCATCTTGGTGAGTTATAGTAGTTTGTCCTTTTTGAGAGATCAGTCCATTTTGTCTAAGTTGCCAATTTCATGGGTATAGAGTTCTTTGTAGTGTTCCCTTGTTATCTTTTTGATATCTACAGCATCTGTAGTGACAGCCTCTGTTTCACTGTTGATATTGATAATTTGTGTCTTCTTTTTTTCTTTGTCATTCTTGCTAGAGATTTGTCAGTTTATCTTTTCAAAGAGTGAGTTTTTTGTTTTATTAATTTTCTTTATTTTCTGTTTTGAATTTTACCCTTATCTTTATTGTTTATTTCCTTCTGCTTGCTTTGAGCTTATTGTTCTCTTCTTTTTCTAGTTCCTTAAGGCGGGAGCTTAGGGTATTCATTTGAGACTGTTTTCTTTTCTAATATAAGCATTTATGCTATAAATATCCCTCTCAACACTATGTAAGGTGTGTTTCTCAAATTCTAATATATTTTCATTTTTATTTAGTTCAAAGTATTTTTTAATTTGAGACATCATTTTTGACCCATGGATTATTTATCAGAATGTTATTTAGTTACCATATGTTTGGAGATTTTCCTGTTATTTCTCTGTTATTGAGTTCTAGTTTGATTCCATTGTGGTCAGAAAACACATTCTGCATGATTTCAATTATTTTAAATGTGTCGAGGTTTGTTTTATGGCCAAGATATGTTCTATCTTGGTATATGTTCTATCTTGGTATATGTTCCATTGACTCTTGGGAAGAGTCTATATTCTTCTGTTGTTGAGTGGCAAGTTCCATGTCAATTAGATGCTGCCGGTTGATGGTGCTATTAAGTTCTTCTATATGTTTGCTCATTTTTTGATCTAGTTGTTCTATCTATTGCTTAGAGTGTGGTGTTGAAGTTTCCAGGTATAATTTTAGATTTGCTATTTCTCCTTTCAGTTATATCAGTTTTTGCTTCACATATTTTGCAACTTAGTTGTTTGGTGCATACACATTTAAGATTGCTATATCTTATTGGTAGATTAACTTATTTATCATCAAGTAATGTCAGCTCCATGCCTTCAACTCAGAGAGTGTGCCAGGTTCTTCCTGGCTTCACCTTCCCTGCACCACAGCCTGCAAACTCTCTCAAGGCAATATTCTGGGGCAACTGTAAGCCTACCTCATTGTTTCCCATCTCTAAGGGATCACTATACTTCATTGCCTGATCACTAGTGTCTTGCAAACTGTTGTTTCATACTTTTTTCTGCTTGGGGGTAGGGCAGACAAAAGAGTGAGCTGCTAGACACAGCAGGGTACAACCAATACTTCTTATTCCGTCTTTGGCATTAGTCAAAGTCTCAATGTATGTTCTAATGGTTTTGAATGTGGTGGCTTCCTTCCCTGTCCCCCTATTTCATGAATAAAAATCTAGGAAATTCAGATATTCAGAAAGCTCCAGTTGAATATCATGTAAAAGGAGTTAATCCAACTTTATATTACAGTTCAGTTCTGAAGTTAGATCTCTCAAATAAGGCTCTGAAATTTTCTTTTGGGGGCCACATTTTCCAGCTTCTCTGAGCCCCATCCCATTTCCTGCATATCAAATATCACTTTTGATTAGTGACTAGAATTGATTAATGACTAGAATTCTTCTCTGAATGTTTACCATTAACAGACTAGTGCTAGTGGGGAGAGTAGTTTCCTTACCCAAGGATTTAGGGAAGTGGCCAGTAGATATCATTACTAGTTATCATTATTAGACATGATTTCTAGGCATGAGATGACTTTTCCAACTTTCTGGTGGCTTTTTCCCTGGTAGATCTGGGGACAGGCCTTTATGTAGGTACTGAGTGATAATTAATTCGAAGTACCTTTAAAATAAATGAATCATGTATACTTATAACCTGAACAGGCCTTCATGTAGGTACTGAGTGATACTTAATTCTAGGCACCTTTAAAATAAATGAATCATGTATACTTATAACCTGAACTTTACATTAGTATTTGATTCAATAAAAATGCCTCTGTAAGGAAAGTACCACAATGGCATTAATCCCTATCCCTCTGTGCAACTTGTATGAGCACTGTATAACATGATAGGGACATTGTCCATTTTTGTCAGGGGTTTCTAATAAATTGTTCATACCAAACTTGAAACCAGTTGATTCAAATTATGAGACAATTCCTCTTTTTCTTTTTTATCCATAGAATATAGTTGATGGAATTGTAAATACTAAATACTGTTTTGAGGTTGTACATAAAAGCTCATCTTTTATTTGGTCTTTAAAGTCTTAGATTAATCTTAAACAATTGCTCTTGACTTGATAAGTAGGAAATATTTATGTCCAAGAAGATATAACAATCCTAAACATGTATGCACCTAACAACAGGGTTTCAAAATATGAGGAAGAAATTGATATAACTCAATGAATAAATAAATCCACTATTATAGTTGGACACTTCAACATCCCTCTTTTCAAGTAATTGAGAGATGAAACAAGCAGAAAATAAGTAAAGATAGAGTTGGCTTGAACGGCATTATCAGTCAACTGGACCTAATTGACATTTATACACAACAGAATACACATTGTTCTCAAGCTAGCCCGGAACATTTATCAAGATAGAATACATTCTGAGTCATAAGACACCCCACCACAGATATTAAAAAATGGAAATCATGCAAAGCATATTCTCAGACTACAATAGAATTCAACTTGAAATCAATAAAAGAATGATAGGTAGAAACTTACTCAAATATTTGAATGTTAAACAACATACCTCCAAATAACATGTAGGTCAAATAAGAAGTCTCAAGGAAAATTTAGAAATATTTTGAAAATACAGCTTATCAAAATTTGTTAGATACAGGAAAAAAACAGTGCTTAGAGGAAAATTTAAAGGATTGAATGCATGTATGAAAGAAAAGAAAAATATAGCATCAATAACCTAAGCTTGCAACTCCAGAAACTAGAAAAAGAAGAAGAAATTAAGCCCAAAGTAAGCAGAAGAAAAGAAATAATAAAAATTAGAGCAGAAATCAGTGATCTTGGCAAGAGGAAATCAATAAAGAAAATCAATAAGACTAACACCTGGTTCTTTGAAATAATCAATCAAATCAATAAACCTCTAGCCAGGCTAACTAGGAAAAAAAGAGAATACATAAATTACTAATATAAGAAATAAAAGATGGGTCATCACTGCTGATTCCATGGACATTAAAACGTTAAGAAAGGAATCTTCTGAACAACTCTATGCCCACATATATAACCCAGATAAATGAACCAACTCCTTGAAAGATACAATCTACCAAAATCCACACAAGAAGAAATATACAGTTAGAATAGGTCTATATCTATTAAGGAAATTAAATCAATAATTAGTAGTTTGCCAAAACAGAAAGCACCAGGCCCAGATGAGTTCACTGATAAATTCTACCAAAAATTTAAGAAAGAAATTATACTAATTATCTATAATCTCTTAGAGAAAATAGAAGCAGAAAGAATACTCTCTAACATTCTATGAGACCAGCATTCCACCAGTAGTAAAACCAAAGACACTGCAAGAAAGGAAAACTGAAGACCAATATCTCTAACCATCTCTCATGAACACAGATGTAAAAATTCACAACAAATTATTAGCAAACGGTATATAAAAAGAATTATCCATCATGAACCAGTGGGATTTATTCCATGTGTGGTTCAAAAATCAGTTAATTCATCACATTAACAGGCTAAAGAAGAAAAAACATGTGATTTTATCAATAGATGCAGAAAAAACATTTGAGAAAACCCAAAACCCATTAATGATTTTTTTAAAAAATCCTCAGCAAACTAGGAATAGAGAGGGTCTTCCTCAACTTGATATAAAACATCTACAAAAACCATACAGCTAATGTCATACTTAATGGTGAGAAGCAAGATCTACCTAAGATCAGGTAGGAACAAGGCAAGAATGTCTGTTCTTACTACTCCTATTTAACATCCTACTTTCCGGAAAGTCCTAGCTGATACAATAAGATACGGAAAGAACATAAAATGCATACAGATTGGGAAGCAAGAAATAAAACTACATTTGTTCAGAGATGGCATGACCATCAATGTAGAAAATCCCAAAGAATCAACATCAGAAAACCCTGAAGCTAATAAGCAATTTTTACAAGGTTAATATATAAATTGCTTTCTTATATACCAGCAGTGAAAAGTTGAAATTTGAAATGAAAACATAATGTCATTTACATTCACACTGAAAAGAAAAAAGAAATCTATAAAAATAAGCACAAGATTTATATGAGGAAAATTATAAGACTGTGATGAAAGAAATCAAGGAAGATAACATGTGGTGAGACAGTTCATGTACATCGACAGGAAGACTCAATTTTATTCTTTTTCTTTTTTCTTTCTTTCCTTTTTTTTTTTTTTTTTTCCCCCCCCCACAAACTTCACCTTTCACCCTGCTGGGAGACATTGGCATCTCTCCCTTGGACTCTAAGCTTTTTCCCACCATTAGATCTTTGTACTGGCTATTCTCCCTTGCATGGAAAGCTCTTCCCCTCACCTCCATTTGCCTGTTTTCTTCTTTTCATTCAAATGTCTCTCTCCTTCTCGCACAGATTTTCCCTGATCATTCTCTCCCAGTCTCCTTCCCTGTTACTTTCTACCAGACTATTTTATCAGCTTTCTAGCCAGTAGCACAAATGGCTCAAAACCTTGAACTTGAAGACAGCTCCTCACAAGGAACCACATTATCTCTGCCTTCCTGCCCTTACATTTTCATCTTCACTCACTCCCTGAAGGAAAGACAAAAGACCCAGAACAACCTAGACAGTATTTAAAGGAGAAGAACAGTCAGAGCACTGACACTACCTGACTTCAAGACTTACTCGCAAGCTGCAGTAATCAAGACAGTGTTGTATTGGTGGGGAAAAAAAGACAAATATTTCAGCAGAACAGAAAAGAGAACCCAGAAATAGACCCAAACAAATATAGTCAACTGAACTTTCACAAAGGAGAGAAAACAATCCAACAGAGAAAGGGTGGTCTTTTCAACAAGTGGTATTGGAACAAGTGGTTGTCCACATGCCCCCCATCCCCGAAAAAAGGAATCTAGACACGGACCTTAGGTGTCTCACCAAAATTAACACAAATCAGATGATAAACCTGGTGGCAAAATGTAAAATATAAAACTCCTAGAAGATAACATAGCAAATCCAGAGCAACTTGGGTTTGGTGATGATTTCTTACATACAACACCAAAAGCATGATCCACGAAAGAGAAAAACTGATAAATTGCACTTCTAAACCAAAAATAAAATTCTAAGCCCCTCAACCAACTGAATGGACCCCTTTTGGCCAAGGGCAGTCTGAAGTAAACCTGAAACACTAGTTCAGTTCATGATGGTAATAGGTGGTTAGACATACCTAATTATACCTTCCTCCCTTTGGAATTCAGGCACAGAATGACCAGCTATTAATACTAAAATGCAAATCAAAACCACAATGAGATACCATCTCACACCAGTTAGAATGGCTATCATTAAAAAGTCAGGAAACAACAGGTGCTGGAGAGGATGTGGAGAAATAGGAACACTTTTACACTGTTGGTGGGACTGTAAACTAGTTCAACCATTGTGGAAGACAGTGTGGTGATTCCTCAAGGATCTACAACTAGAAATACCATTTGACCCAGCCATCCCATTACTGGGTATATACCCAAAGGATTATAAATCATGCTGCTATAAAGACACATACACATGTATGTTTATTGCAGCACTATTCACAATAGCAAAGGCTTGGAACCAACCTAAATGTCCATCAGTGACAGACTGGATGAAGAAAATGTGGCACGTATACACCATGGTATACTATACAGCCATAAAAAAGGATGAGTTTGTGTCCATCAGTGACAGACTGGATGAAGAAAATGTGGCACGTATACACCATGGTATACTATACAGCCATAAAAAAGGATGAGTTTGTGTCCTTTGTAGGGACATGAATGCAGCTGGAAACCATTATTCTCAGCAAACTGTTGCAAGAACAGAAAACCAAACACTACATGTTCTCACTCATAGGTGGGAATTAAACAATGAGATCACTTGGACACAGGAAGGGGAGCATCACACACTGAGGCCTGTTGTGGGGTGGGGGTAGGGAGTAGGGATAGCATTAGGAGATATACCTAATGTAAATGATGAGTTAATGGGTGTAGCACACCAACATGGCACATGTATACATATGTAACAAAGCTGCACGTTGTGCGCAAGTACCCTAGAACATAAAGTGTTTTATATATATATATATATATATACACACAGAGACCTTAAGACTGACAAAACAGACACTTTATAGCAATAAGATACCAACATGGCAGATAGCAGGCTCTGAAAAAAACTAAAGTGTTTTACCCCAAAATATATTTCTTTGACATATTTTGAAATGGCTCCGCAAAGCTGTCTCCTGTGGGGGACATCTACATTCTGTAGAGAATCCCCTTCCATTTCCAGGTTTTTGTGTCTGATCCAGAAGAGAATTAACTAAGAGTCTGACACCTTTTTAAGTCTAATAAGACTATTCTGTCCAATAAGAAATGAATCTATTCTGTCTGAAGCCTTCTACCTGGAGGCTTCATCTGTGTAATAAGAACCTTGGTCTCCACAACCTCTTATCTTAACCCAGACACTCCCTTCTGTTGATTCCAGGTCTTAGATGAACTCAACCAATTGCCAATCAGAAAATCTTCGCATTCACCTATGACCTGGAAGCACCCCCATATCCACACCCACCACTTCATACTTCAAGTTGTCTTGCTTTTCTGGACCAAACCAATTTATATCCTACATACACTGATTGATGTCTTTGTCTCCCTAAAATGCAAAAAAATCGAGGTGTAGCCCAACCACCTTGGGCATATGTTCTCAGGATCTCCTAGGGCTATGTCACAGGAGATCACTCACATTTGGCTCAGAATAAATCTCTTCAAATATTTTACAGATTTTGACTCTTTTCATCAATAGACTTTATTAAAATTTTAAAAACTTCTCTGTGAAAGATACTGTTAAGAAAATGAAAAGACAAGCCACAGACTGGAAGAAAATATTTGCAAAACACGTAAGGACTGATAGCCAAATAATTCAACAAAGAACTCTTAAAACTCAACAATAAGAAAACAAACAACCCAATTGAAAAATAGGCAAAAGTTCTGAATGGACATCTCATCAAAGAAGATATACAAATGGCAAATAAGCATAGAGAAAGATCCTCAACACAACATGTCATTAAGGAAATGCAAATTAAAACAACAATGATAAACCACCACATAACTAAAATTCAAAAACACTAAAACACCAAATTCTAGTGAGGATGTGGAGCAAGAGGAACTGTCATGCATTGCTGATGGAAATGCAAAATGGTATGGCCACTTTCGGTGACAGATTGTCAATATTCACAAAACTAAATATACTCTGACCATATGATATAGCAGTTTTGCTCCTTGGTATTTATCCCAATGAATTGAAAACATGTTTATACAAAGCCCCACATACAAATGTTTGTGGCAGTTTCACTTTGTTTTTCTGTTTCGTTGTGGGAATGAGGAGGACTGGAGAGACTACCTGGTGAAATAGGAGGATGTTTATTGAGTGCACTTAGACTTAGCAGATTAACATCCAAAAACTGGGCCTAGAACAAAGACAGCACTTGACTTTTATACACACTTCCAAAAGGGGGTGGGCTAGCTTCAAATAAGCTTATAGTAGTGCAAAGCATAGTGGTGTGAAAGCAAGCATACAGAGGCAGAACAAAGGCAGTTTATCAAATTGTGACAGGTTCATAACTCAGGATTACATGCGACTCTTGCTATGCAGTCTAGATGGCTGTTATCCAGGCTTGCTCTAATGCCTTGCATGGACTTATCTCATAACCTTTGCTATGGCACCTAGATGACTGCAGCCCAGGCCTGCTCAGGCACATCCTATAACTTTCACTGTGCTGCTTAGATAAAACAGAATATGTGAAGTTACTAGTTACAAAAAACAGGAATCTATAAAATCATAAGTTTACTCATATCACAGGGGAAAAGAACATTTGTTTTCTTCTCCTTATGTTGAGGGAGTGCTGGGAGAGTCTCTAGAGCACATTCCTTTGAGCCCTGGTTTCTTTGATAATGTTATTGAGACTTCACGTGGGTCCAGGCTTTGCCTGTTACTGCCTTTGGGATGAGTCAGCCTAATATAGAAAGCTTGGTTTTCTCTTTTTAATTTTATTTTTCCTTTTTTTCTTTAATTTCCTGCTTCAGTTTTTTTTTTTTAATTATGTTTTATTCTGTTTTTTCTCTCCAGCTTTTTGCTTTTTTAGGTTCAAAGTGTACATGTGCAAATTCATTATATTTGTAAATTGCATGTCCCAAGGGTTTGGTATACAGATATTTTTGTCTCCCAGGTAATCAGGATAATACCTGATAGCTAGGTTTTCAATCTTAATCATCCTCTCACCCACCACCCTCAAATAGGCCCCAATGTCTATTGATCCTTTTTTTGTATTCATGTGTACTCATGTTTAGCTCCCACTTATAAGTCAGAACATGTAGTATTTGGTTTTCTGTTTCTGCATCACTTTGCTTAGGATAATGCCTCCAGCTCCATCCATGTTGCTGCAAAGGCCATGATCTTATTTTTTAGTAGCTGTGAAGTATTCTATGGTGTATATGTACCACATTTTCTTCATTCAATCTGCTGTTCATGGCATCTAGGTTGATTCGATGTCTTTTGTTTATAGCAGTTTATTCATAATTGCTAAAACTTGAAAGCAACCAATGTAGGTAAATAGATAAACAAACTGTGGTACATCCATACAATGAAATTTTATTCAGCAATGAAAAGAAATGAACTATCACACTGTGAGGAGACATGGAGGAAACTTGCTAAGAAAAGCCAATCTGAAAAGGCTATATACTGTAAGGTTACAACTATATGACATTCTGGAAGAGGCAAAACTGTGGAGACAATAAAAAGATCAGTGGTTGCTAGGGTTTCAGAGGAAAGAGGTGAAGAAAGGATGAATAAGTGGAGCACAGGTGATTTTCAGAACAGTGAAACTATTCTGTATGATACTGTAGTGGTAGATGCATGTGATAGGGTTTTTGTCAAAACTCATAGAAGTGTATAATACAAAGAGTGAACCTTAATGTAAACTATGGACTTTCATATTAATGTATCAAGATTGGCTCATAATTTGTAAAAAATGTACCACACTAATGCATGGCAAAACCAGGAGGTGTGTTTGGGTTGAGTGAGTATTTAGGAACTGTCTGTGCCTTCTGCTCCATTGTCTTGTAAACCAAAACTTATAAAAAAATAAAGTATATATATTTTTAAAGACTTTATATTGTTTAGAGCAGTTTTAGGTTCACAGCAAAATTGGGCTGTGAACTCAAGGTGAGCTTCCTGCTTCACCTTCTAACATAAGTAAAAGCTTCCTGAGCCCTCCCAAGAGCAGATACTGATGCTATACTTCCTGCAAAGCCTGCAGAACCATGAACCAATTAAGTTGCTTTCTTATAAATTACCCAGTCTCAGATATTTCTTTATAGCAATGCAAGAATGGCCTAACACAGAAAATTGGTACTAGGAGTAGGACATTGCTATAAGGATACCTGAAAATGTGAAAACAACTTTGGAATTGGGTAACAGGCAGATGTTGGAAGTATCTGGAGGGCTCAGAAGAAGACAGGAAGATGAAGGGAAGTTTGGAACTTCTGAGACTGGTTAAATGATTGTGACCAAAATGCTGACAGTGATATGGACAGTGAAGTCTAGGCTGCTGAGGTCTCAGAGGCAAATGAAGAACTTAAAAACTGGAGCAAAGGTTGCTTTTATTGTGTCCTAGTAAAAAACTTGGCTGCATTGTGCCCATGCCCTAGGGATCTGTGGAAATTTCAACTTGATAGTGATGACCTAGGGTGTCTGGGAGAAGAGATTTCTAAGCAGGAAAGTGTTCAAGGTGTGGCCTGGCTGCTTCTAACAGGATACACTCAGAGGTAGGAGCAAATAAATTTTTTAAAATTGGAAACTATATTTAAGAGAGAAGCAGAACATGAAAGTTTGGAAAATTTATAGCCTAGATATGCATCAGAGAAAGAAAAAGGTTTTTGGGGAGAGAAATTCAAGCAGGTTGCAGAGCAACCACTTGCTACAGAGATTTGCATGACTTAAAAGGAGACAAGTGCTGATAGCCAAGACAATGGGAAAAAGGTGTCAAAGGCATGTCTAAGACCTTCACAGCAGCCCTTCCTATCATAGGTTCAGAGGCCTAGGAGGACTGAATGGTTTCATGAACAGGCCTAGGGTTCTGCTGCCCTGTGCAGTCTCAGGACACTGCTTCCTACATCTCCTCTGCTTCATCATCAGCTGTGGATCAAAAGGACCCCAGTACATCTCTGCCTGCCACACCAGACAGAAAAAGCCATGAGCTTTGGAGCCATTCATGTGGTGTTAAGCCTGCAGACACACACAGTGCAAGAGTAAAGGAGTCTTAGTAGCCTTTGCCTAGATTTCAGAGGATGTATGGGAAAGCCTGGGTGCCCAAGCAAAAGCTTGCTACGGAGGCAGAACCCTCACAGACAGCCTCTACTAGGGCAGTGCCTAATTGGGGACTATGTGTGGGGATTCCAACCCCACATTTCCCCTTGGCACTGCCTAGTGGAGCTGTGAGAAGAGGACCACCATCCTCCAGACTTCAGAATGCTAGGTCCACTGGTAGCTTGCTCCCTGCACCTGGAAAAGCCCCAGGCACTCAACAACCTGTGAAAGCAGCCATGGGGGCTGAACCCTGCAAAGCCACAGGGATAGAGCTGCCCAAAGCCTTGGGAGCCCACCCCTTACACCAGCATGCTCTGGATGTGGGACATGGAGTCAAAGGAGATTATTTTGGAGCTATAAGATTTAATGACTGCCCTGCTGGGTTTTGATCTTGCATGGAGCCTATAGCCTCCTTTTGTTGGCCAATTTTTCCCTTTTGGAATGGAAGTGTTTGCCTAATGCCTATATCCCCACTGGGTCGGAAGTAAATGGCTTGTTTTGATTTTACAGTCTCATAGGTAGAAGGAACTCATCTCCTGAGGAGACTTTGGACTTGGACTTGGGACTTGGGACTTTTGAGTTGACGCTGGAATGAGTTAAGTCTGGGGGACTACTGGGAAAGAAATATTGTATTTTGCAATGTGAGGACATGAGATGTAGGGGGCTAGGGGTGGAATGATATAATTTGAATATATGTCCCCACCAAATCTCATGTGGAATTATAATTCCCAATGTTGGTGGTGGGGCCTGGTGGGAGGTGTTTGTGTCATGCGGATAGATCCCTCATGCCTTGGTGTTGTCCTTCTGATAGTGAGTGAGCTCACTCGAGATTTGGTTGTTTAAGTGTGTACCACCCCACCCCCCATCCCTGTTGCTTCTGCTTTTGTCATGTGGAATGCAAGCTCCCTGCTTTGCCTTCCACCATGAAGAAAACTTTCCTGAGGCCTCTGAGAAGCATATTCTGGCACCATGCTTCCTGTACAGCCTGCAGAACTGTGAGCTAATTAAACCTCTCTTTTAATAAATTATCCAGTTTCAGGTATTTCTTTATTGCAATGCAAGAACAGCCTAACACAAGTATTATACAGAGTATTTCCTCTGCCCTACAAATGTTAAATTTTAAAAACTGTTTCTGTAGAAAAAAAAAAAAGAAAGAACTGAAATAGAGGAAACAGTGATTTTAAGTCTGCCCAAACTTATCCCATACTATTCATGCTGGGGAGTGACCATCCAGACAGAGGCTTCAGTTATCTCCAGTGTTACTCAGAAGATCATGGAGCAAGATATCCCAATACATCTGTTGCCCATTTACGGTTTGGATCACAGAAGATATATTGGGAAATTTTGTTCTAAGAAAACAAGATAGAGAAAGTTAATTTTAATTATAGTTTCAATTATTTTTCACTGTGGAAAAATAATGCTGTATGTTGATTAATAAATTTGGAAATAATTATTTCTATTGCTAGCAAGATGCAGTGAAACTGGAATGCTCTAACAATGCAGGATTCAAAATAAATTGTTATAGACTTTTTCTAAAACAACTTTATCCATATATTATAGGTGTGCTTTGTAAAATATTATATATATTCAATAATTTGATTATTGGTAATTTATGCTATGAAATGAATTTGATGGCTCAAACTATACAAACTGCACAAAGATGTTTATTACTGCATTATCTACAATGACAAAACATAGAAACTATCTGAATATGTATCTAATAGCAGAAAGATTAAATAATGTTTTCACAGTAATTCAATAAGATGTGTAACAGGCATTACAAATCATCATTAGGACATTTGGTTATAGCCAGAATTGTTGTTACTAATTATCATTACAATTAGTTCAACATAGCACTATACAAAAAAGAATGAATACAAAATCTTCAAACATTACATTCTTTCCATCTAACCTCCATAGCTTTGCCCATGTTCACCCTATTGCTTGCAGTAAATGAATGATTGTACAAATACAAGTATGTAAACATCATGTGTGAATATGCAGAGACTGGCAGCTCATTGAAATTGAAAGGCCACATGATGAGAGTTAGGATTTTCTTTTTAATTTTTAAATTTCTATTGTTTGCATAATAATTTATCTTTAAATAATGAGCAATACTTTGCCTCTTCTAATTTACTGGGGATTTAAGAGACATGAAAGCTTATTCTTGAGCAGGCATCATGCATGCCCACACCAGCAACAAATCTGAGAATTGAAGTACTTATCCATATAGTTCAACATCCTGACCATTTTCCCTTCTACCTCCCAGATAATCACTTTTTAAAAACTGTATAGAGAATTGAAACAGATTTCTTCCTTTAGATAATTGTCTCAACTCTCAACTCGCTTGGCTGGTTAAAATCTGTTGCAGAAATGCTTCTCAAGCTTTAATTGCACATGAATCACCTGGGGATCTTGTTAAAAGGCAGACTATGATTTGGTAGATTTGGGGTGGGGCCTGAGATTCTTCATTTCTATCAAGCTCCCAGATGATGCTGATGCTGCTAGCCCTAGACCATACTTATGTAGTAAATAATATAGCATTTGAGTAATCTACTTATCTAGTGAATCCAGATAATTCATATACTTATATGTGTGTGCATATGTATGCATATATATAATTCACATACTTATATGTGTGCATATATATCACATATATACACACATATATACACTTTATATATACATCTATACATATATACTTTATATATGTACATATACAAATATACGTATCTATACATAGACTATATATACATCTATACAGATATATACTATATATACACACACACATACATAAAGTATTCCATCAGGTTTGACCATCAACATGAAGCAAATTATGGCAAATGGCCAGTTTACACTGTAATTTATACTATACAGACAGCCTAGTTTCCTTAGTTTTCTCATCTTTGAAACAAAGATGATAAACAGTAGGTAAGTTACCTACTATTTCTAGATTCTGTGGAGAAAAAAGAAAGAAATGAAGTGTTGAGTTTGATCATGCTTGGCAGAGGCCTGACTTGTTTAATGATGAAAGCAAAACCTGGTCATAAATGTTCAAAAGGCATCAATAAGCCCTAGTAACTCTTGCTGATGGAATTGACATCTAGCACTCTTCTTACTCATAGACTATGCTCGAAAAATATTTGTTCAGTAAATGCCACATGAACAAATTTATGAACACCTACAGCCATATCTTTGTACTGTACACTATGCTACTATCTTCAGCTACTGGCTGAAAATATTATCTTTTTTTTCATGGTGTTTTCAAGTGATAAACCTGATTGACTTCAAATATGATGAAAGTATTCATTTTTGTGGAAAATCTTAAATCATCAAGATGCATTTTTCTGTGACATAGTATTTGAATTGATGACATCTTCCAGAGTCAGTCAGTAACTCTCAACAAATCTTATTTTCCAGACACTGTCCTCAGCAAAAATAATACCGAGAGGTCAGGGCACATCTATCTGCAGGGCGTAAAAAGGTGGCATCTGAAATACTCTTTTCCTACTTCTTTCTTTGCATAGATAATGCATTGCTTTCCCCCACTGGGGAAATAGGGATTGTTGTCATAGTAATATTTTAAGAACACTCCTAGATCAATATTAGAACTGCAGAAAGTATCTGAGATATTCCATGCAATTTGTGAGTCTAAAGCTATATCCCCACTCTTGTTTATTTGCTCAACTGTAGACTAAAAATTTGAGCAACTCTCACAACTGGTCAGTTTTGTGATGTGAAGAATTAGTCAGTCAACCAACAAGTGTCTTGTGAATGTTTCCTAAGCAGAGGATTTTACTAAGCATTAAGCAATAACCAGCAATGTGAAATGCAGAGGCTGTGTATCTGTCGATCTGGAAAAAAAAAATGCAGTGTTTACTGCGCCAGAGTGCCAGGATCCCAGCTGTCCCTTAAAATGCACACTTGGATTTTTTTCCATATTATATTTCAAAGTTTCCCTAAGAAAATTAAATATATTTCTCTTTTTATTGTCCTATTCATCTTTAGCTTCCCATCACAATTGCCAACCTGCCCACATAAACAATATCTCAGTACCACACACTGCACAAAATATGGGAAATGAGTTGCAATTCCTTATATTACAGAATGTTTAGAAATGTTCAGATGATTTAGAATCAGTTATAAGGAAATAAATATATATACACCAAGTATGTGTCTGCTTCCTTCTGTAACAAAGCTACACATACACAGGCAGTGCTTTTTATGCCACAAGGTAGACGCGTATTCCAAAGACCCCATTATCTTCAAGTGCTGTTACATAAATCTCCTCAAGTTATCCCAATAATGAATGTCCTTCTGAGGAGCTGGGTAAGAAGATGCCTGAGCTCCAGCTGCAGCCCTTCTTCCAGCCATGTGACCCTGAGCAAGTCATTTCACCTTGCCTGAGCCTGGTTTTCCATGTGTAAAAAAGACAGAACTGTACTTCCCAATCTGAGTCTCCATCTGACTATAAAACCTGTAGCGCCATGAAACAGAGTAAAATAAGGGGTCCCTTCATCCTTCTTTGGTCGTTTGCTCCACTTTTATATCCCTTGCTGATATAGCAAAGTATTCAGTATCTGTTCTTATGGAAGTTTGGTGGCAAACACACACTGTCTGTCAAAAAGATTGGTGGTAGCTCACGCCTGTAACCCTAACAATTTGGGAGGCCAAGGCAGGTGGATCACTTGAGGTCAGAAGTTCAAGACCAGTCTGGACAACATGGTGAAACCCTGTCTCTACCAACAATACAAAAATTAGTCAGAAATTGCTTGAACCCAGGAAGCAGAGGTTGCAGTGAACTGAGATTGTGCCAC
The DNA here is from genome assembly GCF_002776525.5 of Piliocolobus tephrosceles. Classification (NCBI taxonomy): domain Eukaryota; kingdom Metazoa; phylum Chordata; class Mammalia; order Primates; family Cercopithecidae; genus Piliocolobus; species Piliocolobus tephrosceles. Next base: position 84,297,312 of record NC_045438.1, read on the forward strand.
TGCACTCCAGCCTGGGCAACAGAGAGAGAGACTTCGTCTCCAAAAAAAAAAAAAAAAAAAAAAGACAGAAAATTAACTCAGTGTTTTCCCAGTCATGCATATTATAGGAATGAATTCAAAGATTCAGTCTGGCCGGGCGCGGTGGCTCAAGCCTGTAATCCCAGCACTTTGGGAGGCTGAGACGGGCGGATCACGAGGTCAGGAGATCGAGACCATCCTGGCTAACACGGTGAAACCCCGTCTCTACTAAAAATACAAAAACTAGCTGGGCGAGGTGGCGGGCGCCTGTAGTCCCAGCTACTCGGGAGGCTGAGGCAGGAGAATGGCGTAAACTCGGGAGGCGGAGCTTGCAGTGAGCTGAGATCCGGCCACTGCACTCCAGTCCGGGCGACAGAGCGAGACTCCGCCTCAAAAAAACAAAACAAAACAAAAAAAAAAAACAAAGATTCAGTCTGGAAAAATGAGGACACTTGTTATTTCAAATTAAGAATGTATAATCTATGGGAGGCCAAGGTGGGTGGATCACGAGGTCAGGAGATGGAGACCATCCTGGCTAACAGGGTGAAACCCCATCTCTACTAAAAAATACAAAAAATTAGCCAGGTGTGGTGGCAGGTGCCTGTAGTCCCAGCTACTCGGGAGGCTGAGGCAGGAGAATGGCGTGAACCCGGGAGGCAGCGCTTGCAGTGAGCCGAGATCGTGCCACTGCACTCCAGCCTGGGCGACACAGTGAGACTCTGTTTCAAAAAAACAAAAAGAATATATAATTTATATATACACACACGAGTTTAGAAAAAATATATAGGTTAGGTAACTGAAAGATGAGCATTACCAAGTAATTGGTCAAGCTGTCTTAATTTTTTATACATCCATATTTAGAAATAAAATAATGCCCTGATATAAATGACTTCTAATTACCTATCCTATATTATTCCTCCATTGTAACCATGAGTGAAATTGCATAAAGTTAGTCCATTGACCTGTAAAGTCAGATTTGCCCTCTAAAATGCAAGCTATTCTCAATATAAACAATCCTTTGTTTAACTATTTGTAATAGTCATTTTAGCTATATGAAAAGTGCTTGAAGTGTACGCTTAGAATGCCAAATTATAATTTAAATTTAAACATGATTTGGCATAGGGTTGACTGCCACTCAGTGAATTCCTGGTTATCTGCACTGTGGCAAAATGCTCATCTGCCCAGGTAAGTGACAATTGATTATGTTTTTATTACTGTGAAATTTCCCTTGGCCTGCTCATTTTCTCCCATACATCTCTGAGAATTTAACCTTTCCTCACTGGGATCTATTTCTTTAGTTGGAAAAACTCCAGAAACAATCTTATGTGGGAACTCTAGACATCCAGATGTTAGAGAGAAGTAGTGTTATTACACAAGAGGTGTACTTGGGATCTTTCTATTTACACAGATTAAGTGGAATGAATAGTTGTGACAACTTCCATAATTGCACACCAGTATACTCTTCTGGGACCATCAGGAAACACAGCAGAATAAGCAGGTTCCCTCCCTGCATCACCATCTTACACCCAGCTCCCAAAACAAAGAAATGCTGGATAAAATAGGAAAACACCACAAAACAATTTTACTACAAGCCAAGCATAAAAGAATGGTAAACATGCAGGAAGCAAAAACAAAGGCAAAAGCCAAAGTCAGAGCAGCACGCAGCAGCAGGGTGATGCAGTCACAGCCCATTGGGATTGAATGGAATGGAGGCCCTTGGGACTGCTGATTCAAGGGCAAGAAGTTTGGCCTAGGCTCTATATGAGGCTGGGAGCCTACCTGGGCCTTGGGTATGAAAGTCAGAGCCACGAAGCACTGCCTTCTCCAGGGAAAAGGAGCCAGGTAAACTCCACAAGTCCAGAAAAGCCTTGAAGAAAGTTGCTGTCCTTCTGGGGCCTTGGGTTAGAAAATAGTGACCAGAAATCAAAATCCCAGTTCTGTGACATATTTGGGTGTATATCTTGAATTTATATCATTTGCATGGTAGGGAACCTCCAGGCCAAGAAATAAGCCCAAAAAGTGACCCAGGATCACTGGAATCCTAGAACCCAGAGAAACAAACAGCAACTGAGGGCATCTGGGAGGTTTCTACAAAATGTGGACCTGGAAGGATAAACAGAATTTCAATAGACAGAATTAGGGGAAAGGTGTTTCAGGTGGACACCTTCCTGTGCAAAAGCATATGAGGGAATATGTGGCCTAAGGTAAGAAATTTGTGAAGGGGTAGAGTGAGAAAAAAGGGTGGATAAGGGGGGCAGATTAGAGGAATAAGATGATCAACTTTTTTATTGTAAAAATAACTGGTATTGTGCTCAAGCTGATTGCAAATGTCACAATGTGTAAAGCTAATAACTAGGTTTATCCCTTTCCACTCGATAATGAGCAATATGAATAATGAATGGTATGAATGAGTGAAAGTGTTGCTTAATACTAGCTAACCTCCCCTGAGTTCTCTTGGCCAAATAATTCCCCACAATCAGATAAGTAAATCCTTGGTTCTACTTCCCTAGAACTTCCTATAAAGAAGGCCAAATGAGAAGTAGTTCAGTTTTCACATAATTTGGTGCATTGGTCCTTGTTACTTCCAACCTGGGGCCATTTGCAACCATTGTCTAGTATGTCTCATTCAATCATAAAGTCTCTCCCTGAATCTCAGTTTCAGCTGCTTTGCTAATTGTCTTTAGAGATCTTCCCTGGGCTCTCCCTAAAGAATGTTTCATATAGTCTACATGGTTTACACTTAAAGTCAAACCATAGCAAAAGACTTTCTAAATTGGGAAGACATGAAGCTTGCTGTTTTGCATGATGTGGTGTTACATAAAAACTTAATTTTTTAACATAAATCAGGGTTAGGCAAACTTTTCAATAAAGAGCCAGATAGTGAATCTTTTAGGCTTTGTGGGCTATATGCAGTCTCTATCACATATTCTTCGTAGTTTTTTTCACTTGCTTTTTTAACACTTAAAAAGTGTAAAAATCAGTCTTAGCTCACAGGGCACACAAAAACAAGCTAGGGCCCACCGACTGTAGTTTGCTGAGCCCTGATATAGATTAATCCAAGGAATACAGCATTTTTGGCATTTAATTACAAAGAAGTCCGGAGCTAGCATGAGTGAATGACTGAGACCCTGAGGGATGACTGTTGGAATGCTGAGACCAGCTGAAGAGAATGTTAAAAACACAAGACCGTGCTCGCCTGAACAACCAGAGCATCCATCAAAAGGAAATCATTTTCAAAGTGAAATCATGCTTGCATGACGAACAGCAGAATATCAGTCCAAACAGATGTGTAGGAGGCAATGGAAAGTCAGAACCATGGAACAGTAGATTATTTAAAGCAAATGAAGTCAAGTGCCAGAGAAGATGTATAAAGGAGCCCAGAATGGGATTTTAGGGAAGATCCTACATCAAAACAAAACTACTCTGCTACACCACTCTTCAGTTTCAAGTCATTTAAGACTAGGTAACCACCTGTAGTATAACTCCTATTATAAACTAACACATAAAATATAAAGCTATTATTCTGGAGAAAGAGAAGAGAGATGAGGAAGTAGGGGAGACAGAAGAAAGGCAAAAAGAGGAAAGGTAGGAGGGTGTGATGGTAAATTTTATATGTCAACTTGACTGGGCTATGGGGATGTCCAGATAGCTGACAAAACATTTCTGCATGTGCCTGTAGGGGTGTTTCCAGAAGAGATTAGCATTTGAACTGGTAAACTGAGTAAAGCAGATGGCCTTTCTCAACGTGGGTGAGCATTATTTAATACACAAGGGACCCTGAATAAAACAAAAAAATGGGGGAAGTGGGAATTATGTATTTGCTTAAGCTGTGCATCTAACTTCTCCTACCCTCAGACGTTGGTGCTTCCAGTTCTCAGCCTCCGGACTTGGACTGGGTCTCCTGGATCTCAGGCCTTCCAGCTTAGACCAGCATAACATTGTTGACCTTCCTGGGCCTTCAGTCGGCTGATGGCAGATTGTAGGACTTCTCAGCCTACACAATCCTGTAAGCTACTCCCTCATAATAAATTTCTGTATATCTATAAATATCTTACTTGTTCTGTTTCTGGAGATCCCTAATACAAATGGGAAAAGAAAAGAGGGGAGAGAAAGAAAAGCCAAGGGAAAGGGGGAAAAACAATAACATAACATTTAATTTTTATTTTTATTTTTTTGAGATGGAGTCTCACTCTGTCACCCAGGCTGCAGTGTAGTGGCATGATCTCGGCTCACTGCAATCTCCACCTCCTGGGTTCAAGCAATTCTCTGCCTTAGCCTCCCAAGCAGCTGGGATTACAGGTGCCCACCACCATGCCCGCCCGGCTAATTTTTGCATTTTTAGTAGAGACAGGGTTTCACCATCTTGACCAGGCTGGTCTTGAACTCCTGACCTCATGATCTAACCCCCTCCGCCTCCCAAAGTGCTGGGATTACAGGCTTGAGCCACTGCCCCCAGACAACATTTAATAAATCTTTAAGTATAAAGTAACATGTAGTATTTGTCTTAAGCCTAAAAACTCTGACTACAAAAAAAAAAAAGTGTTATCTTTTTTCTTTTTCTTCATGTATTTCCCACAAGAAGTTGACAACTTGTTGTCCAGGATTAACCACATGGCCACACCCAGCTGTGAGGAGGGTGGGAAGTATATTTTAGCTAAGCACATTGCCTCCTGTGATAAATCAGTAGAAAAGGAATAATGATGTTGGGGTAGGCTATGGCAGTTCTTCCTGTATGGAGCTAATGTGACTTTCACCTTATTGTGGTGATTGGAATATTTTTCAGCCAAGTCAGGGATCTGAAAACATAGAAAATTTAAGGAGCATTCAGAGCCACAGGTATGTAATTTGCCAAAGCATTTTGGAGGATAGACGTTGGTAAACACCAGTACGCTAAATAAGCAATAGAAATAAATGTGTGTAAAATACACTACCCTTTTACGTTACCCAGAAGCATATGATATAAACCTCGAAAGAACAGCAATGGCCTTCAACTAAGCAGAACATAGTTTATTAGAGGTGAGCTCTTTTGAGATGAAAACAAGTTAGAAAGTTAATATTGTTAGACTGGGAGAAAATATTCAAAAAACACAAATCTGACAAAAAAATTCTATCTAGATTATCTAAAGAACTCTTAAAACTCAATAATTAAAGGCAAACAACCTAATTTTAAAATGGGCAAAAGATTTTAATAGACTAAAAAAGAGATGCACAAATGGCCAATAGTTACCTTAAAATACACTCAATATCATTAGTTACCACAGAAATGCAAATTAAAACCACAATTAGATACCACTACATCCTCACTAGAATTGCTATTAGTAAAAAAGCTGACAATATCAAGTGTTGGCAAGGAGGTAGAGAAACATGGAACTCTTCATGCTGATGGGAATGTAAAAATAGTACAGCCACTATGGGGAACAATTTGGCAGCTTCTTATGAGGTTAACATGCAACCCAGGAATACTACTCTTAAGTATTTACCCAAAAGAAATGAAAATATATGTCCACAAAAAGACATGAACATACATAGCAGTTTTATTCAACATTTCAAAACGTTGGGAAACAATCCAAATGTCCATCAACAGGTGAATGAATAATGAAATTTATCTCACAATTACAATCCAATAGCACTAATGTTCTTTTAAAATCAATGTATCGTGGTATATTCCCATAATGAAATTCCCTCAACAAGAAAAAGAAGACTACTGCATTCAATGACATAGATGAATCTTGAAAACATTACACTTTGTGAAAGAAGTCAGGCACATAAATACAGACTGATAATTCCATTTATACAATTCTAGAATAGTTAAAGCTAATCTACAGTGGCAAAAACCAGAGCAGTGGTTGTCTAGGCCAGGAGTGTTGGTGGGCAAATTGACTGCAAAGGAGGCCAATGGAACTTTTGGAGATGTTGGAAAAGTTCTGTATCTTTATTTTGATAATATTTATGGGCGTATAAATTTGCCAAAACTCATTTAAAAAACATAGGGTTTTCTGTTTTTGTTTTTGTTTTGTTTTGTTTTTGGCTGAGATGGAGTCTCACTCTGTTGCCCAGGCTCCCAGGCTGCAGTGCAGTGGCACAGTCTTGGCTCACTGCAACCTCTGCCTCCCAGGTTCAAGTGATTTTCCTGCTGCAGCCTCCCAAGTAGCTGGGACTACAGGTGTGCATCACCATGCCTGACTAATTTTTATATTTTTGGTAGAGACAGGGTTTCACCATGTTGGCCAGGCTGGTCTCGAACTCCTGACCTCTGGTGATCCACCTTCCTCAGCCTCCCAAAATGCTGGCATTACAGGCATGAGCCACCACACCCAGCCTACATAGCTAAAATTAGATTATTTTATTGTAAGTAAACTATAAACCAATAAATTCATTTTAAAAGAGCATTAGTGCTGTTGCATTGTAACTGAGATAAAAGTAGTGTTTATATAAAAGTCGCATTCTTGGAATAGGATTCATTAAGTAATTGATTCATCAAATGAATTAATCCTTGGGTCAGAATCAAACATATTCACTAAACACCTGCTGTTTCGTAAAAATCGTCCTAGTGCTGAGGACTAATGGATACATGACATAGTTCCTACCATCAGTGAGCTCAGTCTCATGAAGGATGTGGGCCTATAGACAAGTAGTGTCCATACAGGGTAATAGGGGCTGTAATAAAAGTGAGTACACAGTGCAGTGAGTGTTCAAAGGAAGAAACCACCACTTCTGCTTGAGGTAATTTAAAAAAGCTTCACCAACAAGGTGTTTGAGTTGAGGCTTGAAAGATGAGTGTGAACTTCTCAGGAAGCCCAGGGGCTGAAGAATGCTGAAAGGGTATTCTGCCCATACCCGGAAAGAAGAATACTGAAAGCATACAGGTTGAGAAATAGTTCCATGCAATAAAGTTTTGGGGTGGATCTTAGGCTTTGTGCAAGTGATAGGGGGGTGGCCCCATCAGAGAGGACCTTGTGTGCCATGTTAAACAGTCTAAACTTTGTCCTACATGAATTGACAAACTAATGAAAGGTTTTAGCAGGAGAGGGAGGTGGTCAGATTTGCATCTCTGACAAGCAAGATGAATGGATTGGAGGGGAACAAGTCTGAAATGGGGTTCAGTATTGTTAATGTATTAAAGAACTGGACTCAGTTATTAGTCAAGACCCAAGCAAGAACAACTTACTTTATCAGAGCCTACAGTGTTCCACATGGCCTGGCCACTGCCCTCCTTTCCCGTCTCCTTTCCCCGCACTGGCCTTCTTACTCGCTGTCCTCTAGTCACACTGGTCTCCCGGCCTTTCCTCAGACATTCTAAGTTCATTCCTGCCTTGGGACTTTGCATTAATGTTTGTTTCTGTCTTGCTCTCTGCTTCCTTCTCATGAGCCTGCTCTGCATTTAAATGTCACCTCTCTCAGAAAGCCTTTCGCTGATTTCCTGGTCTAATGCTTCCTTCTTTGCCATTCACTATTTATTACTTCCCTATTGGATCTTTTTCCCAGTGTCAAGAACTGAGAAGAGTCTGAGATATTACCCTATTTGCAAGACAAAAACTTGGCTTGCCACATTATCTCATGGATGCCAAGATAAGACATAAGACTCTTGGGTCAGAAACAAAGGGCACAACAAAGGATAAGACAATAAGTAGTCATGAGCTTTATGTTTGCATCAGTACTTCTTGCTATCCAAGTTCCAGGGGTAAACAGTGTGACCCAGAGAGATACTGCACACACAGTGGGTTTGTCACAGCTGAGGAACCTAATACTTAGGGAAGTTTAATCTTTTATATTGGATGGTAAACAAACATACCCAACCATATTAATAATTATTTATTACACTGGACAGTAATCAAGCCTACCCTCTGCTCCAGAGAGATGCTAGCTTTATCTTCCAAGGCTGTTTGCCATACAGACATCCTTAAAAATATAGTCTAGAACAAAAGGGCAGTTTTTGACCTTTTGCTTATAAGACATGCAGAAACTTGAGAACCTTGGAGTATTATCTCCCAATAATATCCAACTCTCATTTCTACACTGTTTTTTTGACTTCTGGTGAATTTTTCCAAGAGTATAGCGCTCCATCAGCTACTGTGCACAATTTGAGCAAGAACAGCTGGGATCAAATCCATTAAATTTGTCTTATACAGTATTTACTTAGGTTACTATCAATAGAACTCCAAGAAAAAGAGTAAGACCAACTGGCAGCATAAATCTCAACCGTGTCCCACTATTGTCCCAGACCTAACCTGCAGAAAAATTGTATAAGTCATCAGGGTCTACATTAGAAATCTAAATGGTTTTAAGTTTTCATATTGACATTTGTACTTAGTCTGAAGCATCAATCCAAGTATACCAGAATGTATTGGCAACAGCACAGATTTCACCATGGCCCATAGCGAAGAAGTTTAGGGTAATTCTCAGCAACCATTCTCAGCCCAGTGAATTAAGGCTGACCTTAATGCCTTCCAGGGCCAAAGTAGTATTTCCTTAAATACTTGAAGGTCTCTTATGACTATCCATAAGGTGCAAGTCACTGTATTTTCAGGAGAGAGGCACATTCATGCTAGCTTCCTCCATCAGTGAGGAGCATAGGTTGACAGTGGCCTCCAATGTGGACTCATAGCCAACCGGCAGGCCTTGGGGTGCCCAATTTAGTTGGAATAATTTATGTTACTCTTAATTTTTGGAAAGACTAGCTGAGAGCAATCAGTCTCCCTGTTCTAGTTTTCCAAACCACCAGTCAGGTGGCATTCAGCAGCCTCATGGAATGACCTAGAGGTGGAAAAGACATCTAGAGGTGACAGGTGACAGGTGACACTTTTTCAGGGGAAGTGCAGAAGCTAGGGCAATCCCCTGCTGTTTCTGATAGACTTCTCAGAAAGTTTGAAAGGAATGATGATCAAATAGCAGTTGGAATCATCTAAAGCAGAAATGTTTGTGACAGTTCAGGAGAGATATACTAGTTGTTTCCCTTCATGAGGAAGACTCATGGGGTGAATCTAAAAAACAAAGATTATTAGTGCCTCTTTCCTTTGCACCCTCAGGGTCTAAAAGTATTTGTATTAGTCTGTTCTCACGCTGCTATGAAGAAATACCTGAGACTGGGTAATTTATTAAGGAAAGAGGTTTGACTCACAGTTCCACATGGCTGGGGAAGCCTCAGGAAACTTACAATTATGGCAGAAGGGGAAGCAAACCATTTTCACATGGTGGCAGGAGAGAGCCTGAGTGCCCAGCAAAGGGGGAAGCCCCTTATAAAACCAGCAGATCTTGTGAGAAATCATTCACTATCATGAGAACAGGATGGGGGAAACCGCTCCCATAATTCAATTACCTCCTACCAGGTCCCTCCCATAACACATGGGGATTATGGGAACTACAATTCAAGATGAGATTTGGTTGGGGACACAGCCAAACTATATCAATATTCCTTCCCCAGGTGCTGGATTCTTGCTCTCCCTCCACAGTCTCAAAAACCAGTATGTCCCATTACAACAGCTGCAACATCCTCTTTTCTCTAATCATTCCAGATCTTTCATCTGATAGGGGTCATGCATAAGAAGAAAAAGGACACTTTTTAAAACTTATAGATCTACAACTGAGAGACAGGACTAGCTGGAATTTCCTAGGCCGACTGAGAATCCCTAAGCCTAGCTGGGAAGGTGACCGCATCCACCTTTAAATACAGGGCTTGCAACTTAGCCCACACCCGCCCAATCAGAGAGCTCACTAAAATGCTAATTAGGCAAAAACAGGAAGCAAAGAAATAGCCAATCATCTATTGTCTGAGAGCACAGCGGGAGGGACAAGGATCGGGATATAAACCCAGGCATTCGAGCTGGCAACGGCAACCCCCTTTGGGTCCCCTCCCCTTATATGGGAGCTCTGTTTTCACTGTTTCACTCTATTAAATCTTGCAACTGCACTTTCCTGGTGCGTGTCTTGTTAAGGCTCAAGCTGAGCTTTCGCTCCCTGTCCATCACTGCTGTTTGCCGCCCTCACAGACCCACCGCTGACTTCCATCCCTCTAGATGGGGCAGGGTGTCTGCCATGCTCCTGATCTGGCGAGGCACCCATTGCCGCTCCTGATCGTACTAAAGGTTTGCCATTGTTCCTGCATGGCTAAGTGCCTGGTTTCCTCCTAATCGAGCTGAACACTAGTCTCTGTGTTCCATGGTTCTCTCCCGCCCCCCCCTCCTTCTTTTTAAACTATTTTTTTTTTGAGAGGGAGTCTTGCTCTGTCCACCCAGCCTGGAGTGCTGTGGCCGGATCTCAGCTCACTGCAAGCTCCGCCTCCCGGGTTCACGCCATTCTCCTGCCTCAGCCTCCCGGGTAGCTGGGACTACAGGCGCCGCCACCTCGCCCGGCTAGTTTTTTGTAGTTTTTAGTAGAGACGGGGTTTCACCGTGTTAGCCAGGATGGTCTCGATCTCCTGACCTCGTGATCCGCCCGTCTCGGCCTCCCAAAGTGCTGGGATTACAGGCTTGAGCCACTGCGCCTGGCCCCAGCTTCTAATAGAGCTATAACACTCACCACTTGGCCCAAGATTCCATTCCTTAGAATCTGTGAGGCCAAGAACCCCAGGTCAGAGAACACAAGGCTTGCCACTGTCTTGGAAGTGGCCCACCACCATCTTGGGAACTCTGGGAGCAAGGACCCCCCATAACACAATGTTCACTACTTTGGCCTGTTAGCCACCTGCCTCCACAAAACAGAGACTTAGCATGTAGCATACTCAACTAAATTGTCATTACCTTACGATCTGGGCCCACATCGAACCAGCAAGAGAATCCAGGTGATTCTTGAATTAAGCTTGAATTTCCTAGGCCACCTTTTGGCCAGGCTGCTAACCAAACTGCTTACCAACTAGGTTGGCCTGTGGTTGCCAATAGGGGAACAAAAAAATATCAGGCCTAGGAATGGTCAGGACAGAATCCAAAATTGTAAAATAGAACTATACACTTCCCATTCCTTTCATCATGACCAGTATCCAAGAAGTTGCCAAAAGTAGAAGATTCCGGTCTGGGGACAGCCACATTAGTGACCAACTGCCTTACTAAGGAGTGTAGACCAGAAACAGTTAAGGGAGGTTGTATTAGCTTCTTAGGGCTGCCCTAATGAATTATCACAAAGTGGGTGGCTTAAAACAATAGAAATTTCTTCTCTCACAGTTTTGGAGGCCAAAATCAAGGTGTTATCGGGGGATGTACTTCCTCTGAAGGCGCTAGGGAAGGATCATTCTTTGCCTGTTCCGGCTTCTGATAGCTCCAGGCAATCCACGGCTGGTGGCTGCATAACTCCATTCTCCACCTCCATCTTCACATGGTCTTCTCCCCTGTCTGTGTTTCTTCTCTTCTCTGTTACAAGGAGATTTGTCATTACATTTAGGACCTACCTGGGTAATTCAAAACATCTCATCTCAAGATGCTGAACTTAATTACATCTGCCAAGACCCTTTTTCCAAATAAGGTAATTTTCACAGGGTCTGGGTATTAGGACATGCACATATTTTTGAGGGGATTTAACCTGCCACAGAGGTATAGTCAGAAATCTTTTTGAGTCAAATTTTGAGGAGGCCATTCCAACACGCAACAATACCACATGCCTGTGAATGGTACAGCATGTGGAAGGACCACTGGATAACTTAACTATTATTAGCTCATTCTTGAGTGGCTTTTGTGATAACAAATGCATCACTATCAGACTGCAAATAGTATGGAAAGCCAAACACATTATGCATATTAGTTTCAAGGGCCACAACAGTGTGACTGGAGTCTGTTGACCAGACTGCAACAGCAACACTGTAACCTGAAAGAGTATCTACAGTGTGAAGCACCACTGATAACCCCAATGGAGGAGTCAAAGATCCAAAGTGGTATGTACATCAATCACCAGTGCATGGAAGGCAGTGTGGCAGCCTACAGCATGAGACAAATGGATCAGCTATGGCAGGATTCACAGGTCTGGCATGCAGTGGCAGCCTCAGAAACATTGAATCCTTTACTTTGTTCCCAGTCTATGATGGTGGATGTGTTGCCATGTATGGTACGAGGATGGATTCCAGCAGCAATGGTAGCAACAAAGCTGTGCAGGCTTGATCAGCAGTTTGATTTCAGTTGATTTCATCAAAGAATAGGTTCTTATGATGAAGATTTACTTGAGTGAGGCTGACTGCTTTGTTAACACAGTTCATGAACCCAAAGAGGGATATCTCTAATCTGCCAGTCTTTGGTTTTCCAGGTGGCAGACCAAGTAGTTAGGCCATTGGCAACACCTGAAGAGTCAGTAAAAATGTAAGAGTCTGTCAAGGGGAATATTAGGCAGAGTTGTGAGAAGACCTTGAGTTCTGCCCCACCGATAGGACCAAATGCATCCATTTTGCCTCTGCATAGCTGAATACCTATAGCAGCCCCCTGGACAGTATTGGATTTCAACTTTGCCAAACCATCAGTGATTCAGGCCCAGGCATCTGTAGCAGGAATCAACAAACTTTTTCTTAAAGGCCCAGATAGTAAATATTTTAGGCTTATGGGATGTGTGATCTCTTTTGCAACTACTCAACTCTCCCACAGTAACACAAAAGTAGACAATACATTATGTTCTGTCCACACACACACACAAAATAAAAATAGACAATACAGGAATGAATTAGTGTAATTGTGTTTTAATGAAATTTTATTTGAGAATACAAAATCAATGTACAAAAAGCAGTAGCATTCCTGTATGCTAACAGCACCCAAGCTGAGAGCCAAATCAGGAATGTGGGCCCATTCACAATTGCCACACACACACAAAAAAAATACCTAGGAGTACAGCTAATCAGGGAGGTGAAAGATCTCTACAATGAGAGTTACAAAACACTGCTCAAAGAAATCAGAGATGACACAAACAAATGGAAGAACATTCCATGCTCATGGATAGGAAGAATCAATATCGTTCACATGGCCATACTGCCCAAAGCAATTTACAGATTCAATGCTACTCCCATCAAACTACCAATTACATTATTCACAGAATTAGAAAAAGCTATTCTAACATTCATATGGAACCAAAAAAGAGCCCAAATAGCTAAGGCAATCCTAAACAAAACAAACAAAGTTGGAGAAGTCACACTGCCTGACTTCAAACTGTATTACAAGGCTATAGTAACCAAAACAACATTGTACTGATACAAAAACAGACACATAGAGCAATGGAACAGAATAGAGAGCCCAGAAATAAAGCCACACACTTACAACCATCTAATCTTTGACAAAACCGACAAAAACAAGCAATAAGGAAAGGACTGCCTGTTCAATAAATGGTGCTGGGATAACTGGCTAGCTCCTATGTAATATATGCAGAAGACTGAAATTGGACCCCTTCCTTACACCACATGCAAAAATTAACCCAAGATGAATTAAAGACCTAAATATAAACCCTAAAACTACAAAAACCCTGGAAGATAACCTAAGGAATATCATTTTGGGCATCAAAAACTGGCAAAGATTTCATGACAAAAATGACAAAAGCAATTGCAATAAAAGCAAAAATTGACAAGTGGGACCTAATTAAACTAAAGAGCTTCTGCACAGCAAAAGAAACTATCAAGAGTAAACAGGTGATCTACAGAATAGAAGAAAATATTTGCAAACTATACATCTGACAAAGGTCTAATATCCAGAATCTACAAGGGATTTAAACAAACATATAAGCCAAAAACAATTAATCCAATTGAAAAGTAGGCAAAAGTGGGCAAAAAGCATGAACAGACACTTCAAAAGAAGACATACATGTGGCAAACATGCATATGAATAAATGCTCAGTATCACTAATCATTAGAGAAATGCAAATCAAAACCACAATGATATATCATGTCACACCAGTCAGAATGGCTATGATTAAGAAGTCAAAAAATAACAGGTGCCAGCAAGGTTGCAGAGACAAAGGAAATGCTTATACACTGTTGGTGGGAGTGTAAATTAGTTCAGCCATTGTGTAAAGCAGTGTGGTGATTCCTCAAATAACTAAAAACAGAACTACCATTTGACCCAGCAATCCCACTACTGGGTATATACCCAAAGGAATATAAATGGTTCTACCACAAAGATACATGTACACATATGTTCACCGCAGCACTATTCACAATAGCAAAGAGGTGGTCAACTGAAGTGCCCATCAATGGTGGACTGGATAAAGAAAATATTGTACATATACACTATGGAATACTACACAGCCATAAAAAAGCACCAAATGATGTCCTTTGCAGAAACATGGATGGAACTGGAGGCCATTATCCTTAGCAGACTGAAGTGGGGACAGAAAACCAAATATTGCATGTACTCAATATAACTGAAACGAAATAATGAGAACACATGGATACATAGAGGGGAACACACACTGGGGCCTATCAGATGGTGGGGGATGGGAAGAGGGAGAGGTTCAGGGAAATAAAAACTCTCAGGTTCTATGCTTGGTACCCAGGTGACAGATAATCTGTACATAAAACCCCCAAGTCATGAGTTTACCCACATAACAAACCTACATATGTATCCCTGAAAGTAAAAGTTAAATTTTTTAAAAAAAGAATATTTTTAAATGCATGTTCCCTCATATGCTTCTTTGCACTGTTCATTTTTATCATGAAAAACATAGTTTTATTTATTTAAAAAAAATGAGTGGCCAGCCTGCAGGCTATAGTTTGCTAACTTCTGATTGAGGGGAAATTTCTGTGAACAAAAGGCCCTGTTGAGCCAGTGACTTTGTTTCAAATGGTAGAATAGAGGAGATAGTTTCTCCCAGAGAAACCTGCCAGTTTTTCATGTGAAGCTGAGATGCTACTGGGGCCAGGGTGACTGCATTCTTGAATATACCATTTCTATTTGACAAACAAGGGTTATTGGGCTCTTCACAGCTTGTTACCAGTTGAGTCCAAGTTGACCTACCCCACAATGAGAACATCAGACTGGAAGTCCAAAAGTCTCCATGAAGTAGGCATTCAACGTTGACAAGAGCCAGATAGCAAGTTAATAGCTGCTTTTCAAAAGAAATGTACCTGGTAGCTATGTCAGTGAGGTAACAAGACCAAAATCCCAAGGAGCACCTCTA
The DNA here is from genome assembly GCF_002776525.5 of Piliocolobus tephrosceles. Classification (NCBI taxonomy): domain Eukaryota; kingdom Metazoa; phylum Chordata; class Mammalia; order Primates; family Cercopithecidae; genus Piliocolobus; species Piliocolobus tephrosceles. The sequence continues at coordinate 84,312,399 of NC_045438.1, forward strand.
GATAAAGGCTGCCTCTCTTTACCAGAAGTTCCTATCAGCAAAATCATCAGTCATGGAGATTTGTAGCTCACAGGGATAAGAATAGACTCGGTGGTGGTGGTGGTGGTGATAATTGTTGTTGTTTTTTCTTTGAGTCCCACTTACAGGGTGCTGATTTTCAAGTTATCCCGAGTACAGGACCAAGAAAAATGTCCAAGTGAGGCACATACTGTCTCTAATAACCAAAAAAAGTACGATAAGTTGCTGGGTCTTCTTTTTGGTGGTAGTTGGCTAGAGGCAGTAGTTTTTTCTCGACTGATGGAGGGACTGAACATTGTGGATCCATGCATGGTCCCAAAAACCTTCACTCGGTGAGCAGGCCTCTGGATTGTGTCAGGGTTTTCAGCCACCCCTTCTGGCAGACATGGGATAATACCACAGTTAGGACCTTCTCAGGCTTCTGACTTGCTAACCAGGAGGATATCATCTGAATAGTGAAAACTCTGGCATCTGAGGATGGAGGTATTCATGCTACATCCCAACTCACCCACTGGGTACAAATATCAGGATTGTTTATCCCACTGACACTTCTATACATGAGCCTCTCTCTGATCAGGAGAATCCCCTCTGGCAACTTCTGGGACAGGGAAGTAAAGGAATATAAAACATCAATTCATACTAGAGATTCATCCTATCCACAAGGTCTTGTTAACTTCCCTTCCCTACTGTATATCCAATCCACCCCGTCACTTGGGACTTTGGGGTGGATTGTCTATGTCCAATAGAACTTAAAAGTTTGAGGTCCGTCCCTCCCCAAGCTTTCCCAAAATAATCAGATAAGTGTATATGGCCTCCAGTTGCCCTTGGGGACAGGGGGACCTTGGCCCGGCCCCAATCATCCTTCTCTTTAAAGCAGCTGAGGTCCAGATCAAGAGAGAGGGAGAGATCACAAAGGTGCAGAGGAAGAGAGTGATTCTGCACCAGAAATCAAGACTTTGTATTTACTTTCAGTTTTAAGCAGTCACAGTGCAGTGCAACCAAATGAACTTCTAATGACTTTAGCTTGTCTAAATCTCTGCATCTTCATTGCTGATATCGTTTATTTCAGCATCACTGCCTCAGTAGCTACAGCCAAATTGTCTTTTGGCTCTGGCCACAGGACTTGCCGCCTCATTGTCACTATAACATTTCTTCTTCTTCCCACCTGAAGCAAGCAAGCAATGACAAAAACACTGTTCCGATTGCTTGTTTTATTCCTATGCCTTTCACTTGGCCTTAAAACATATATTAACAGGTAGGACCATGGAGACCCTTACTAATCCCCCTACAATCCTTGTTCACCAATTGGATGAGTGTTACTGCTGGATTCTAGAAAGTCCTTTCATATTCCTGAACCTGGCCCATATGGTACTTACCCTTTCTTTTTCAGAAAGCAATGTCTGTGTCAGCATCTTATACTCTCACCAAAAACTGCTGAGAACTATGAAGGGACTGAGGTTTTATCTGCTTGCAAACTAACAAAGTAGCCAGCCACGGTTTCATGGATGAGGACAGAAAACACTAGACTCCTGGTTCAAAGATAAAGCACCTTATTACTCATAACACAGCAGATGGCACGAGCTTCATATTTATGCTGCTTCCTTTTGCCCCTCAAATTCAAGAGTGATCTGGGGAAGGCCTCTGTGAATGCTGCACACACACTGTGGCTGGGGAACCATGAGCTCAGGTGTCCCAAACCTTTCATACTAGACAGTAAGCAAACCTACCTACCACCTGCTCCCAAGGAGGACACTATTATCTTCCAAGGCTGTTTGCTATACAAACATCCTTGAAAAGACAGTTCCAAACAAAGGGACAGCTAGAGCCCCTTCTCATAAAACATGCAGAAATGCAAGGCACCCAGGTAGAACTGTCTTTAAGCATCCAGTCGTCTCCATTTGATATTCCCTCACTTGTTTACTTTTTTATTTGTCTTTTGCCCCCACCAGAACACAGCTTTATGGGATCAGGGACCTTCTCTGTGTTGGTCTCTGCTCTTCCCCTACCATCTAAAATAAGGCTTGGCATATAGTGGAAGCTCAGTAGATATTTGTTGAACAAACACATTTCTCAAAATCTTACTTGTTTCTGAATATCCAGCTTAGATGACCTGTCTTCAGAGGAGTCATACCAGATCCTGTCATTGAGATTTATTAGTCAGGCATTTGGGTTTTTATAATGCTTGTACTTTTGGCATGGCACTTGTAATTGGACTTGTGTTATGGTTCCTTTTTTTTTTTTGAGACAGAGTCTCATTCTGTCGCCAGGCTGGAGTGCAATGGCACGATCTCAGCTCACTGCAACCTCTGCCGCCCAGGCTCAAGTGATTCTCCTGCCTCTGACTCCCGAGTAGCTGGGACTACAGGCATGCCACCATGCCCAGCTAATTTTTTTGTATTTTTAGTTGAGCCAGGGTTTCACCATGTTGGCAGGGATGGTCTCGATCTCTTGACCTCATGATCTGCCTGCCTTGGCCTCTCAAAGTGCTGGGATTACAGGCGTGAGCCATTGCACCTGGCCAGTTCTTTTTCATTCATGTTTGTCAGGCTAGATTGAAAAACCCTTGAAGGTGGGGATGGAGTCTTATTCATAAGGCTGAGACTAGGGCGAAGCAACTAAAGAACCTCAGTGCAAAATTTAAGGAGGTACCCTCAAGCACATGCAAATGTGCCCTACACGCTTTGCTTGCCTGACCCTAGTCTAGTCCTGCTTACTTGTCTTCACATCTTCAGAGCCCACTAAAGTGGCTCTCATCTAATAGATGTTCCACCAGTGTTTATTCAGTTACAATGAATAGGATCACAAACTGAAAGTGTTCAACACCCATTTGCTTAGTACGTAATATTTGCCCTTTGACCCTTTAGAGGCATGTTCACCATTCTCCGCCCTGCTTTGTGCCACACAAGGGTGACCTGTATGAACTGTATCAAAAGGCACTCTTGCCTCTAGCTTCTAGTTGGATGTGGTCAGTGGAAACTCCCAGTAGAAATTGGAAGGGCAGAAGGAGGATGAGTTCAGGGCCCCAGTTCCTTTGCTGCAAGGTCACCTTGGATTGGCTATTTCCTCCAACAAAGACACAGCTCTTGTCAGTCAGACCTCCCTTACAGGTACAGTCACTCTCTTCAGGTTACAATAGTTGCTCCCGCCCCTTGCTCCTTCATGCCTAAGATGGGTGATGGCTCCCCATTGTGGCTGGCTCTGGAATGTATTCCTATACCTTTTTGTTTCCCTCAACTCTGACTGCATCTTTTTTACATAGTTCATTAATTAAAACTCTTCCAGGCCAGGCACAGTGGCTCACGCCTGTAATCCCAGCACTTTGGGAGGCCGAGGCAGGCAGATCACTTGAGCTCGAGATTAGCCTGGGCAACATGGCAAAACACTGTCCCTATAAAAAATGCAAAAAAAAAAAAAAAAAAAAAAAAAAGTTAGCCGGGTGTGGTGGTTTAAACCTATAGTCCCAGCTACTTGGGAGGCTGAGGTAGGAGGATCACCTGAGCCCAGGAGCTTGAGCCGGGGAGGTTGAGGCTGCAATGAGCTGTGATCATGCCACTACACTACTTCCTGGATGACAGAGAGTGACTCTGTCTCAAACAAACACACATTTTCAATTACTTCATTTGAGTGTGCTCTTTTCTTTTTCCTATTGAGACTCTTAAAGAACACGATATTGGACCTCAACAGATATTTTATAATAAATATGGGGGAAAGCAATGATAAAATATATCACTTAATTTTTTAAATATAAAAGATACCATTTTAAAAGAAAACTTGACAGCAACTATATGGTATTTTATTGGTTTCAACCAAATGAATTTAATTTCAATGGGTCGTGATACCTAAAATGATAAAGTAATAAAATTAAGCCAAAGGAGAACTAGTCTGAAGCCTGGGAAGACTGATGATGTATTACGGATAATGAATGCTAGAGGGTGGGGTATTTTGATAATTCACCTTTGTGTCGTTAGTAAGTTAATCACAAATCTATGCATCAAAATGAAAATGCTCAGTTAAAGGAATATATAAAGCCTTACATGACTCCAAGAATTATTAGGGCAGAAAGACTTAAAAGAGTCTGAAAACTAAAGGATGCCTAGGTAAAATAATGTCAATTATCTTAATGATTTAATAGCATAAGTATGAACATTTCTTGATAACAAAACGGCATTAATAATTCTGACTGGTAAAAGAAAAGCTTTAATTTACCAGAAAAGGGTTAAAGTTGATATACTGTTTCATCTGGGAAACTCAATTACTGAAAAGCAGAAGAGCAAATTGATTAATAGGTGGTTTTAACAATGGTTTCATGCTTTGGTCACTACAAATAGAGGGAGGAGTGATGAAAATCCTGCTAAATTCATAACAGCTTAATAAACCCAGACGATTTTGGATTCTAACAGCAAGTTTATTTTGATATGGGGCTGACATTTACATTAGATTTCAACTCTTCTAATAGTGCCTTTAAAAAAAAAATCTTTGAACACAATGGGATAGCAATTCCTTAACCCTTTCATCCCTGGAACTAATTACCTAAAGAAAGAATATGACTGTGTGTTAAATTCTAAGCTTATTTAGAAGATGCAGCACAGAATTGAGTAATTATACAGATAATTGAATCCCCAAGCCTTTCTCTTTATGCAGAGTCTAAATAATTGGTGCAAGGATGAATTATCCAGATTCATTATCTCATTTCTGGACTTCGTTTTAGTAATTACAAATTAAAATTCAGCCGACATTTATTGAACAGCAGCTGATTCCACAATTTTCCATATGCTGTTCCAGTTCATCTTCCTAGCACCTTTGTAGTGTAGGTGTCATTAATTCCATTTTACAGATGAGGACGCTCAGATTCAGAGAGGTTTATAACTTGCATGGAATTGGATTTGAAACCACACCCCCTTACTTCAAGTCTGACAAAGTTTCCTTTATCACATGGATAAATAGATGAGAAATGAAATTTGATCATGGTATGAAAGCCACACATTCTAGATAAACAACAGTAGCCAGGGGATGAGTTTGCTGCTCTGAAGTTCTAACTGAACATGCCTTGAACATTTCTGAGGATCCTGTCATCAACCACACTGGGAGCAGAGCAGGACTAAGTTTACACCCAAATTGATTTGTTTTCTTCATCAGTTACCTCTCACTGTCTCTGGAAATGATTTATCTTTCCTACCTGATTTTTGAGTAGAGGAAACATTATGACATTAATTGGTCACCAGTTAAACAGTGACTCATGATTTATGTAAAGAATATAGAGCTTTTCTGGAAGACATTTCTCTTTGCCAATGTTACAGATAAACATTTCATTTCACATATAGAAGATCAAAACTAGGAAAGGGAACAAACAAGCATTTACAAATCCAGTGCCTGAGGGGAGGAAATTGTATCCAAAGAGATAATCTCTCAGGCACTTACTCTCTGTTATTCACCAAGAAAAGAATGCATACGATTGAAAATATATGAGAAAACTGAAAGAAGCAGGAACTGGAGAAAGCTGGAACAGAATAGCTGTTGTCTAGAAAAGAGCAGATGGTTCTTGGTTGGTAAGAATACCAATCGCATTCCAGTGGTGTGTGACTTAGTAGAACCAAAATAAGTGACATACTGGTCCAGAGAGAAAACTGCCCCAGGTCTAAGGTGGCCAGAAAAATGAAGAGCTACAGAATGTGTTCAAAGAAACATGACTTTCATTTGCATTTTCCCCTTGATTTGACTTTGTACTTCACACTTCCAGCCTTCTACACATTAAACAATGAAAGGAACTTATTTCTAGACCCTCGCTCAGCAATCCACACAAAATCTCAGGCAGTGCCCAGCAGAAACCAACCTGTATAAAACCCCCAAAAAACCAGGAAGATTTTCCCCATTTTTTTTCCCACATCCCTCCTCACCTTTCTCAGTTCATACATTGCTATAGCTTCATCAAGAATAGTCCTGAGTAAAACCTACAGTTCCATTTTTTTTTCTCCAAGAAACCACTAGAGCAAAACTCATAGAAAGAAGAATCAAGCAGTCTTTTCAGATAAACGTATTAGAAAAAGGCAGTTTCTATGTTCATTCATTCATTCCACAGTTGTTTTAGCAGTACCTACTCATTTCCAGCCCCCGTGCCAGGTGCTGGGGATTTAGAGGAATGATGTGATCCGGCTTTCAACCTAGATGAGGAGACAGGACACACAATACATTGTAGTTAGGGTACCTCACAGATAGGAATACCAATCTAGGATAGCACAAACATAGAAGTTTTAAAACTTTATTATCTAGATATGCTGTTGTATGATTTGTTGGTGGCGTTTCTTGCAAATAAACGGGTTACAAATGCAACACTACGGGCTCTGGCCAGTGCTGCAACCTTCCCCAGTCTATGATTCTGAGGTTACTTCTGGACAAACTGAAAGTAGTCTTTGTTGTCTGGGGTGGCTTAAAGGGATCTAAGGGATGTTCCTTTACAGTAAAGAGATATTCCCTTTACTTGAGCAGTTTCCAGGTGAGCAAACCTCTGACTCAATTGCCAAGCCTCTTACTAAGCCCCTCTAAATGTAATGAGCTCCTTTAAAAAAAAAACCTATTTGGTGGGGGAACTCTCAAATCAAATAAGAAAAAAAATGCACACAAATATTTAACATTGAATGTATTCTCATTTGTATCATACACCAAAGGAGGTATCACAGGAGATGAGCAAGACGGCCAGTCTTCCCTTTCGTTAAACTTGTAAGAGTCCTGTAAAAGGCAACTCTTGAGCACAGAGGAGACAGTTTTCTCTTCTTTTCCTACATAGTTTCTCCTTCAAAGTGGAGAACGTAATGGCTCGCTACCAGTGCTACCCGCATTTCCCAAGCGTTGGCTCCTGTGCCCCTGTTGGGAGGAGGAACCTGGCAGGAGAGGAGAAGCAGTGGAACGGTCCTTTCTCCTGCTGCCGGGATGGCAGGCGTGGTAAATAGGGGTAGTGGCCTGCCTCTTTGCCACCTTTTCATTCTACTCTCCCTGCCTTGCAAAAAGTCACAGAAGGTCACCAAGCACATAATCCATCATGGCGTTTTGACAGAATACCCGCAGCCCTGCTGAGGGAAGACATGAGGTCATTAAGGGCTTTCAACGCAGACGAGGAGGAACCAGATTATATATGAGCCAAATTACTTCTCTCTCAGCCATGAGGGATATTAACGTTGAAATGAATTTCCTAAAGGCTATTGCAGAATCAACTTGTCTGGGCATCTCCAGAAGAGAAGCGGTAGTGCCCGTCTAATGCTAGATGGGGGGAGAAGAGCTCGGGAGGAAATGGCATAGCCCCCACGTTTCCTCCCAGCCTTAGACTTCTATTAAACTTCTGTTAGATACTGGCCACAAAGTGCTTTTTGGATAGTTTTAGATTTGAAGTGAAACAAATTGCTGGTCATTTACTTACACTTTGATCGCCTTTGGGTATACACCAATTATTGATGAGAAATAACAAAATTAATGGAAATCGTCACTGAAGAGAAATCTCTACCTACCTTTCCACTCCCTGTAGACTTCCATAATTCAGAGAATCAGTTACCAGAAAGTCTGCTGGGGAAAATAAAGTTAAGGCATAAAACCAAGAAGAAATGATGTTGTAAGTCAGTGACCCTGTTTTATCTCTAAACAACCACAACCACACTCAGCATTTCAATCGACTTAAGTGAAAATGTGAATTGGGCCCTTAGTTCTCATTGATTAATCACACTGGGAGACAAATCAGCCAAGAAACCAATTGAATTAAGAGGCTGAACAGGATAAATAAAACCTAGGAACAATCCTTTAACATAGACAGCTATGACTCAGTTATGAACGCTCAGCACAAAATGATCCTGAGGAGAGAGAAATGACAGTTATCATTATTACTGTTAACATTATTAGTTGCTATTATTACCACATTTTATTAAAAGCTCATGAAAAAAACAGATGTGCCACCATAAAAATTATGTCAAGAACTTAAAACGTAGTTAGAGAAAAAGGAAAAATTCAGGTTTTCATGATTGTGCTTAAATTAATGTTTAATACATCCTGCTAACTTAATTTTTTTTTTTTTTTTTTTTTTTTTTTTTTTTTTTTTTTTTTTTTTTTTGCTTGTGACTCATCTAAAAGACTAAAAGGATTTTACATTTTCAGAACAGGAAGATAAAGAAATCAGGATGCTGCAGCAAAATAAGCAACATTCTAGCTGATAATTATCTATCACACAGTATAGTAACTTTTAATTAATTTGGTCACAGTTTAATTAAAACTTGTTTTATTTAATCAGATCTCCAGGAAGCTAGTGATTCGTATTTGCATTGTGCTTAGAATGCACATTTTCTTCGCCTCCTGTTATCACCAGGTAATTCAGTAACGATTGCTTGCGACTAGGCTAGGCCTCTATATCGGTCACAAAATTTATCACCTCACTATAGAGTGACCTCTGCTTGAATCTCCTTAGGTTTCTCTAACTTGTTTTATTCATGAGGCACTCTTGTTCCAGGAGGCCAAATACAGTTATCAGCGGCAAAGGTCAGCACCTGTCTTTAGCTCGTCTCATAAGTCAGTGGCTCTACAAGGGGTTATTTCACTGCATTATACATTCTGGACAGAAGGTACAGGAAAAACAAGCAAACAAAGGAAAAGCAAGGCATTTCCCTTTCCCTTAAAAAGGCTGTGATCCGGTTTAGGAAATCATGTTCATCTCTTATCCCCTCACAAGGGCCTCCAGCCAGTCTTGCTGCCTTCTAGCTCCTACTCCCTACCACAGATCTCCCTAGCACCCTTCAATCTGATCAGCGTCTTCCACAACCACTTTGACTCTGTCACTCTCCTCAGGAAAGCCAAGTCCAAATTCCTCAATCACCAGAATGCACAACACTGTGGCTGCATTACATAAATCTCTTCTGCAGCCTCACCCCTAATGCCTCACAATGAAGCTGGCTCTGGCCATCGTCCCCATCTGAGCCACCACCTCCCCTCTCTGTTTAGTCACATTCTACCTGTACTTCAAGCTCCAGTTCTCCTCCACAAACTTGCCAGAATATCCTAGCCCTTAGCTCTCTCTCCCTTTCCTATTCATGGGACTTTCTGCGTCAGCAAAGATTTCATTTAGCAATCAATCTTCCAAATTAAATTATTGGCTTCCTGAGCAGAGGCCAGGATTTACACCTTCTTGGTTATCCCCAGGCCCTACCCCAGCATTATTTTTCCTCAACAATTGTTAGTAAGTCATGATGGACAGTGATAAAAGTGGTAAAGAATTGATGGTGTAACACCTTAAAACATTTTTAATATGTCAACATGCACAATCATTTTATTTTTAATTTACTTAAATCTTGCCTCACCCTACTATACTATATTTTCCCCAAGAATCTAGATCAGGTTGTCTAGTTTTTTGCTTTATTCCAAATGCCTAGCATAGCACTGCACACATTGTAGAGATTTATTAAATAGTTGCTGGTTTAATTTAATTAATTTGATATAGCTGACACAAATATCTACAAAACCAAATATAAATATCTGTGCCACCACTAAATACTATAATTGCTATTCTTCAGCAATTTTAGTTGATTGTCCTTGTGCTGACACTTCACTTCTCAGTCTAATGGATTATTTATTTAATTAATAGCTATTGCCCATTAGGATCCATTAACATATCAAATTGTTTTTTCTGAGCCTTGCCAAAAAATAAATTGTACATGTGTTTCTCAATGACTCTTGATTGTGTTATTTTAACATCTCTTTGATGATCTACAAGTCCTTAATTAAGATAACAAATTAAATATACAAAATATTAAGTTTATAACTCCTTTGTAAAGGCAAACCTAAATATGAATTTGCTGATATTTCAAATTTTTTTCTAAAGTAAATCAATTTGGTTTTATAGGACTTTGTCATGCATAAACAACAAATACACAAATGCACAGATACACTTGGGCTAAGTCAAGTTGTGTTTCCAGGAGTTTCTGTGATTTGGTTTCAGGTTGTTTATTTGCCCCTTAGAGTTCTTCTTGGTTGTTGCTTCTGGCACATCAGAAGACGGCTTTGGGTAATATGTCCTTCTTAGCTGTAATAAAGTGCTGTGTTGGAATCAAATCAGCTTCTACTTTCTACAAACTGTCCATGCTCCATTGAGATGGGAACCTGCTAAGAAAACAGAAAGTTAAATAGCAGCAGGCAAAATAAATCAATGTTCAAGCTTACCTAGTAAGCAAATGAACCAAGCCGTTGCCTTGAATGTGGGCAGACTAACTTAAAATGGCTGCTATGAGACACTTGGAAGAATCTGATGTCGTTTACCCTATTTCTTAGAATTCACACACTGAAAGACTTCCTTTTATCTTGAAGCAAACAAAATAGATAAACATGAACAAAAGTAGACCATGATCTTATTTTTATATGAGACTTAAATGCAGTCCATGGTCAGGTATCTTGCCATCTCTGTTTTACTTAGGACCAGATCATTTAATGAAATTATTGAATTATTAAAGAAGCACTTCCCACCAGCCCATCCGTCATTGTTCAGGGATTTATATTTCACAAACAAAATCAATAGTCTCGTGAGGACATTGCTGCTTATATTGCAGAGCAGCACCATCTGTCAACACTGAAACTTGGGAATTTTTTCTATGACTTGCTCTGGAAGCATCTTTAAAGGAAGCAGAGACCTTTTTAAAAAAAAAAAAAACAAAAAACAAAAACTTTCTACGAGTGCCTCTTAACTACACCAAATTTGACATGTTTAATACTCCAAAAAAATGGCTCAAATAATGGAACTCACTGTAACATTCTCAGCAGTCAAGGCCAGAAAGGATGCATAGTATTCTTACCATCTGGGCCAGCCACAGGTAGGAAATGTCCACTGCAGAAAACTAAAGAATCTCATTCTTCAAAAGACCAACCCACATGCCTCTACCCACACCCACACGCATACATGCATGTGCACGCTCTGTGTGCAGAATCAAGACTACAGATGAAAGGTCCAAGGATACAAAATCACATTACCCATCACCAGTTTATTTTCTTACTCCAATGTCAAAAACCATGAGGAGATGTATATCCCTCAATAGGTGCAGAGAAGGTGACTTGGGAGATAGAATTTTTGCTGAAGAAGTGATGAGCAAGATGGGAGCCAGTTCTGGTTATAAAAATTCTCAAAATGGAAAAGATGCTCTCCACAGAGGTTTTAGTCAAAGACCACTTGATGACACGTTCTTTAAATTCTACTTGCGTCATTCAAGATAAGAGTGTCAGATGTTTTGGGCACTAAGTTTGCAAAGCTCATCCCTATGAAAACATTTTCTACTTTATCAACCAAGGAAGTAGGTTAAAGAGATTCTCAGGAAAGAATTCTCAGAAAAGAATTTCTTTGCTCTATTGATAATTTGTGGAAATCACTTTAGCTATTAGAACACTGTGGCTTCAGACGGGTTTTAACAGATATTCTGAAATCTCTTGGTTTTGTTTTTATTTGTTTTGTTTTGTTTGAGACGGAGTCTCGCTCTGTCACCAGGCTGGAGTGCAGTGCCACCATCCTGGCTTGCTGCAACCTCCGCCTCCAAGGTTCGAGCCATTCTCCTGCCTCAGCCTCCTGAATAACTGAAATTACAGGCATACACCACTACACTCAGCTAATTTTTATATAATTAGTAGAGATGGGGTTTCATCATGTTGGCCAGGCTGGTCTCAATCTCCCAACCTCGTGGTCCACTTGCCTCTGACCTCCCAAAGTGCTAGGATTATAGGCGTGAGCCACTGTGCCAGGCCCTTGGTTATTTTGTGGGTTTTTTTGCTTGTTTTTAAAATATTAATAGATGCAGGGTCTCACTATGTTGCCCAGACTGGTCTAGAAACAAAATCTCTTCTAACAAAATACAAGTGTATAGTGTAAGGTGGTGTCTGTTCTTTAAACTTAGTCATAGTACTTCTGTCTTTAAAGGAAAAAAAAGACTTAATGTTCTCAAACTACTCAGACCTAGTCAGTACACTGTACCAATGTTAGTTAGCTGTAAATTATTTCTTTTTTCTTTTTCTTTTTTTTTTTTTTTTTTTTTTTTTTGAGACAGAGTTTTGTTCTTGTCACCCAGGCTGGAGTGCAATGGTGTTGTGATCTTGGCTCACTGCAACCTCCGCCTCCCGGGTTCAAGCAATTCTCCTGCCTCAGCCTCCCGAGTAGCTGGGACTACAGGCATGCACCACTGTGCCCCACTAATTTTTTGTATTTTTAGTAGAGACGGGGTTTCACCGTGTTGGCCAGGCTGGTCTCCAACTCCTGACCTCTGGTGATTTGCTCGCGTCGGCCTCCCAAAGTGCTGGGATTACAGGCGTGAGCCATTGTGCCTGGCCAGATTATTCATTCTTAATGGATGTCTACACTGTGTCAAGGCACTATTCCTGGTCTGATAACACAGTGATAAGCAAAACAGACACAATACATGCCTTTGAGGAGCTTCATTCTGGTTGGGGAAATGGACAACAAGTACATTAATAAATAAATAAAAGACTATCTGACACTGACAAATACTACAAATACAATGAAACAGGCTAATCAGGCAATGGCATTCTGAATTCAAATAACACAATACAGACAATAAAAGTTCTTTGAGAAAAACATCTATGTCCTATTTATCCTAAGACCCCTGGTATCTAATGCGATGCTTGATATTTAGTAGATGTGCACTTTTTGTTGCAGTTGAATTAATTCTAAATGAAAAAAAAAAAAAAAGGACATCACCGAAGTAAGAACCTTGAAATAAAGGATTAGAAATTCACCAATCATGCTTAAACTCTTTTGCAGTCAAATTTCTAATACAAATGGCAACTTGCACAGGAAAAGCAGTCAGAGTTGCTCTCTGCCAAAGGATGGAGCTTCCATCCTTCTGATCAGGGCACTGCACAAAACGCTCCTGGTATGTCTAAACTCTGATCTACTCTGCTCCCTGGAAGGAAGGGGGTACTGGTTTCACTTTGATTCAGATTTATTATGGCAGGACAAACAATTGCTTCATTACTGCTGGACTTGAGGGAGATTCAGAATAAAACCTAGGTGTTAAAAGCCATTTGATGCTGAACTTTCAGCCATACCTCCTGAGGGGTCAACTGAGACACCAAGTGGAGAAAGAAGTCATTCTCTCATGGACAGCAGGCTGCTGAAACAGCGTCCCTTCCGACTGGCCAATCAATAGTATATTACAAGAACAGGCAAAGAGAGGTCACAGGTTCAAACAGGAGGTGTTAGGTCATTTATTTATTTCTTTAAGTTGTTGGTTTAGTTCCTCCAGACATGTCTATTAGAGAAAGAAGGGTAGGATTGGTTTTTGTAGTTTGTATTTGTGATAAAATTCTGTGTTTGAGTCACACTGATCTCTGCCTATTTATAATTATTGTGTGTGTTTTTTTTTTTTTTTTTTTTTTTTTTTT
>NC_045438.1:84325917-84440440 GCF_002776525.5 Piliocolobus tephrosceles
ACTGCACTCCAGTCCGGGCGACAGAGCGAGACTGGAGTGCAGTGGCCGGATCTCAGCTCACTGCAAGCTCCGCCTCCCGGGTTTAGCCATTCTCCTGCCTCAGCCTCCCGAGTAGCTGAGACTACAGGCGCCCGCCACCTCGCCCAGCTAGTTTTTGTATTTTTAGTAGAGACAGGGTTTCACCATGTTAGCCAGGATGGTCTCGATCTCCTGACCTCGTGATCCACCCGTCTCGGCCTCCCAAAGTGCTGGGATTACAGGCTTGAGCCACCGCGCCCGGCCTTTTTTTTTCAAAAAAAAATGCAGTGTCCATACAGCAGAGAGAAAATTTTGTAAAATCATTCATTAGAGTAGTATTGACATTGTACTGTTAGTAGAAATTGTTTATTTACAATTTAGGTTTTCTATTTATTAGGATCATTAGCAGGAAACAACATCCTCACTTGTACAGGGCAACTTGATGTCACAGACAGAGCACTGGGATCTGAATTTCTATCTGAGCTCACTCATGCACTGACTCTGGGACCTCTGGCTTTGTGGTCACATCTGAATTTTGACTTTTTCCTCTCTTAGCGGCATGAGCTTGGAAAATTACCTATCTTCCCCGAGCTTCCACCCCGTCCTCCATAAAATGAGGATGACAATATGTACTTCAAAGTTTTTATGATGACTAATAACATCATAAATGTCATCATTTATGTATCATCATGTCATCATATGATGTCAATATGTATTAGTTTGCTAGTGCTGCCATAAAGAGATGCCCCAGAGTGGGTGGCTTAAACAACAGAAATGTATTTTCTGACAGTTTTGGAGGCTGGAAGTCCGAGATCAAGGTCCTAGCAGGATTGGATTCCTCTAAGGCCACTCGGCTTGCAGATGGCCATCCTCTTGCTGCTTTTTCATATGGTTGTCCCTTGTATCCTTGTGTCCCTGGTGTCTTTTCCTCTTTGTATAATGACACCAGTCATATTGGATTGGGGCCCCACCCTAATGGCCTCCTTTTAAATTCTTTCAAGGACTTGTCTCTAAATATGGTTAAATTCTGGGGGGTGGGACTGCAACATACAAATTTTGGGAGGACACAATTCAGTTCATAACATAGTGTTTAAAAGGTGTATAATAAATTAGATTCCTTTCCTTTTCCCTTAATTTTACAAATCAGCCTAAATCAGCAGGTTTCAAAGTGTGGCCACGGATCCTTGAAGGTCAACAAGATCTTTTCAGGAGATTTGTGAGATCAGAACTATTTTCACACTAATACCAAGACGTTATTTGCCTTTCTGTCAGGGTTGACTTTTGCACTGATAGTGCTAAAGCAATAGTGAATAAAACCACTGGCCCCTTAATACGCATCAAGGCAGTGGCACCAAACTTTGCTTATAGTCATACACTCATAGTAAAAAAAAAGGGGGGGGACAAAAGCACCAATTGAACTAGGAATGTCTTTGATGAAGCAGTTATTGATTTTATTAAATTTCAACCCTTGAATACATGTATTTTAAATATTTTGTGTGATGAAATGGAGTGCACACATGAAGTACTGCTTCATACCAAAGTACAATGGTTGTCTCAAGGAAAAGCACCCATGTGGTTGAGTTGCAGCTGACCTCGCCACCTCTGTCACAAAGCACCAACCAGTTTGCTGTTAAGATTTTCAGACTTACAAACTTTGATTCGAGGAAGTTTAACTTGCAGACAAACTATGATTATTGAGACTTTGGTATGTAATGACATTTTATTGAAAATGAACTAAGTGGACCTCTCAACTTAAGGGAAAAAAAGAACCTGTATTTTTTCAGTATTTGTCCTCAACAATAAAATGGGAGCTTTCAGGTAAAAATTAGAATTTTGGAAACTTGTATCTGCCACCATGAGATTAACAGGATTCCAATGTTTAAATACTTTCCTTACGTGGGCTGGTGGTGATATTAAAAAATACAATTTTTTGCCAAAATTTGGAAGCTCTGCATTGCCCAGTGAAACAATGTTTTCCAAATAACCAATACATCCTTTTACAAAATCAGGCATGGGTAAAGAAATTCATTCAAAGTGCAAGGTAGACCAATAGATTTTAAAGTAAAAGTTCATTGATTTCATTTCATAGTCTATATTATTGAGCTTTGTTGCAGTATCAAAGAAGAATATCTACAGTTTTCTAAGATGATGAAAACATATTTCTTTTCCAACTACATAGCTGTGTGAGGCCAAATAGAATGGTTACTGAGTTTCCTCCCCCATCTCTAAAAAATATTGATAACTGCTAGCCTAGATCAACGTCTCCCAAGGCACAGTAAACACACTGCTGGTCATGCATAAGATGGTTCTAATAAAGCACACGTAAACTTTTTAAGGTTTTTATAATTGCAAATTTACTTTGATTTTGGCAAATTATACTGGTTTTCCATTTTATAGTTTTACAAAGCTTTCTTTTTTCATCATTTATATTAAAAAGTGAATTTAATGGAAACATGCAGATATGGTAAAAATGGTGGCAGGGGTCTGTGAATGACTGACGTATGGGAAGCCCTGGTCCCAGGATATATTTTCAAAAGCAGGTATTGTACTGGGTTATTTTTTCTAACGTGGGCCTTCTCACCCAACATTTTTATGTATTAATGATTATCACGAATGTGAGAAAACATTTTAAATGGTCCATTTTCATGGCTTGATAAATCTAAGTACTGGGGGCCAGCCTGTGGATGTAACAAACCGCACATCTCAGCACCTAGAAGGTCACGATAAGAAAACAGAATGTAGAGGAGGGGTCAGCCCATAAAAGGGAAAAAGGTTTCATTATGGGGAAATCAAAACTTAAGCAGGGAAGGAGATAGGGTATAACCACATAAGGGGGATCATGAAACTCAGGCGACATCCGGGAAGACTGTAACCCCATAGTACTCAACCAATGAGGAACTAGGGGAGGCACTTGCGTGCTAAGAGATAAATTACCTTCTGTAACTGCCCTAGATGTGCCTGCCTACCAAACACCCCATCTCGCAAGACCACCATTAAAAGTCTTGCTTCCACTGTTCTTCGTGACTAAGTCCATTCTTTGGGTTTGGATAGGTGAATGTACATTTCTCACAATGAAGAAAGAATTTACTTAGAGTACAAATTATTCTCCTCATTCACACCACAAAGTTTTATTTGAGGCCTGGATAATTAGTTTGATTTAGCTATCTGCAGTAACAATTTGAAGTCTCCAATTCATTCTGGATTTTGTAGACATAGTTCTCATTACACAGCTGCTAATATTGCATCTGGAATTGGTGGGTTCTTGGTCTCGCTGACTTCAAGAATGAAGCCGCAGATGGTCGTGGGGAGTTACAGCTCATGAGGATGGTGTGGACCCAAGGAGTGAGCAGCAGCAAGATTTATTGTAAAGGGCAAAAGAACAAAGATTCCACAGTATAGAAGGGGACCCCAGTGAGTTGCACCAATGGCTGGGCAGCCTGCTTTTTATTCCCTTATCTAATCCCACCCACATCTTGCTGATTGGTCCATTTTACAGAGAACTGATTGGTCCTTTTGACAGAGTGCTGATTGGTGCATTTGCAATCCCTGAGCTAGACACCGAGTGCTGATTGGTGCATTTACAATCCTTTAGCTAGACACAGAGTGCTAGGCAGAAAAGTTCTTCAAGTCCCCACTAGATTAGCTAGATACATAGCATTGATTGGTGTATTTACAAACCTTGAGCTAGACACAGGGTACTGATTGGTGTATTTAAAAACCTTGAGCCAGAGACAGAGTGCTGATTGGTGTATTTACAATCCCTTAGCTAGACATAAAGGTTCTCCAAGTCCCCACTAGACTCGGGAGCCCAGCTGGCTTCACCTACTGGATCCTGTACAGGGGCCTCAGGCAGAGCTGCCCTCCAGTCCTGCGCTGTGCGCCCGCACTCCTCAGTATGGGACCGGGTGCTGGGAACAGGGGGCGGCGCTCATCCGGGAGGCTCCAGCCACGCAGCAGCCCAAGGCAGCAGGGAGGCTCAAGCACGGCGGGTTGCAGGTCCCAAGCCCTGCCCCGCGGGGAGGCAGCTGAGGTCCAGGGACAATTCGAGTGCAGTGCCGGCAGGCTGGCACTGCTGGGGGACCCTGTGCACCCTCTGCAGTTGCTGGCCCGGGTGCTAAGCCCCTCACTGCCCAGGGCCGGCGGCGCCAGCCTGCTGCTCCGAGTGTGGGGGCCCACTGAGCCCACTCCCACTCAGAACTCGCTGGCCCGCAAGCACCACGCGCCCGCCAGTTTCCCGCCCGTGCCTCTCCCTCCACACCTCCCTGCAAACAAAGGGAGCCGGCTCCTGCCTCCGCCAGTTCAGAGAGGGGCTCCCACAGTGCAGCAGCGGGCTGAAGGGCTCCTCAAGTCTGGCCAGAGTGGGCGCCGAGGCTGAGGAGGCACCCAGAGCGAGCAAGGGATGCGAGGGCTGCCAGCACGCTGTCACCTCTCAATATTACTTGGTGAAATAGAAAATATTATCAGTTCTTTTACTTTAATCTAATCTTCTGTCTATAAGCTATGTCAAGCTCTAGGCTTCCTTTAAATCAGAAAAGCCCCCAAATTCATGCTGTATGGACATTGACTGATACCTCTATTCACTTTCTAACTCCATGGAAAGTGGTTCAGGAGCCAGTCTTGAGAAATAGGGTAGTTCAGGGAACAGTGCTGAAGGCAGCATCTGGAGATTTGGGTTCTTCCCATGACAATAACCCAATTTTGCATTGAGACTTTGGGCAAAACTCAATCTCTCCAGACCTGACTTTCTGTGTCTGCAAAACAAGGAATTGAACTAAATAATCTTTCAGTTCAAACAGCATGACTCAGAAGAGAACTAGAAAGAGCTTGTCAGGGAGCCATTTCTTTAGGGGGCTCCAGAGGAAAGGGAGCATTCAGCCCCTCAAGAGGCACCACTCAGGCCGCTGAACACCACACTCTGCCTTGACAGACATGGACTCCATTTCCATTTGAACGGTGTTATTTTATCTTAATCTGTTACTCTGCAGTGGCACCGAAACTTAATATAATTAAAAGAAGGGGGTGGACATACTGAATGGGTGGCAAGGCGTGGCTGCCTGAGCCCCAGGAACTGCGAATTCTAATCTTGGCTCTGCTGCTGTCTCAGGACACATCATGTACCCTTTCTAAAACCTAGACAGCTTCCGGACAACATCGTTAGCCTATCTCACAGGACTGTTGTGAGAAATAACTTGCAAAAATAGCAGTGTAAAAGAGTTTGCAAAATGAAGTGCTAAACTGAAACTTGGGCAACATGCTGAGTATTCCCATTCTGTCCAGCTAACTAATAAATATAAATTTGCTATTAGTTGAAAAGTCCTTAAGAATATAACTACTTAATCAATACGACACCAGCAGCCTGACAAATCAGCATGAAGCCACAAACCTGAGACCTGTAAGAAATTAACTTGGTACCTAACAGAAATTGGACTGTGAGCAAGATAATTTCTGGAAATTTAAATTTCAACTCACAAAACTTGAACCACATTATATACTTTTAGGTCTAGGTGCATGTTAACAGCTAGGTCCACATTGCTGTTACACATATTACAAGCAAATGTGAGAAGACAAAAATGTTTTGGGGAACCCAGAAATTTTTAAAATCTATCTGCAAAATTTACTTGTAAAATATGCTTTTATAATGAATTTTAAAAGATACTTTACAAATTTTTTTAAGTTGCTATTATTGCTGTAAGTAAGTCTGTCTTTTAAAATTGTTTCATTTAAACTAGGCAATTTAAGAATTAAGAACTGGAGAGAAAGAGAGAAAGAAAGAAGTTTATTTTGATGCTCATTTCTCTTTCCTCTAAGTCCTATACAAGCAATTGAACAAGAGACTTGCAAAACTAAGGTTGACAAAGGTGTGTGTGTGTGTGTGTGTGTGTGTGTACATGTATATGTATGTACACACACAGAAGTCAGGAAAACAGCTGGAATAGTTGAGCTGTGCTAGACCTCCTGAGCATTGTGGTTAGTCATTCCTCTGCTGGCTGGTGGGTCTGTTTGTCTGTTTACCTTTTCTTGGTCATAAAAGTCAGCCATATCTTTAGGGCAGCCTTCTTAAAGGAAGTGCTTCGATTCTGGCTTAATGAAAGGTCTGAATAAATGAATGCTAAGAGTTTTTGTCACCTCTGTGTTCCTCGGGACTCCCCCTCTGCCAGCCTAACACATTTAAGCCTAAACTTACCAACAGTCTGTCCTCCGAGGGCCAGCAGAAGGTTTCCTTGATTACCCTGTGCTCTTTTGCTGGATGCAAAGGTTTAGTCATGGTCAGATTCCCTTGCCTCATTTCCATGGAGTTAAACTAAACGACAATCTGGCACTCCATCTTGTCTCTCAGTCAGCAGGAAATGGCAGCTCCGTGGAGACTGATCTGAAGGGAAAAGAAACTTTTTTTGCTAGAAGCAGCCAACCCAGACAATTCTTATTCCACAGGTAGTCGATAAAGTATTAATGACTGCAGAGATTTGAAAGGCCCCAGACAAAGAGGCTATTCTAGGCTTTCCCTTCCTGGTTTGCCCTTTAGATCCCTTTGAATCTATAGGCAAATGTAACTCAAGAAACAAACTCCAGAATCAGTTATCCCAAATGACACAAAGAGAGTAGACTTCCTGTTTCCCACTACTTCACTGTAGGGAGCTGAAAAACAGCAATTCTTTGCAACTTGCAAGGCCATGACAAAAGAAAAGAAAACTCAGGGCAAGAGGAGAATGAGAAAGAGAGAAAGGAGAATTAAACTTCTCTGATTATCAACTGAAAGTAACTCAAACAATGATACACATGCCAGGTGTACTCACAAAGCTCTCTGTGGAAATCTTCATTCCTTTATGGCTGTTAAGCAGGGTCATTGTAACAGCTGTTTCTTTGACATTACTTGTTGGCATCTAAAAATATGCCAGACTCCCCGTAGAGCAAAGGGCACGTGAGTTAGGCGCTCGGAGCCGTAGCCGCAGGGACCATGTTGCTTCCGAACATCCTGCTCACCGGTACACCAGGGGTTGGAAAAACTACACTAGGCAAAGAACTTGCGTCAAAATCGGGACTGAAATACATTAATGTTGGTGATTTAGCTCGAGAAGTCTGATCATCGGATATCATGGAGTCTGGCAAGATGGCTTCTCCCAAGAGCATGCCGAAAGATGCACAGATGATGGCACAAATCCTGAAGGATATGGGGATTACAGAATATGAGCCAAGAGTTATAAATCAGATGTTGGAGTTTGCCTTCCGATATGTGACCACAATTCTAGATGATGCAAAAATTTATTCAAGCCATGCTAAGAAAGCTACCATTGATGCAGATGATGTGCGATTGGCAATCCAGTGCCGCGCTGACCAGTCTTTTACCTCTCCTCCCCCAAGAGATTTTTTATTAGATATCGCAAGGCAAAGAAATCAAACCCCTTTGCCACTGATCAAGCCATATTCAGGTCCTAGGATGCCACCTGATAGATATTGCTTAACAGCTCCAAACTATAGGCTGAAATCTTTACAGAAAAAGGCATCAACTTCTGCGGGAAGAATAACAGTCCCGCGGTTAAGTGTTGGTTCAGTTACTAGCAGACCAAGTACTCCCACACTAGGCACACCAACCCCACAGACCATGTCTGTTTCAACTAAAGTAGGGACTCCCATGTCCCTCACAGGTCAAAGGTTTACAGTACAGATGCCTACTTCGCAGTCTCCAGCTGTAAAATCTTCAATTCCTGCAACCTCAGCAGTTCAGAATGTTCTGATTAATCCATCATTAATTGGGTCCAAAAACATTCTTATTACCACTAATATGGTATCATCACAAAATACTGCCAATGAATCATCAAATGCATTGAAAAGAAAACGTGAAGATGATGATGATGACGATGATGATGACGATGACTATGATAATTTGTAATCTAGCCTTGCTGCATGTAACATGTATACTTGGTCTTGAATTCATTGTACTGATATTAAACATGCATGCTGGATGTTTTCAAGTTGTGTTTTAGAAAACTTTAGTAATATTTAATGAGTAAATACAGTTACTATACTTTTGAAATGAAGGTTTTTCATCAGCCTTAAAAGTGTAAGAAAAATAAAGTTGTCATTCATTACTTGAAAAAAAATAAAAAATAAAAAATAAAAAAATAAAAATATGCCAGAAGCTGTAATGCAGGCCAGAGATGAAACTTCCATTTTTTCCAAGTGTTTTCCCTTCTCTTTCAAAACCTGGTAACCAACAAATGACACATTAATTCCTTGAGCAATGAAATTAAAGTAGGATTAATGTCCACTTCACTAAAATGAATCAAATGAAATAAATATGTGATTGAAACTTGTCAGAATAAGAGAAAATAACCTGCTTTTATGCAGTTTTTGAAATGAGCACCTCGGGCACGTTTAGTGAATTATGCTGGAGGAATGTGAAAAATGAATAGTTCTCCATGGAATTTCTGTTAGATGGTCTTTAAAACAGCACCCTGATCAAACCTTCCCTCTCCCATAAAAAAAAAAAAAAAGTCAAAGTCAAAGTCAAAGGAAGAATTCCTAAAAGTTAGGAAATTGAATGTTTATTTTTGCTATTGTTTTCATACTAAATAGGAACATGAAAGAAATCTTTCACTCTGCAGCTGCATCTAATTTAAAATGAAGCTCCCCAAAGAGGAGTGAAGAGGATGTGGTGAGGAGCAGTTAAACATGGATGCTAATATTTTGTGAGGCATCTGCTACTGTTCCACCACCTAGAATTCTAAGAATCAAATTAGTAGATTCAATTCTGCCAAAGTTATCAAATTATTTGTCCAAAGGATTGTGCAAAGCAGGCCCCTCCTTACCAACATCTGCTCTACCCATCCAATGAGGACCAAAGATGACCATCTATTTGATTTGTGGAGACGGTACTTTTCACCAGTTGCTGGTCTGGTTGAACACCGCACCTTTCATCATCAAAGTCCTCAGTTATTGCATGAATCTGCAGAAAACTGTAATAAACTACTTCATCTTTAGGTCCATAAAGAGAGAATTCAAATATTTGATTTGAATTATAAAACACTTACATATTTCACAAATATGTTAAAAATGTTTCAGCACCTGTGTCACCATTTTAAGTGAACACCCAAGAGCCCCATCAGCAAATAAATGAATGTAGTACTTTTTTGGGGGGTGGGGGAGACCATAAAAGGAAAAGTAGGAGAGGTTTTCTTACTACTTGTTATATTCAGAGCCTTTTAATTTGAGAAATATGATTTAATACTAGAAAATGTGGTAATCCTATCAAGTCTGACTGTCCATCCTTGATGTGTGTTGGAATCAGATGACAGACAATGGGCAAAATCTGTTAGGCTAAAAAGCTGAAATGAAAAATTGCCAGGGATTTTACTTGCCAAAGTCTCGCAAGAGGTAAGGAATGAATGACTATTTATCAGTCTGGGGTATGTGTAATTTGGCTTTTTCACATAGGAATTTCTCTTCCTTCCTACCAAAACGAAA
Organism: Piliocolobus tephrosceles; assembly: GCF_002776525.5. Classification (NCBI taxonomy): domain Eukaryota; kingdom Metazoa; phylum Chordata; class Mammalia; order Primates; family Cercopithecidae; genus Piliocolobus; species Piliocolobus tephrosceles. The sequence continues at coordinate 84,335,398 of NC_045438.1, forward strand.
GCTGGAGTTTGAGGGTGCATTAACCATACTGGATTCAAAGACAACTGACTGGAACCTGACCAGCGAGGATGTGGCTGTGTAGCTCAAATTTATGACGGTGCATCTGCTGTGAGTGGTGTCTTGAATGGAGGCCAGGCCCTCTTCCGTCAGTCGCATCCATATGCTACGCATGTGTTCACTGTACGCACACTTTTTAAATTTAGCTCTTGTGGGTACATGTTCTACACTTTCCCCCTGTACATGATTTTTTTAAAAATATGCTTTAGAAAATATACACAATCTTTTCAAAATCTTTGCTGACTCACTGGGGGTTCTTTTGAATGTTTTCCTTTTGAAAGCCTTCAATTTAGGTAGTCAAAAGTGTGTGACAAAAGCCACCCTTAGTCTACTAAGATTAAAATCTCCTGCTCATTTTAAAATAGTTGTTTTGTGATGGCCTGTCAAAAAACTTCTTTTTTTCTATCCAGAAGCAGACAACAGCTCTTTTTGATAGACTACAACATGGTGAGAAAAGATAGGAAAACAATCATCCTGACCAGTTTGGGCCAGTTTATGTGTTAGTCTTCCAAACATCTTGTATTTTACAGTTTAGTGGCAGGACAACACAGGTTTCAGTACTACAATTGTCAGTCTGACTGGCTCCGAAGTGTCTCCCTTAGGGAGATGGAGATTCAGACATTTCCGATGTAAAAATTCAAACAACTATATTGTCCATTAGAATAATTTCCATAGCTCCTTCTTCTAAGTTATTACCTGGGTCAGGCATTCCTGGAACAAGATTGTGAAATTGGTTGGCTGCAACTTTCCTAAAGGCTTGTGTTTTCATCTGACTTTTTGTGACTACATTTTATCATCTTCTTTGTACCTTAGAAAACAAAAAGCATTATCATTGTGGGTGTTTATAAATATGTTCCTGTTTAGCACTTTTTTTTTGAGATAGAGCCTTGCTCTGTCTACCCAGGCTGGAGTGCAGCAGAGCAATCTTGGCTCACTGAAAACTCTGCCTCCTGGGTTCATGCGATTCTCCTGCCACAGCCTCCTGAGTAGCTGGGATTACAGGTGCCTGCCACCATGACTGGCTTTTTTTGTTTTTTTTTTTTTTTTTTTAGTAGGAATGGGGTTCCACCATGTTGACCAGGCTTGTCTCGAATTGCTGTCCTCAAGTGATCTGCCCACTTTGGCCTCACAAAGTGCTGGGATTACAGGTGTGAGCCATCACACCCAGCTCCTATTTAGCACTCAAATGCATACTTTCAAAATGTTCAATTTGTATTTCCCTTGATCTTGAAATCACCGTTCTATTTTTCTCTTTCTGTAGACAGATAAGATAGACAACTATGCTTTCATTTTATTGTTTATAATTCCTGGAGGGCCAGGACAATGCTTTCTTTCATTTTGATTTTTTTCTTTCTCTCTTTTATCTTACTCTCTTCATGACATCTACAGTCTTATAGTCTTATGCACACAGAAAGCTTTTTTTTTTTTTTTTTTTTTTGAGACGGGGTCTCACCCAGCTCACTCTAACCTCTGCCCCCTGGGTACAAGCGATTCTCCTGCCTCAGCTTCCCAAGTAGCTGGGATTACAGGCACCTGCTACCGCACCCAGCTAATTTTTGTATTTTTAGTAGAGATGGGGTTTCACCATCTTGGCCAGGCTGGTCTTGAACTCCTGACCTGGTGATCCACCCGCTTTGGCCTCCCAAAGCGCTGGGATTACAGGCATGACACATTGTTCCTGGCTAGAAAGCATTCTTAATTGACTGTGTTTCCCTCTTCTCTTATTACCAAGCCTAAGATTTGGGAAACAATAGCTTCCGAAGTAGTTTTCATCTAATCTCTTAAATCATTAGAAAAATGCACCCAATAATATAATGTGAAATACAGGATTTACATTTTTAATATATATTTAGATTCTTATCTCCTTTGAAGCACCCTTTACAAGACAAACTACATCAAACTTTTCAAAGTAATTCTTAGTGTTATTGAAAATGTTCACACTTTTGGAAGGGTTGACAGAAAAATAATTGGATGACAGTCACATAATTGATTAATTCAGTAAATTCAGCCTGTAAGATAAACCAGTTTGGGATATCATATGAAACAAAACATCTAAATATTTCACATTCAGCCAATTAGCTTACCCTCAAATAGCCAGTCATGAATTAAAGGAGAAAATAAATGATCCCTGAGAAATGGCTTTGTAAGGCATATTTCCACCTGTCTTCCTTGAGGAAGAGTAACCCTCTAATTCAATCTAGCTGATAGCTTTAGGTCTCTGCAGTTGATCAAATGATAAAGAAAAAAACCATTAAGAGATTTTACCCAAGGCTGGGAATCATTTAGAACTAACACTCTGAGACTAGAGTTTAACACAACACTCGCTTCATGAATCTTTCTTAAGGCTACTGTATAAATTCAATCATTTTCAAAGAAGCATTCAGGGTTCCCTGAAACATCACAGGCCTGAAAATTTGCAAGTTCCTGTAGAGTCTAGTGACTCCTCTCACACTATTTCTACTTCAGACACAAATTCATGGTGCTCACATAAAAAGCCCTGGCCACCTCCTCTGGTCTTGAAAGCAGCCGTCCTGCTGTGTATTCTCTTTTGGTAGAGGGTTGGACACTGAGTTACACTTCACTTGAAAATCTTACTCAGCTAGAAGGGAGTCATTCAATTTCTTCAAACACCCTCTAACATTTGGTCTTATCTCACATCTGGTTCAAAGTTAAATTTCTTTCTCCTGCTAAAGGAAGGATATTATCACTTCATGCAAGCCTTGTCCCTGTAATGGCCTTATCTCCAACCTCATCCAGTCACTGAATCCTGACTCTCCTCACTCCTAAAGTTCTCTCATCCACCCTCTTGTCTCCTCCAGGCCTTCTGCTGTAGTCTGATTTCAGACCTTCCTCACCTCGGATTACCACAATACCCCCCTCCAGCCTACTTCTCTACTTCATCCTCCACACTGCTGCCAAAAGGATATTTTTAACTTTCAATTTTGAAATAATTTTAGACTTACAGAGAAGTTACAGAATCAGTGCAGAGTTCCCATAAGCCATTCATCTAGCTTTTCCTAATGTTAATAGGAAATGTTTATAATCTCTTATATGACTTTAATACAATCACTGAAGGATTTTTTAAAATTAATATTTTTCATTGAAAATTCATAATTTTATACATTTGTGAGGCACAATGTGATATTTTCATATTTATACACAAACTGGAATAATTAAATCTAGTTAATTAACATATCCATCACCTCGCTTATCATTTTTTGTGCTGAGTCATTTTTTAATTTACTCTTAGTTACTTTGAAATATATAATACATTATTATTGACTCTAGTCACCCTGCCATGCAATAGATCTCAAAACTTATTCCTACTAACTGAAACTTTGTACCCTTTGACTAACAAACAACTTCCCATTTTCTCCCCCTTCCCCCCAGCCTTTGGTAACCATCATTTTATGCTATGTCCAGGAGTTAGACTTTTTAAGTTTCCACATATAAGTAAGATCATTTGTCTTTCTGTGCCTGGCTTATTTCACTTCACATAATGTCCTCCAAGTTCATCCATATGGTCACAAATAAGAGAATTTCCTTTTATGAAAGGCTGAATAATATCTCATTGTGTATATACACCACATTTTCTTCAGCTGTAGATCCATTGATGGGTACTTAGGTTGATTCCATATTTTGGCTATTGTAAATAATGCTGCAATGAACATGGGAATGCAGATATCCCTGCACCATATTGATTTCATTTCCTTTGGATATATACTCAAATATGAGATTGCTGGATCATATAGTTCTATTTTTGGTTTTTGTAAGGAACCTCCATACTGTTTTCTATAATAGCTGTACTATCACATACCCAACAACAATGTACAAGGGTTGTTACATACCCAGCAACAATGTACAAGGGTTGTTACATACCCAGCAACAATGTACAAGGGTTCCCTTTGCTCTGCAGACTCACCAATACTTGTTATCTTTCATCTTTCTGATAACAGCCGTTCTAACACATGTAAGGCGATATCTCATTGCAATTTTAATATGTATTTCCCTGATGATTAGTGATGCTGAGCATTTTTTCATGTACCTATTTGTATGTCTTCTTTTGAGAAATGTCTGTTTAGGTCCTTTACCCACTTTTTTCCCCTTTGAAAAAAAATTAACTTTTAAGTTCAGGTGTCCATGTGCAGGCTTGTTACATAGGTAAACTTGTGTCATGGGGGGTTGTTGTATGGATTATTTCATCACCCAGGTATTAAGCCTAGGATCCATTAGCTATTTTTCCTGATCCTCATCCCTCCAAGCCTCCACCCTCTGATAGGCCCCAGTATGTGTTATCCCCCTCTATGTGTCCATGTGTTCTCATCATTTAGCCCCCACTTACAAATGAGAACATGCAGTATTTGGTTTTCTGTTCCTGAATTAATCTGCTAAGGATAATGTTCTCCATCTTCATCCATGTCCCTGCAAAGGACATGATCTCATTCTTTTATATGGCTGCCTAGTATTCCATGGTATATATGTACCACATTTTCTTTATCCTGTCTGCCGTTGATGGGCATTTAGGTTGATTCCATTCTTTGCTATTGTGAATAGTGCTGCAGTGAACATACACATGCAAGTGTCTTTATAAAAGAATGATTTATATTCCTTTGGGTATATTCTATTTTCTATTTTTAGGTCTTCTAAAAGAATTTCTATTTTTAGGTCTTTGAGGAATTGTCATGTTGTCTTCCACAACGATTGAACTAATTTACACTCCCACCAACAGTATATAAGCGTTCCTTTTTCTCCATAACCTTGCCAGCATCTGTTATTTTTTGACTTTTTAATCATAGCCATTCTGACTGGTGTGAGATGGTATCTCATTGTGGTTTTGATTTGCATTTCTCTAATGATCAGTGATGTTGAGCTTATTTTATATGATTGTTGGCCCTATATATGTCTTCCTTTAAGAAGTGTCTGTTCATGTCCCTTGCCCACTTTTTTATGGAGTTGTTTTTTTTTCATGTAAATTTGCTAAGTACCTTAGAGGTGCTGGATATTAGACCTTTGTCAGATGCATAGTTTGCAGAAATTTTCTCCCATTCTGTAAGTTGTCTGTTTACTCTGTTGACAGTTTATTTTGCTGTGCAGAAACTCTTGTCTAATTAGATCCATTTGTCAATTTTTGCTTTTGTTGCAATTGCTTTTGGAGTCTTCGTCATTAAATCTTTGCCCATGCCTATGTTCTAAATGGTATTGCCTAGGTTGTCTTCCAGGATTTTTATAGCTTTAGGTTTTATATTTAAGTCTTTAATCGATCTTGAGTTAATTTTTGTATATAGTTTAAGAAAGGGGCCCAGTTTCAATCTTCTGCATATGGCTAGCCAGTTATCCCAGCACCATTTATTAAACAGGGAACTTTTTCCTCATTGCTTGTTTTTGTTATGGTTGTCAAAAATCAGATAGTTGTAAGTGTGCAGCCTTATTTCTGGGTTCTCTATTCTGTTCCACTAGTCCATGTGTCTGTTTTTGTACCAAAACCATGCTGTTTTGGTTACTGTAGCCCTGTAGTATAGTTTGAAGTTGGGTAGTATCATGCCTCCAGCATTGTTCTTTTTGCTTAGGATTGCCTTTTGCATTTTTTCAATTCTATATGGATCTTAAAATAGTTTTTTCTAGTTCTGTGAAGAATCTTAATGGTAGTTTAACAGGAATAGCATTGAATCTGTAAATTGCTTTAGGCAACATGGCCATTTTAATGATATTGATTCTTCCTATCCATGAGCATGGAATGTTTTTCCTTTTGTTTGTGTCATCTCTGATATCTTTGAGAATTGTTTTGTAGTTCTCTTTGTAGTGATCTTTCACCTCCCTGGTAAGCTGTATTACTAGGTATTTTATTCTTTTTGTGGCAACTGTGAATGGGAGTATGTTCCTGATTTGGATCACAGCTTGACTGTTGTTCATGTATAGGAATATGTGCCCACTTTTTCATCAGGTTATTTGTTTTCTTGCTATTGAGTTGTTTGAGTTTCTTATATATTTTGGATATTAACTCTTTATCAGATGTATAGTTTGAAAATATTTTCTCCCAGTCTGTGGGTTGTCTCTTTATTTTGCTAGTTGTTTCCTTTGCTGTGCAGAAGCTTTTTAGTTTAATAGTCCATTTATCTACTTTTGCTTTTATTGCCTGTGCTTTCAGAATCATATATAAAAAATTATTGCTCAGATCAATGTTGTAGAGCTTTCCCCCTATGCTTCCTTCTAGTAGCTTTACAGCTTCAGGTCTTATATTTAGGTCTTCAATTCACTGTGAGTTGATTTTCATACATGATATGAAATAAGGATCCAATTTCATTCTTCTGGATGTGGATATCCAGTTCTCCTACGACCATTTATAGAAGAAGCTGTCCTTTCCCCATTATGTGTTCTTAGCACCTTTGTGGAAGATCAATTGACTGTAAATATGTGGACTTATTTTTAGGCTTTGTGCACTGTTCTACTGGTTGATACATGGTATTATGCCAGCTGTTTGGTTAAAATAACCTTATAATACATTTTGAAATCAGGGAGTGTGATGTGCCCAGTTTTGTTCTTTTTACTCAAGATTGCTTTAGATATTTAGGGCCTTTTGTAGCTCCATAAGAATTTAATGACTATCTTTTTCTATTTTTGTGAAAAATGATATTAGAGTTTTGATAGGGTTGCATTAAACTTGTAGATTGCTTTGGGCAATATAGACATTTTAACAATATTGATTCTTTCAGTCCATGAACACAGGATGTCTTTCCATTTATTTGTGTTTTATTCGATTTCTTTCAGCAGTGTTTTATAGTTCACAGTATATAGATTTTTTTTTTTTTTTTTTTTTTTTTTTTTTTTTTTTTTTTTTTTTTTTGAGACAGAGTCTTGCTCGGTCACCCAGGCTGGAGTGCAGTGGCGCGATCTCGGCTCACTGCAAGCTCTGCCTCCCAGGTTCACGCCATTCTCCTGCCTCAGCCTCCCGAGTAGCTGGGACTACAAGTGCCTGCCACCATGCCCGGCTAATTTTTTGTATTTTTAGTAGAGATGGGGTTTCATCGTGTTAACCAGGATGGTCTCTATCTCCTGACCTTGTGATCCGCCCAACTTAGCCACCCAAAGTGCTGGGATTACAGGCGTGAGCCACCGCGCCCAGACAGTATACAGATCATTCACTTCCTTGCTTAAATCTTCCACTCCTAAGTATTTTTGTTACTGTTTTTGCTATTGTAAACAGGATTAATTTCCTTTTCAGGTGGTTTGTTGTTAATGTATAGAAATGCTACTGATTTTTGTATAATGATTTAGTATTCTGCAGTTTTACTGAATTCCTTTATCAGTTCTAACAGTTTTTTAGTGGAGCTTTTAGGGTTTTCCATACATAAGATCATGTCGTTTAAAATTTTGCTTATTCTCTTTCTATTAGAATGTCTTTTATTTCTTTCTCTTGCCTAGTTGCTCTGGCTAGGATATCCAGTACTACACTGAAAAGAAATTATGAGAGTGGGCATGCTTGTCTTATCTCTGATCTTAGAGGAAAACTTTCGACCTATCACTGTTGAGTATGATGTTAGCTATAGGTTTGTTACATATGGCCTTTAGTTTTGTTGAGGTACATTCCCTCTGTACCTAATTCATTATGAGTTTTTTTTTTTTAATCATGAAAGGATGTTGAATTTTTTCAAATGCCTTTTCTGCATCTATTGAAATGATCACATGATTTTTATTCTTCATTTTGTTAATGTGATGCATCACACTGATTGATTTGCATATGTTAAGTCATCCTCATATCCAAAGGATAAATCCCATTTGACCATGGTGACTGATTCTTTTAACATGAATTGTTGAATTCAGTTTGCTAATATCATGTTGAGTATTTTTGCATTTATGTTCAACAGGGATATTGGCCTGTAGTTTTTCTTTCTTGTAGTGTCCCTGTCTGGCCTTGATATCAGGGTAATGCTAGCCTTGTAAAATGAGAAGTATTCCATTCACTTCAGTTTTGCAAAAGAGTTTGAGAAGGATTAGTATTAGTTCTTTAAATGTTTGATAGAATTCAACCATCTGGTCCTGGGCTTTTCTTTGATGGAAACTTCTATTATTGATTCAGTCTTCTCACTCATTATTGTTCTGTCAAACAATACTCATTATTGGTCTGTTCAGGTTCTCTATTTTTTCATGATTCACTCTTAGTGCATTCTTTGTGTCTAGGAATGTATTCATTTCTTCTAGGTTATGCAATTTGTTGGCATAGTAACTTCTTATAATCCTTTGTATTTCCCTGGAATCTGTAATAATGTCTCTTCTTTCATTTCTGATTTTATTTGAGTGTTCTCTTTATTTCCTAGTTAGTCTAGCTAAGGGGTTTGTCAATTTTATTTATCTTTTCAAAACATGAACTCTTGGCCAGGTGCGGTGTCTCATGCCTGTAATCTCAGCACTTTGGGAGGCCAAGACAGGCGCAACACCTGAGGTTGGGAGTTTGAGACCAGCCTGACCAACATGGAGAAACCCCATCTCTACTAAAAATACACAATTAGCCAGGCGTGGTGGTACATGCTTGTAATCCCAGCTAGTTGGGAGGCTGAGGCAGGAGAATCACTTGAACCTGGGTGGGGGGGCGGAGGTTGTGGTGAGCCAAGATCTTGCCATTGCACTCCAGCAACAAGAGCAAAACTCCATCTAAAAAAAAAAAAAAAAAAAAAAAAAAAAAAAAAAACACACACACACACACACACAAAACTTGTTTTTCTAGTCTCTATTTTATTCATTTCTGCTCTGATCTTTGTTATGTATTTCCATCAGCTAATTTTGTGCTTATTTGTTCTTCTTTTTCTAATTCCTTGAGGCATAACATTAGACTATTTATTTGTGATCTTTCTTCTTTTTGATATTGGTGTTTATTGCTATAAATTTCCCTCTTAAGACTTCCTTTGCTGCATCCCATAAGTTTTGCTGTATTGTATTTCCATTTTTATTTGTCTTTAGGCATTTTTAAAATTTTATTTTAGATTTCTTACATGACAAATTCGTTGTTTAGGAGAATGTTTTTTACTTTTCACATATTTGTGAATTTTCCAAGATTTCTCCTGTTATTTATTTCTAGTTTCATGCCATTGGGATAGAAAAAAGTTATTGATATGATTTCCATCTTCTTACATTTGGTAAGACTCATTTTATAGCCTAACATAAGGTCTGTCCTGGAGAATGATCCATGTTTGCTTGAGAAAAACATGTATTCTGTTGCTGTTGGATGAAATGTTCTGTACAGGTCTGTTAGATTCATTTAGTCTACAGTGTAATTCAAGTCCAGTGTTTTCTTATTGATTTTCTGTCTAGATGATCTTTCCATTATTGAAAGTGGGGTATTAAGTTCCCCTATTATTATGGTATTATATTCTATCTCTCCCTTCAGATAATATAGTAAATGCTTTATATATTTTGGTGCTCTGATATTGGGTGCATACATATTTACAATTGTTATGTCCTCTTGATGAATTGACCCCTTTATCATTATATAATGAGTTTTGTTGTCTCTTTTTAAGTTTTTTGACTTATATAAATATAGCTTCCCCTGCTCTCTTTTGACTTCTATTTGTGTGAAATATATTTCCCATCCCTTCACTTTCAGTTTATGTGTGTCCTTACTAGTAAAGTGAGTCTCTTCGTTGGAAGCATGTAGTTTGTTTGTTTTTAATCTATTCAGTAATGCTATGTCTTTTGACTGGAGAATTTAATTGATTTACATTCAGGGTAACTACTGATAAATATAAATAAGGACTTGCTACTACTATCTTGTAATTTGTTTTCTAGTTGTTTGTGGATTATTTGTTTCTTCCTCACTTGCTGTTTTTCTTTGTGGTTTAATGGTTTTCTGAGGTAGTATGCTTTGAATTCTTTCTTTTTATATTTTTGTAACTACTATGTATGTTTTCTTTGTAATTATCATGAGGCTTACATAAAACCCCTTATAACAGGCTATTTTAAGCTGATAACTTACCTTTCATTGTATGTAAGAACTCTACACTTTTATTCCCTCCCCTCCACCTTTTATAATATTGATGTCAAAATTTATGTCTTTATGTTATTTGTGCCTTAACAATTTATTTTAGTTATGGTTTTTTTAAAATAGTTTTGTCTTTAACCCTTACAGTAGAAATTAAATTGGTCTATACTCTACCCTTACAGTATTAGGATATTCTAGATGATTGTATATTACTTATACCGTTGAGTTTTTTTACTTTTACCTGTTTTATTTTATTAGCAGTCTTTTATTTCAACTTAAAGAATTATCTATAGCAACTCCGATAAGGCAGGCCTAGTGGTGATTAACTCTCTTAGCTTTTGTTTATCAGGAAAGTTTTTATTTCTCCCTCATTTCTGAAGGATATCTTTTCCAGGTAAAACATTCTTGCTTGGCAGTTTATTTTAACTTTACCACTATGAATATGTCATCCCACTCTCTATTGGCTTGCAAGGTTTCTGCTGAGAAATCTGCTGACAGCCATACTGGGACTGCCTTCAATATTATATGTTTCTTATTTCTTTCTGTTTTCAGAATTATTTTATGGTGTTTGATTTTTGATAGTTTGAAATGACATATCTTGGTGAACTCTTTTATGGATTGAAATTTATTGGAGGCTTCTAAGCTTCCTGTGCTCGGATTTTGTCATCTGTCCTTAAATTTGGGAATTTTCAGCCATTACTTTATATATTCTTTTGGGGCCTTTTCTCTGTCTTTTCTTTCTGGAATTCCTATTATGCAAAGTTTCGTTCTCTTCAACAAATCTCTAGGATTTCTGTTGGTTTTTTGTTTGTTTTTACTGTTTTTGTTTTTTGGGTAGGGGATCAAACTTCTCATTTTGCTCATGAATGTTTTCCAAATTTCATTTCATTTCTATTTATATTTTCTTATAGTTTCCCAAAGAATTCAGAAGATTATTCTGAATTGTTTGTCAGTCATTTGGTAGATCTCCATTTCTTTGAGATTCATTATTGGAGCTTTATTAGTTTCTTTTGATGGTGTAATATTTCCCTGGTTCTTCAACATCCTTGTGCCCTTGCATTGGTATCTGCACATTTGAGGACATGGCCACCTCTTCCACCCTCCAGGTGTCTTCAGTGGTGATAGACCTTCACTATTTATTCTAGCCTGGGATTGGATACAACTCCAGTCAGGCAGACCTTGCTGTTGGGTTCTCTAGTTGGAATGAACCACTGCCTGTGTTCTGAAGTTGAGCAGAACTACTGGATGTGCTCTACAGTCTGGTGAGACCAATGGCTGGATTCTGATAAGGCAGGACAGCTGACTGGACTCTACAATTGCCTCTGATCAGCCTGGGTTGCAGGCTGTCATCCCTCGCTGGATGACATCACTGTTTGTAATCTATAGTTGGACAAGGCTGCATCCTAAGTTCCATAGCCTCTGGCTCTGCTCCACAGATGTTCATGGATATACACTTGCCCTGTAGCTTGAGAGAGCCTTGAGAAGAGCACTGAGGCTTGGTGGAGTTAATACTTGGCCACTGCGGTTGAGCAGGACTAGAAGTTTCTGTTTGCAGACCTGCACTTTCCTCCCAGCTAAAGGATATTTTTTAACTGAAATCTGGTAATGTTATTTCTTAGCTTATAATCCACCCATGGGCCTCCAATACCTTCAAGGAATACGCAAACTCCTTGGTATGGCTATGGAGCCCTGCACAGTCTGATCCTCTCACCTCTTCAGCTTTGTCTTCCACTGATTTTCTATTTGTGATGGTTAATTTACAAGTCAACTTGATTGGGTCATGGGATGCTCAGATATTTGGTTAAAAATTATTTCTAGCCATATCTATGAGGGTATTTTTAGATGAAATTAGCATTAAATCAGTAAACTGAGTAAAGATTACCCTCTGCATTGCGAGTGGGCATTGGGCATCATTTAATCTGCTGAGAGATTGAATAGAACAAAAGGGTGGAGTAAGGGAGAATTTGCTCTCTCTTCCTGACTGCTGAATTGGGACACTGGTCTTCTCCTGCTCTCAGACTGGTACTTACACCACTGGTGCCCTTGGTTGTAAGCCTTCAGACTTGGACCAGAACTACACCACTGGCTTATCTAGATCTCCAGTTTCCAGATGACAGATCATGGGACTTCCCAGCCTCCATAATTGCATGAGCCAATTCCTCATAATAAATCTTTAGATAGATATAGAGATAGAGATATACTAACAGTAATACACACACACACACACACACACACACATACATACATATATGTAAAATTTCCTATTGCTTTGGTTTCTCTAGAGAACTCTAATGAACACTACCTGATCTCTACTCATGTGTAGGATACTAGGTATAGGTTGTGGAATTTGTTCTTATACTTTTGGGCCTTGGCACATGCTTGCTATTTTCTCTTCCTTGGATGTCCTGCATGCCACTCTATGCCCCTACATTCCAAACCTTCCTAGCTTCATTTGGCTAACATCTACTTGACGTTCAAGGCCTGACTCTTTCCTGTTCTCTGTACCCTTAGCACCCGGGCATCTGTTTATCATAATATTTGTCACACTCCTTATCATTTCTGCTCACCAGATTCTTTTCTGTACTAGATTCTATGCTCTAGTATCTAGGACAGTAGCTAACACATAACAAGTTTTCATTATGCCTAAAGCAGGGGCCAGCAAACTATGGCCCACGTGCAAAATCCGACCCTCTGCCTGTTTGGTAAATAAAGTTTTATTGGACCACAGCCATGCTCATTGATTTTTGTATTGCCTGTGGCTGCTTCTGCACTGCAGCATCTGAGTTGGGTAGTTGAAACAGAAACCATATGGCCCACAAAGTATAAAATATTTATTATCTGGTCCTTTCCAGAAAAAGTCTGTCAACCACTGATCCAGTGGATAAACCAGGAGTCAATTATATTTGATATTTTATATTTGATTATCAATGGTGATATGTGTTAGAAATCAATAGATTTGTTAAAAAGAGACCTTTTCAGGGCATTAATAACAATCATCATAAATTTAAAAGTAGAAATTGGCAAAGATGTTTTAAAATAACAATTTCCTGTAAGAGTCCAGGGAAACAGTCACTCACACACTGCTGGTGTGAGTGTAAATTACTACATTATTTCTGGAGGGAAATTTGACAATATATTTCTAAAGCATTAAAGTCATGCATAAAATTTGTTCCAGAAATTCCACTTTTAGAAATTTGCCCTAAGGAATAATCAGAAATGTACACAAAGATTTACGTCCCACCGTGTTCATTGGAGCATTATTTACAACATGAAGAAAATACACCAACTAAATACCACCTAAATAGCTAGCAGAAGAAAAATGGTTAAATAAATTGTACTATATCCAGAGCCTGGGAAATAAATGTAGCCATTACAAATCATGCATAGAACACTTATCGATATAGGTAAATGCTCATGAAGTATTGTTAACTGGGAAAATCAAGTTTTAAAACTGTCAGTATGACATAATGCTATGTTGTTATTAAAATATATACAATACATGCATAGAAACAAGCAAAAAAGACAAAAAGAAACATGCCAGAAGGCTAACAGGAGTATCTCTACTATGTCTGACATTTTTTGTTGTTGCTCACTTCTGAATTGTCTATAACAGAGTTTATTGCTTTGGCAATTACAATCTTTTAGAAAGAAAAGTGGGCAGTTTTCCCATTCCCTATGATTTGGATGGGTTTTCACACTTTACATTATGGAATTTCGAGTAAAGAAGGCAAAACTAAAAATGCTGTGGTTGAACCCAGGTCAGGAGCTCAGAAATGCCTTTTTCCCCCCAATCACTCTCACTCTCAAGGAATCAACCAGGAAAAGGGAAAACATCCCCTTAGGTTGTCAATATCAGGGTAATTTATTACCTGAGGTTAATATAATGAAGTTTAAACAAAAATCAGTGGTAAAAAAAGGTTGAAATCTATAAATTTTGGGGGACACAAGGAGTAAAATGAATTGTCCATATAATTTCAAGTAACCAGCTTTATTGATTTTTTTCTTCCCTATTTTCAGCTGGATATTCAATATCATGTAGATATGATCATTAAGAACAGCCTCACCCATAGGTGACCCTAAGAGGGGCAGGGAAAATTAGAACCTAATGTGCCAAACAACTGCAATGAATGAATGGTATGTGTGTGTGTGTGTGTGTGTGTGTGTGTGTGTGTGTGTGTGTTGGCAGGGTTCGGTGGGGGGAATGAGGAAGTAATATGGATACAGATGAAACTTTTTAATTAATAAATTTGTGGACTCAAGTTTCATGTCTGTGGGTGATTTGCATAGCTTTTATAAAAAGACATTGGTGGAATAATTTGTCACTATTTTCCAGGATCCTCAAGTATTTCCTTATTTGCCCTAAGTTGAGTCTCCACTGCTCTAGCCAGGCTCCTCACATTGTCTCCTATGCCTTGTTTCTTGCTATACCTTCCCTACTTCTCCACTTCTTTACTTAAAAAAAAATTGCTTGTGACTGTGGCCTGTTCATGGTCAAGGGCAGGAGTTCACCTGAAAACTTGTTAACAGAGGATTTTAAGGGCAGTGAAACTGTATCGTATGATACTGTACTGGTGGATACACATACATTTATTCAAGCCCATAGAATGTACAACATTAAGAGTGAATCCTAAAGTAAACTATGGACTTCAGATGATAATGATGTGTCAATGTAGGTTCATCAATTGTAACAAAGGTACAGATGGGGGATGTTGATAATGGAAGGGGCTATGTATGTGTTTGGGCAGGCAGTATATAGGCAGTCTCCATACCTTCTTATCAATTGTTGTGAACTTAAAACTGCTCTAAAAAAAAAGATGATTTTTTAAAAAGAAAGAAAAGCAGATCCCTAAACCCCACTCCACAAATACCAAATCAGAATATCTGAGGCCAAACCCAAGCATCTTTAGCACCACCCAGCTCCCAGGTGCTTCTCCTGCATATTAAAGTTTGAGAACCCTTGCTCAATGAGTGTTAACATTTCCAGGTAGATCCGTTTTTGATGAGGCTTTGGAGAGATAAAATAACTCAACTTAAAAACATAAATGTAAAGGCTAAAATTTCAAGGACTGGTGAGGAATATTTTTTTTAGGGAGGGGGTTGGTATCTTTTCGTTTATCCTCCTCCCTGTCCCCTAAAAGTCACATCTCCTCTGCCTTATGGATGCTATGGATGATCTGCAGAAGTGATCATTCTCTTATTATGATCATTTATGGGGGAGAATAATATTGGTCTAAGGGGGAATTAAATATTAAAGCCATAATAATCATTAATGTCTTTAAGAATTTTGCACCCTTGAAGTACTTGAACATTTCAATTTTTTCCTTGTCTTTAGTTCTAAAATATCATTTCTAAGTCTCACAGGGATTTTTAAACTATCCTACTTCTTTATATTTCTGAACTTATTTTTTAATCAACCACTTTTCAAAAAATCTTTTGATTGAAATACTGCCTTGGCTGTGACTGCTGATTGGAGTTTTATTTTTAAAACTTAATTCAAATGAATGTGTTACTAGCTGGAATAGGGTATGACATTAAGTTTAAAGAAACTATCCTTGTTTCTTTAGTCTGATATGTAGTGATGGGCAAAAATGGTTCTCTTCTGAGGGAAAAACATCTCTCATTTTCCTTTCATATGCATGCATATCCACATCAATTCCAAGTGCAGTAATTACAACTCTGAAATACCTCTGCAGCCTCAGTCTACATTTCTGAGGGGGAAAAAGTTGAATATATAATGCGATATTATTTTAAATTGCCAGCAGAATCTATAAATATTCAACTGCCACACAATAACCTTTATCTAGCCACCATCTTACTTATTCTCAAAGGTTTCAAAGGTGATCTATCGCTCTTCATGTATATAATGGTTGACAAGGTACAGACTGCTGAGTTTGATCTTAATAGAAGTTGAAAGATATTCATCAGACTTGAGCCTCTCTAAGGTTCTGCAGTAGATAACAGAACTGTGAAATGCTACATTTGAAAGAACAAAGATTGACAAGCTCACAGCTATTCCCATTTTCTTGGTTCAGAGGACATTTTGGTATTGCTCTGATGGAAACATCTCTGCAAATTAGGGTCTCGTAAAAGCTCTGCCTAATAAACTGTAATGCTTCCAGACCCCCAGGTCAGATTGAAGCACTACAGTTTCTGTTGCCATATAAATGTGATGAGTTGTGATGGGAGCTATAAATTCATCCTTGCCGAAGACATACATTAAATGGGTTCTGTGTGTGTGTGGGCATGGTGGGGGGACGGTGATCATTAGAAGGGTGATATTAAAAAGGAATGAAGGGACCCAAACACTATTTAAATCAAATTTTATAACAAATAGGAACTTTAAAACATTATAGGCCTATGATGTGTCAAATATTTGATGAAAGGGGTGTGTGTGTGTGTGTGCACGTGCGCATGTGTGTGTGCGTGTGTGAACTGTTTAAAAAATTAACAAATACCTCTGGTCTTCCATTAGGAACGAGAAAGACAATTTTCTGATTGCTTTGTCCCTAGATATGTATACACTGTGGGCTTTTTTTCTTTTTTTTTTGTTTTTTTTTCATTTCAAGCCCTTTACATAGAGCCATCAAGTCTTAGAAAATTCTGGTGAAGTGGGAGCAGTTAGTCCTCTAATGTGTATACTCAACCCAAAATAAAATTAAATTGGGAGTTTCAATGCCTTTCTAAAATTGAGCAAAGTCAGGAGGTGAGGAGGAGGTGAGGTGGGGGTGGTAATGGGGGGGAATTTAGAACTCTGACTCTTCTTTGAATGCATTACAGTCTAATGTGCGCCTGCCAGCAACAGCCCTGGAGCTTGAAGGAATAACATAAATAACTCTCGAATACAAACTCAAAGTAAACTTGACAGACGGGATGCTGGGCCAAGACCAACAAGATTCAATTTCATAGGATATAAAATCCTACATTTGGTTTCAAAAAAAATCAATTAAGTAACTATAGACTGCAAGAGAGTTGACTAGGCTGCAGCTCAATGGAAGAATATCTGGGACTTACACTTGACCACACTTTAACATAAACTAATATTAATGTTGAGATAGCAACAACTTACAATTTTATAGTAATCTACAGTTAGCAAAGCACTTTTGTATTCTTTATCTCATTTGATATTCCCAAAGATATTATGGGATAAATATTTTAATACCCAAGGACAAAGATTCAAAAAACTAAACTTAGGGAAGATAAAGAGCCTGATCCTGAATAACACACCTAAAACCCTGCCTAGAAGGCAGGATAGGCTACTAAAATGTATTGAGCACCTAATATGTGCTGAGCCCTTTATATATGTTGTCTCATTTAAAACTCAATACTGTAAAGTGGTCATTGTTGGTTCCAATTTATAGATGAAAAAAAAATCGAGGCACATATACTTCCTTAACCTCATAGTAATAATAAGAGGTTGAAATGGACTGAATGATGTCCACCAAAGATATCAGGTTCTAATCCTAGAACCTGTGAATGTTTTCTTATTTGGAAAAAGATCATCAGAAGATGTGATCAAGGCCGGGCATGGTGGCTCACGCCTGTAATCCCAGAACTTTGAGAGGCCGAGGTGGGTGGATCACTCAGGTCAGGAGTTTGAGACCAGTTTGGCTAACATGGTGAAACCCCGTCTCTACCAAAAATACAAAAATTAGTCAGGTATGGTGGCACACACCTGTAGTTCCAGCTACTCAGGGGGCTAAGGCAGGAGAACTGCTTGAACCCAGGAGGCAGAGATTGCAGTGAGCTAAGATTGTGCCACTGCACTCCAGCCTGGGTGACAGAGCGTGACTCTGTCTAAAAAAAAAAAAAGAAGATGTGGTCAAATTAGAAATCTGGAGATGAGGAGATAATCCTAGTTTATCAGGGTGGGCCCTCAATGTGGGACAATCACAATTGTCCATGTAAGAGAGTGGCAGAGGGAAATTGGATACCATACATGCAGAGGAGAAGATGACATGAAGGCAGAACAGTGAGAGATGCAGTCACAGCCAAGGAATGCCAACAGCCCTCAGAAGATGGAAGAGGCAAGGAAGGTACTGTATCCCCTCCCAAAGCCTCTAAGAGAGGAGAGCCCTGCCGATACCTTAATTTACAACTTCTGACCTCCAAAACTGTGAGAGAACAAATTTCTATTGTTTGAAGCCACCCACTTTGTGGTTATTTGTTACGCAGCCCAAGGAAAGTAATTCAGAGGTAGAGGCCAAATTAAAACTCATGTTTGCTAAATCTAAAATTCATGTTCTTTGCATTCTATAGATGCCAGAGAAAAAAGATTGTGAGGAGGGGGAGAAGTCTGAGGAAAAGGGAAGAGGCTAAAAACTCTCTCCAAGGAGGATATCCAGGGCAGAAATATGGAAAATAGGACTGCTTTACACCTCTTTCTAACGGTCAGTTCCCCACATCTACAACTGAAAGAAGGAGAAACAGGACCCAGAAGATAAGCCTCAAAGACAAAAGGAAAATCTCAAATTAAAGACGAGTTCAATAAATACATGTCGTTTTACAACCATAGGAGAAGAGCAAATGAACAATAACTAAGAGAAGAAATCCAACAATGAACAAGTGAAAACTCACAGTCAAGGGTAAACTAGCATAGTCATGGTCTCACATGAGACCTAAGGAGAAATGAGAACTGTAAAAGAATGAGCGAGTGTACCAAAAGGTGCCAGGAATTCTGGGACCATTATAGAGGAATGAAAACATTATCTATAAGAAGAACCACTGCAGAAAAGTAAAGAACTAATAATGCGTTCATGGTATCAGCACAGACACTCCTAATAAGAACAAAATTATGCAGACAGATGTCAACACAAGAAAAGATGATAGACTTAAATAATTATTTTCATGTAGAAAGAAATTCAAGCCAAGACAAATTATTCAACTTGTTCTGTTTACTTCCAGAGGTTTCAACCAGACTAATAGGAGGGAAGTTACAATAAAGCCATTTTGGCTCAATAAAAGGAAAAAATTTTAAATAACAAGAATTTTCAACAATGAAGTGAGTCTTCTTGTCTGATGGTGATCTCATTATAAGAAATACGACAGCAGAGGCTGAGAGACCATCTGTCAGGGATGCTATGGATAAGATTTCAGCATCTCCACATCTTAAGGTCTCTTTTTTTTTTTTTTTTAATTAATACCTTTATTTTAAGAGCAGTTTTTTTTTTTAATTATACTTTAAGTTCTAGGGTACATGTGCATAACGTGCAGGTTTGTTACATATGTATACTTGTGCCATGTTGGTGTGCTGCACCCATCAACTCGTCAGCACCCATCAATTCGTCATTTATATCAGGTATAACTCCCAGTGCAATCCCTCTCCCCTCCCCCCTCCCCATGATAGGCCCCGATGTGTGATGTTCCCCTTCCCGAGTCCAAGTGAGCTCATTGTTCAGTTCCCACCTATGAGTGAGAACATGCGGTGTTTGGTTTTCTGTTCTTGTGATAGTTTGCTAAGAATGATGGTTTCCAGCCGCATCCATGTCCCTACAAAGGACACAAACTCATCCTTTTTTATGGCTGCATAATATTCCATGGTGTATATGTGCCACATTTTCTTAATCCAGTCTGTCACTGATGGACATTTGGGTTGATCCCAAGTCTTTGCAGCATCTCCACATCTTAAGGTCTCTTCCAACTCTAGGAATCTATGACTTGAAAAAATGTATATAAATGAAAAAAATAATTCATAAAAATGTTTACAGGACAACTGATTTTGATGATGTTTAATATTTCTCTAAAGAGAATTAAATATAATTTAAATCTAAATGTTTAGTTTACCTTATAAAACACAATGGTGGCTAATCAAAGTTATCCAATAGATACATAGTTAACATATCTCAATAAAATTTAACATGTAGGTAGAGATTTAAACAGTTATTCAACTACACTAATGGAATCTACATTTTGCAAAAGCATTAGAAGTCAAAGTACAAGTCTTCTTGGCTAGCAGCACCTGAGAATACAGTGAAAAGGTGGAACCAGGTGGGGATTTGGAGAAAGAGGTTGGAATTAAAAGCCAGAGGTACCACTTCCTAGCTTTGGCTCATGGCAAGGCATTAAGCTCCACTGAACTTCAGTATCTTTGATGTTAAATAGAGATAATAATAGACATCCTAACTCACCAGTGGTTGTAAGAATCTCATGAGAAACTGAGTATGAAAGTGCTTTGTAGGACATAAACGGACACTTTTCAAAAGAAGACACACATGCAGGGCCAACAGTCATATGAAAAAAAGCTCAACAATACTGATCATTAGAGAAATGTAAATCAAAACCACAATGAGATACCATCTCACACCAGTCAGAATGGCTATGATTAAAAAGCCAAAAAATAACAGATACTGGTGAGGTTGAAGAGAAAAAAGAGCACTTATACACTGTTGGTGGGAGTGTAAATTAGTTCAACCATTGTGGAAGACAGTGTGGCAATTCCTCAAAGACCTAAAGATACAAATACTATTGGACGCAGTAATCCCATTACTGAGTATATACCCAAAGGAATATAAATCATTCTACCATAAAGACACATGCACGTATATATTCATTGCAGCACTATTCACAATAGAAAGACATGGAATCAACTTAAATGCCCATCAAGGATAGACTGGATAAAGAAAATGTGGTACATATATACCATGGAATACTATCCAGCCATAAAAAAGAACAAGAACATGTCCTTTGTAGGGACATGGATGGAGCTGGAGGCCATTATCCTTAGCAAACTAATGCAGGAACAAAAAACGAAATACCGCATATTCTCACTTATAAGTGGGAACTAAATGATGAGAACACAGGCACACATAGAAGGGAACAACACACAATGGGGCCTATCAGAGGATGGAGGGTAAAAGGAGTGAGAAGATCAGGAAAAATAACTAATGGGTACTAGGCTTAATACCTGGGTGATAAAATAATCTGTACAACAACCCACATGACACAAGTTTACCTATGTAATAAACCTACACAGGTACCCCTCAAAATAAAAGTTAAAAAAAAAAAGAAAGTGCTTTGTAAATAGTGATATGTACTCATAATTATTATCTGGACTTCAAAGCCCCATTATCCTATGATACTCTTATAACCCTTATAATGGCCTTAGGTTGGAATGGCCCCAATGCAGACCCTAAGACAGGCATTTGGATGTTAATGGTTTTTTTGGATGGTAATCCCAGGCAGCACAATTAGAAGAGTGGGAAAGCGAGACAGGGAAGGAAAGAATTCAATACAGCATATGTGTTACCAAACAAACTACTTCTGCAGATGATTGAGGTGCAATCCTGCTAAGGACTGCTGGGAGTGAGGCTGCATACAAGACAGGGCACAGTGAGAAAGCTGAGGTCCTGCGCCACCAATTTCCATTAGTGTTTCCTCGAGGTCTACTCTTGAGGCACTAGCAGCCCAGGCTTGTAACCTCCCCAGCTCAGGCTGAGCATACTCCAGCAGTAAGAGAAAGTCCTCAGGCAAAAAGTCACAGCTGTCTACAGTAGAAGGCACTGAGTCTTTGAGCTCCCAATATAAAGAGCCCAGGGGAATATGCACAAGGCATCAACAGCATCCACTCCATACTCTTTTCTTCATTTTGAGAAAACTAAGGCACAAATGCTTTTTAAGATTTGGCTATAAATATATGATTGCAAATTAGAAAGATACATCCCAACCTAGTGAGCTAACTGGGACTGTCAGATTTCACCTTTCCAATTCATCAGAAGCTAGTGGTTTTCTTAAAGGCCATGTTCATAGGAGTTGACAGTATGACAATATTTTGGCATTTTTTAGATCAAAGAAGCATCATATTGATAATATGATATGATAAATATGAAGATAGGAGAAATGTAAATAGACTATTAAAATCAACACTGAATGGTAAAGAATAATGCAAATATTTATAGGAAAGTAAGAAGGCATCAATGTTAAGATTTAAGATGCTCATCAAGCAATATTTCCTAAGCCTATCTTTCTCCACCCCTATCTGGATTCCTGTCTCACTAAACATCTTTGGAAATCCATAGAGGTGATTTCACACATGCCAGGTTCTACTCTTCCTTTTCTAGACATCACATTGTTCTGCAGTTTTCTCTCTTTCCAGGGGCCAGCCCTGACCTGCCAGAGACAGCATGCTAATCCTCACTTAGCTTGGTTGTAAAGTCTAATCTGTTACAGCACTGGTCTGGCAGTCAGACTTCTTAGCGGTACATGGCGTGAGATTCGGTTCAACAATCTACAGTGAGGTATGGGACCTGGGGATTCCTTCTTTCTGAACGTTTTATGCCATTGACTTCCAGTGTGGCCTTTGAGCAAGTCATTTAACCTCCTTGGCTCAGTTAACCATATGGAAAATGAACATGATACTATCTCACAAGGGTATTGTGAGATTACTCAATGTTTATAAAGTGCTTGGGAAATGAAAGGCCCTGAATGGGCCTCGCAATGTCATTAATCATGTGGCCAGTTGAATGCAAGCAGCTGGAATGTTACAGAACCCTTTACTTTCTAGATAATTTCATTGCAATACCTCACAAATCATGAGGCTTAAATCTATGAAAATTTAGACAATGAATTTCATGCCATAGCGGAGGACTTAGAATTTTTCTAAACTCTTGGTTTTGAATCGCCTTTTCATAGACGTTGTTTCTTCCTCTCTCAAGAGCAGAAAATTGTTCAAACACTCATTGCTTTATTTCAGGAGCTCTACCTCTTTCTCAAGTACAGTTAGCCTTTCCTTGTCTTCATTTCTCTACTACTTTGTTTACTCATTCCACAAATGATCATTAAGCCCTAGCTACATTCCAGGTATCCTGCTAAAGGCTGGAAAAACACAACTAAGACATGTTTTCACCTTGGAGGAGC
Source organism: Piliocolobus tephrosceles (assembly GCF_002776525.5). Lineage (NCBI taxonomy): Eukaryota > Metazoa > Chordata > Mammalia > Primates > Cercopithecidae > Piliocolobus > Piliocolobus tephrosceles. Next base: position 84,358,274 of record NC_045438.1, read on the forward strand.
TCCCAGTCCAGACGGAGAGAAAGACATATAAACAAATAATTATGAAGGAATATGAACTCCAAAAAGCTATGGAAATTCAAACAAGTTTTTACAAAACATGTCAAGTAGTCAATGAACTGAAATTCCCCTCCAGGAATGATTTCCTCCTCAAAACTTACACTTGAATTCCATGAGATTGCACTAGCTATCCTGGTTCTACTACTATCATTGTTTTCCCTTATCGGTTTGTTTTTTTCTCTTTAATAAAAGTAGGTATTATCTAAGGTTTTATACTTAGTTTCTCCTCTCTATCTTCCTTTTCTCAGTATAACATCTATTCCCTGATGTCAGTTATTGTCAGTATGCAGCTCTAACTCTGACCTCTCTCCTAAGTTTCAAATCTACTTGAAGATCCTTGAACTCGACATCACCCACACCAAATTTACAATATTCCTAACACTATGACTTCCTCTGCTTCATTTCTTGAATTCTCTGAATGGTTCCATGATTTCCCTTATCCATGCTTTAAACCCGAGCATCACATGAGACTCTTTCTTCCTACTCATCCTCACATCAAAATGAGTGCATGTCCTCTCTGTTTTGCAAAGGGTAGAAGACGAAGTGAGCTTCAGAAAATTCAAGACCTCTCAGATACTATCTTCCACTGCTAGTACCTCCCATCTACATTCCTGCAGTCTCCTCTGTCCTATCCCTATTGTGAAGTTCTCCTTTTCCCCGACAATCCCTATATGCTAACAATCCAAAATTTCTTTAGCATTCTTCTATTTATATCACTCTTCTGTTCAAAAGTATTGATTGCTCCCCAATGCCTGATAACTTAAGTCAAATTTCCTCATTCTGGGACTAAGCACCTTTTGCAAAATAGCCACAAACTTGTTTTTCAGCTTCTTCTCCCACTACTTCCCCATACTGGGCATAAGATGGAGCCTGGTGGATGGTTGCTGGTCTCCAAGTGGATATCCTGTTAGTCACCTCTATATCTTTACTCTAGATCTTTACACACACTGTCCCTCCTGCCTGAAATGTCCTTCTTGGCCATCTCTGCCTAGCCCATCAAAGTCAATCTCAAACATTGCCACTTTCGTATAACACCTCCTCCTAATCCCCAGTTATTGGCTGATTCTCCTTTCAAACCCCCAGAACTTTTTTTTTTTTTTTTCAGAACTCTTTTTTGTTCACCTCTAATGGCATGAATTTTGCCCTGTTTCTACTCTGTTTGCCTTATCCCTTTCCAGTTTGAAAGCTCCTTGCGGAAACAAATTGTATCTTATTCCATCTTCATTATTACCCTCCAGCACTTAGAACAATACTTGTTGAATCAAATGAAATTAATCCTAGAAACACCTTCTTGCTGTTGATTCAAATACTCTTCATTTATATAAATGGGCATTGTTCTCCAAAATATTTTAAATACAAGAGCCAACCTCATTATTGTAAAACAAACAAAAAAAAAGCAACAAAAATCTCTGCAGTGTCTGCCTTAATAATATTAACATTTACTCTCTATTTCAATTAAACCATGAAACAATTTTTTGTGTCACTGAGTCTGTGCTGTTTGTTTAGTGCTGGAATACAGAAATGAATAAGACCTAGTTCATCTCCTCAGAGAACTCAGAATCAAATGCGAAAGACAAACCAATAAACAAATGCATTGCAACACCAGGTAACATGTACAAGACTAAAAATATGGGCAAAGCACGGAGGATGGAGGCAATACCTTAATCAAACGGATCATGAGTGTCAGAGAAAACACACGTAGATGGAGCCAGAGTTATCCCAGAAAGTAAAGAGGGGGAGACAGAATTTCATGCATGTGCATTTGCAAAGGCCCAGGGGCATGAAATAATACAGTGCTGTAGCAGGACTGTGGCCAATTCATTCCTGCTGCCACATAAAATACATATGGTAGTGTCTCATGGGAAGAAGATAGAGAAGTAGTTGGTAGCCACATTGCAAATAGCCCTTTATATCTTACTAAGGAGTCTCAATTTTTCCTATAGATGATAGGGAGCCAGTAAAGAGTTTCAGGCAAGGCTAAGATTCTGACACTTAAATTGGATTTTCTTAAAATGGACTCAATTCTGATTTTTCAAAAATACTAGCACTGGCTAGAAAAAGGAGGTCAAGCCAAGATCTGGAGAAAAGGTCTGCATTTTCGGAGGAATATGTATGCTTAAATTTATATTCGAATCTGTATGTTGAGGGCCCATTTCCCGGTAAACCTACCTTCTACAAGAGCTGCAGCAGCAACAAGTATGGAGAGCTGATATGCACCAGGTAGCTATTCCAAGCATTACATTATCATTACATTACATTAATACATTATCTCATTTAATCCACCCAATAGTCATAGGAGGTTCACTGCTCAGAGGGAGAAACTGAAACCCAGAGGAGTCCAGCCACCGTCCAGGGTCCCCGATCTAGTGAGAGGGAGATCGGGGAGGAGGGGCCCCCCCAGGCAGCCTGCGTGTCACAGCTCCATGTAGTGCTGCGAAAACTGCGGAACATATCTGCGCCTTGTTTGTTTTCCTCTTCTTTTTAATGTGAGAACAATTATGTTTACTCTGTACTTCAGAAACCGGTCCTGCAGCCCAGTGTTGATAAAGAAGGGCTCTGAGACAAGCGCTGCTAGCACCGCAAAAGCCTTCCGGCCGGGAGGGGCTCCTTGCTACTCAGCAGAGGGCCTCCCGCTGTGGAAAAGAACGCGGTTGTTATTCAAAACAAAAATATTCTTACCAGCACTGAAAACTACATTTACAAGTTAAGCACACGTTTTCTAAAAGTAGAGAAGATTCCAGGAGGGAGGGAGCATCTCTCGCAGCCTGGAGGGAGGAGACATCTAATTGCCTATTCATGAGGGAGCCGGTCTCTCAGGGACTGTAACATTTCCAAACCGGCTGTGCAGAGAATGGCAGCGACTATGAAAACAGCAGGTCCCTGAATTCAAAATCTTGATGTAAACATATACAACACAAATCTAAATGCTCGCTTTTCATCAACTGTGGAATCTGTAATCTTAGCACTTTGGATCTTATATTGTGAGCTTTTGTGTACGGGTGCATGTATACTTACAGGCATGGAATTCAGGTATGTACAGCCGAAGATATTAAAGTGATAAGAAAGATTCCAAAAACCACATCTGAAAATCTGCTACATTACTTTGGAGTCACGAGTCGCACACATGTGTGCATGTTCATGCATGCGCGTGCACACCTACACACACACACAGAGAGAGAGAGAAAGATAATACACATCTCTGGCTTTCTCTATTTTGGGGTGTGGAGGTGTAGAGTAAATCTCCCCTCTTCTCCTTGCATTTTCCCTCAAATTGCCCAAATCTTTGTACCTTTGAAAAAGCTCTGGGTCTCTCTCTGTGAACCTTTACAAAAGAAAGAATATGTCAGAAATTAATTGAAGCAAACCTGCTGCAGAAAATGGACATGTGCCTCGCACGACAAAATTCTTACCTCCTTCTCAAATTTGAAATTTTGACTGCCTAAAATTGTTGTGTAATGGCACAAGAATTCTAGCGAGACTAAAATATCTGCATAGCCACTTCAGTTTCATCCTGTTCTGTCTGAATGTAGATAAAGCTAACACTCCTCTACGTGAAGGCTCCCCAAACCCACTGCCTTCCATTCCGGTCTCATAATAAGGAGGGTCAAAGTGAACTCAAGAAAAGTGCATGTGTGAAATGGTAAAATGCTCTAAGGTAGAGCTCCTCACTCCTGAATGTGGTTTTGCAGGGCAAGGACAGGCATAGGGACTGCCAAGTTTTGATGCTGGGTAGGTTTCTAGGACCCTTATGGAGGGGGTGTGGAAGTGGGATTCTAGGGAGAGACCAGGCTGCTAACTGGAAAGCTTTGAGGTTATAAGAAGTGAGAATGGGGGCCGGGCGCGGTGGCTCAAGCCTGTAATCCCAGCACTTTGGGAGGCCGAGACGGGTGGATCACAAGGTCAGGAGATCGAGACCATCCTGACGAACACGGTGAAACCCCGTCTCTACTAAAAATACAAAAAACTAGCCGGGCGAGGTGGCGGGTGCCTGTAGTCCCAGCTACTCGGGAGGCTGAGGCAGGAGAATGGCGTGAACCTGGGAGGCGGAGCTTGCAGTGAGCTGAGATCCGGCCACTGCACTCCAGCCTGGGCGACAGAGTGAGACTCTGTCTCCAAAAAAAAAAAAAGAAGTGAGAATGATGAAAATGATACCCTCTAGATTTGGAGATGACAAATGAAGGTAGGATGGTGCCTTGGGCACAGACACAAGGAGCTTGAGACCATGCCACAATTCAAAAGTGAGAAATGGCTAAATTCCATTAAGGACCACGGAACTACCCGATGATTTGCTATAAAAATATTCAACTGGCTATGTATTTTAAGAAACCAAAAGTTGCTGCATGGGACTAGACTAAAAAGAGAAGTTAGGAGGTGAAGAGGGAGAAGACAATGACCAGTTCAGGAAATAGTGGAGTGTCAGAAGAAAAGCATCCTTTGGAGACCTGAAAGCAGGGTCAGCCTTTCGAGAATGATCTAAGCTGATACTGGAAAACGTTAGTTTGAATGCCATTAAACATAATCCAGTGGCAAGGATGTAAGTGGGCTCCTGATGTGAAGAAGAAAGAAGCCAAAGTTAGTCTATGAAAGTAAGTGGCTTAAGGGGCCCCAACCAAGAGCAAAAGATGCCCTTGATCAATAGCTAACACATGTGCCTCCAAATCAGCTCAGTGTCTCCATCATGTTTTCAAGGTATTCGCCACCACTGACGAGCCAGGTATCAATATGGACGCTTCACACACACTGGCATGAATACCAGAGGTTTGTCTACACTTGAATTTGATGGGGTAAATTCCAGTTGATCTAGTGACTGTCTGTGCAATGGGGCTCTGAAACCTCAGGGGGCATGGGAAGAGATTGTGTGAGGCAGTCAGCCCACTTTGACACAGAGCCAAACCCTCTCCACATGCAATGCCTGCGTTCACAGCCAACCATAGCAAGCAGGAGGGCAAAGTTCTGTTGTGCACCTCAGTACTAAAATGTCTTGCCTAATCCTCAAGGGACACGCCAGTGTGATAGTGTATGGATTTCTCACCACCCAGAATCAATTCTTGGTCATTTACTGAGGACTGGGAAATATATAGCTCAGACAAATTAATCCAGAGTTAATCTCCAACCTCTTATAAGCCAGCAGTTGCAAATACTTGCTGACAAAATCCTTCACCAGAACTGTTTTGACAAAGGCAAGTTTCCTCTGATCCCCTCTTTATTTCATTCCCTCTAAGAAGATTTACTAATGAACTGAGCAAAACCTTAGCAAAGGGTAGAAGATGAAGTGAGCCCCTAAAAATTCAAGTACTGGGATTCACTGGAAATAAAACTCTGTTACAACTTCCCTCCAGAACTTGAAAATTAATTATGGCCATTTTCAAGGAGGGTCAATGTATTAGTTTGTTTTCACACTGCTATAAAATAAAGAACTGCTATAAATAAAGAACTACCTGAGACTGGGTAATTTATAAAGAAAAGAGGTTTAATTGGCCCACAGTTCCACGTGGCTGGGGGGCCACAAGTAACATACAATCATGGTGGAAGGCAAAGAGGAAACAAGGCATGTCTTACACGGTGGCAGCAGAGAGAGACAGAGAGAGTCATTCCCAGCAAGAATGAACTGGGAAGTGCCACTTTTAAACCATCAGATCTCATGAAAACTCACTCACTATCATAAGAACAGCACGGGGGAAACCACCTCTGTATCCAAGCCCCTCCCACCAGGTCCCTCCATTGACATGTGGGGATTACATTTCAAGATGATATTTGGGTGGGACACAGAGCGAAACCATATCAGTCAATTAGTTAAGAACAGAGTTAATCAATAAGAATGTACTGTGGCCAAGCATGGTGGCTAACACCTGTAAGTAATCCCAGCACTTTGGGAGGCTGAGGTGAGTGGATCACCTGAGGTCAGAAGTTCGACACCAGCCTGGCCAACATGGTGAAACCCATTCCTACTAAAAATACAAAAATTAGCCAGGTGTGGTGATGGGCACCAGTAATCCCAGCTACTTGGGAGGCTGAGGCAGGAAAATCACTTGAACCCAGGAGGTGGAGATTGCAGTGAGCCGAGATTGTGCCATTGCACTCCAGCCTGGGTGACAAGGCAAAACTCCATCTCAAAAAAACAAACAAACAAAAAAACAAAAAAAAGATTGCACTGAGCCTCAGAGGGTGCCAGACACTTCTGAAACAGGGCAGGTGTTGCATCCACGTCCAGGTCCTCTCTCGCACCTGAGTCAAGTCGACATGTGTACAAGATGATTTTCCAATGCTCAGCCACAGCCCATCTCAGTAAAACAGTAGACACAGCAAAGTGAGTCTTCGGCCTCCCCCCCAACTCCTCCTACATTTCTGCTCCTCCCTGAATGTCAGCAAATCTTTCCAAAGTTTCTTCTTAACTAAGGTAATTAGAATTCAAGGTGTGATCCCTCCTGGGAAGGGGGAAAATGTGAAATCAAAAAAGCTATCAGGACCAAAATAAAGGCTAAAACAGTGGGCTGACAAGCAATGGAGCTGATGTTTTGAAGTAGAGGTCCTCAATTTTACCATGTAGACAAGGTTGACATGACCCCAGCAGCTAGGATGGAAGAGAGAGAACTCTGCAAGAATAGGCATGTTGTAAAAAGCTCACTCATCACTCCCCTCCACATCATGGGTTTTTTGGAAGGGAGCTTAGCAGGTAGTAGGCTGGCAGTGTCCTCATCCCACTCAGCACGGTGGGAAGGGTGTCTCCCATCCCCTGGTGAGATCTTTGTGAGATCATTCCTAACACTTAGTCTCAAAGCACATACATATTAAAGTCAATGTTAAAGTCATTTCAGATTGATTAAGGACACACTCAATTGACAATGCTTTCTGTAACAGCGTTGTGCCACTGGGTGTCAGAACATATTTCCTGCTTATTTCAACACCAAACCCTAGGTGTAGCTGCCACGACTTCCACCAAATTCCAATTATTCCATTTTGAAAGATGCCACCCATGGACCGTACATTGGGAACCTCACTTTGAAGTTAAGACTTTTCTAAACCATGCTGGTTTAAAATCCCAGGGAATTCCTTTTTGCAGCAAAGCTCCTAGGGTGTTTTTACACAAGGAAATGAAAAACTAAAATTACAGTATAAAGTATTCAACTGATTTCCCTGGGGGATTTTGGCTGGGAAGAAATATACTACTGTGAAAATTTTATCTGAGGCTTGTAAGATTCATCTTTTTCACTCATAAACCCACGTAAGCTGTTCAAAAACCTCAGATTTGGAGCATTTTTGCTTGCAATTTATTATTCAGAAATAATATATTTTATTAAATTATGTTTTAACTTATTTGTTTTAAATGTGCTCATAAGCTTTTTTGCTTTGGTATGTGTTTTAGTTCAGTTTTTATAAATAATCATGTCCGTGGTACAAATTTCAAAAAGTACAAAATGAGACATAGGAAAAAGTAAGTCTCATTACATCTCTGTCCTCCAGTAGCAGAGGCAACGACTGCCACTATGTTTTAGTGTAACTTCTAGATATATTCCAAGCGTTTCCAAATATAGACATATATGTAAAAGTGGATTTTGTTTCTTGTCTTTTCTTTTTTTTCTTTTTTTTGAAATAGAGTCTTGCTCTGTCACCCAGACTGAAGTGCAGTGGCACAATCTCGGCTCACTGCAAGCTCCAATTCCCGGGTTCACGCCATTCTCCTGCCTCAGCCTCCAGAGTAGCTGGGACTACAGGTGCACACCACCATGCCAGGCTAATTTTTTGTATTTTTAGTAGAGATGGGGTTTCACCATGTTAGCCAGGATGGTCTCGATCTCCTGACCTCATGATCAGCCTGCCTCAGCCTCCCAAAGTGCTGGGATTAGAGGTGTGACCCACCGTGCCCAGCCAAAAGTGGATTTTTTTTAAACATAAATGATAGTATATTATACCAGGTGTTCCAAACGTTGCTTTTTTCACTTAGTAATATACTTTAGAGCATGTTCCATATCAATATATTATTTTTAACTGCTGCAGAACACTCCATCGTATTACTACACCAAATTTCATTCAATTAGTCCTTTCTGGATAAAAATGTAGATTGTTTCCAATCTTGTGCTGATACAAACAATACTGCAATAAATAAGTCATTTAACAGAAAGTAAACATATCTGTAAATGAGCATATCTAAATATAGAAGTATAACTGCTGGGTCAAATGGTATGTTTGTTTTTTAATTTTAATAAATATCATAAATTGCCTTTCCTAGAGATTACTACAACACTGAGCGCCTGTTATTGTGTATTTTCAAAGTGTATTATCAATTTTTTAAAAAGTTTTGCCAGTGTGATAAGTGAAAAATAATGTCATTGCAGTTTTATTTTGACTTCTTTTTGTTTAAATGAGGTTGAGCTCCTTTTCTTATGTTATAGAGCCATCTGTATTTACTTTTCTGTGCACTGTCTTCATATCCTTTACCTAGTGTTCCAATGGACGTAGCATCTTTCTCTTACTGATTTATTAGCTCTTTACATGTTAAGAAAATCAAGCTTTTGTTGAGATAGACTTTTAAAATGTATTACGAGGTTTTGATCTGCCTTTTCATTTCTGTACACCAACTTCTGTTGCTTTTTGCCATACATAAATGTTTGATGTTTTTCAATAGGATTTTAGAAGTATCTTAAATGTTCGAAAAATTACTTACCAAATAAGTGCTCAATATCATAGGCTTGATATCTATCCTCTTAGAGCAAGACTAAAAGCTCTACATTACACCTGTATTCGTTTTCTGTATTGCTTAACAAATCACCATAAACTTAGCAGCTTTAAACAATTTCCATTTATTATCTCAAATTTTCTTTGCATCAGGAGTCTGAACATGCCTTACCTGGGTCCTCTGCATAGGGTCTCCCAAGCTGCAACTAAGATGTTGGCCAGGGCTAGGGTCTCATCCGGGGCCTCAACTAGAAAAGGATTTACCTCCAAGCTCATCAGGTGTTTGGAGAAGTCACTTTTCCTTAGGGCTGTAAGATTCGTGGCAGCTCCCTCTTCAAAGTCAGCAATGGAAAGGGAAACTCTAGAGCCAGCATACTGGCAAAAATGGAGTCTATATAATGTAACATAATCATAGGAGTGACATCCTATTACCGTTGCCATTTTCTCTTGGTAGAAGCAAGTCACAGTCCCACCCCCACTCAAGGGGAGGGGATTTTATGAGGGCATGAATACCAGAAGTCAAGAATCACTGGAGAAGGCCGGGCACGGTGGCTCAAGCCTGTAATCCCAGCACTTTGGGAGGCCGAGGCGGGTGGATCACGAGGCCAGGAGATCAAGACCATCCTGGCTAACATGGTGAAACCCCATCTCTACTAAAGATACAAAAAACTAGCCGAGCGTCGTGGCGGGCACCTGTAGTCCCAGCTACTCGGAGACTGAGGCGGGAGAATGGCGTGAACCCCAGAGGCGGAGCTTGCAGTGAGCCGAGATCGTGCCACTGCACTCCAGCCTGGGCAACACAGCGAGACTCCATCTCAAAAGAAAAAAAGAATCACTGGAGTCACCTTAGGATCTGGCTGTTACAGGCATGATATGAAGTTCTGTGGAAAAGTATAGAAATAAAACAATTGGGCAATATTCCCTCAGGAACTTGAAAGTTTAGTAGAAAAGATAAAAATAATTTTAATATAAGCCATAATATGGTATCTTTTACCAAAAGTGGTACAAAATAAAACATTATGCAAGTTTAGAAGAGGAAGAGGGACTTTGAGAGATTTTGAGAAGTCTTCTCAGAGAAGGTGGCATTTGAGTTGAGCTTTAAAATTTTTTTTTAATTTTTAATTTTGTGTAGAGATGAGGGTCTCACTATGTTGCCCAGACTGGTCTCAAACCCCTGGTATTAGGAGACCCTCTCACCTCAGCCTCCCAAAGTGCTTTGGGATTACAGATGTGAGGCACCGCACCTGACCAGGTTGAGCTTTCTAATGGTGGTGGTTGTTGCTGTTGCTATCCTTATTACTTAACAATTAGTATTTACTAACTCTATGCCAGGCAGGATGCCATGCAGATGAGAGGCCTCACCTTCTTTCCAGCCAGAACAGCTCCATTTTCATCTGTTTTACATATTTCACTAGAAGATTTTTATTTTATCGAAGGGTTTTTATGGCTGAAAAACAGATGTGAAACCATTGGTTGGACTGGGTAGGGGCTTTGGAGAAGATCAATTCAGTGTCAGACCAAAGGTTCCAAACTGAGTTCAAAATCTACAAAAACTGAGGCCCAGAAGACAAGACCAGAGGTCCATGCAGTGACCATTACATCATAGAGAGACTGTGACTGGAGAGCAGAAAATCTGACCCTCATCTGGTCCTGGCCTAGGCTTGGTCACAGGAGAAATGAGTTGTCCAAGTTAGTGAGAAGAGGAGCAGAACTGAATCAATACTAGGCCCCGATTTAAGTGCTTAGGGTAAAGAGCACAGACTGTCCCTAGAGTCTAACATCGGGCCTACTGTTAAGTGACAGGTTGGAGGGGAATGGGAAAAAAGTACAGGGTATCATTTGTGAAAATTTGGAGACTGCCGTGGCAGGAGAGCAATATGACAGGGTGAGTTTGACTTTCCTGGCTAGTCATCTTGAAAGTCTCCTGACTAGAGCAATTATAGAGAATAACTTATTTATTTCTTAATGTCACACTTTGTATCCTACTTCTGATTCAGAAAAGTCTTTGATAATAGGCACGTACTGTTTGAGAGGGCTATGGATGACCTGCCTGAGAATGTTGTATCTTTTAAAATCTATTCTTTAAAATAATATCTTTAACTTGCTATCATCTCAAGCAATGGCTTTCTAACTGTACTCTTGTGTGGAGCCTCAAGGCCATCTCAGGAATTCAAGGTATGGGAGGAGGGACCCAGGCTCCAGACACCACCTTAACCAAAGCAGCTCTGCTTTTATTGGTTTCATTTGCTTAAAATTGTGTAGGTTTGTTGATTCAAGAAAGGGTTTCTCCATCATTCTTAGCAAACTATCACAAGAACAGAAAACCAAACACCGCATGTTCTCACTCATAGGTGGGAACTGAACAATGAGATCACTTGGACTCGGGAAGGGGAACATCACACACTGGGGCCTATCATGGGGAGGGGGGAGGGGGGAGGGATTGCATTGGGAGTTATACCTGATATTAATGATGAATTGATGGGTGCTGACGAGTCGATGGATGCAGCACACCAACATGGCACAAGTATACATATGTAACAAACACGTTATGCACATGTACCCTAGAACTTAAAGTATAATAAAAAAAAAAAAGAAAGGGTTTCTTAGATTTAAATTATTTTAAAATGATTTTTAAAGTATCTATTAGTTTCCTTATCTTTACCAAGAAAAATCAGTCTAATTTCCTTTTAGTCACATTTTGTTTTTGACCATAGATGGTATTACCCAGGGTGACTCCCCTCTTTATTCATCAGACTTAACTCAAAATCATTCCGGTGCCAGAGTGCTACCAAAAAATAAAAAATCAAATCTTTGCTCAAAGAATAAAGATTAGTCATTAATGTGAAGATTTAACAGAATGTGCTGTCATCTCTGAAGAAAATTCCAGCAGAGGAATTCTGCAAATGTTTCCAGCAGCTGTATCATCTTTGCAATAAGAATACAACTCCTCAGATACTTTAAAATATAAAGTATTGAATAGTAAACATAATGAAGATCCTCATTATTCAGAGTACACACTTATAATTTATATTCTTTTTTTTTTTTTAAGATGGATTTTCGCTCTTGTCACCCAGGCTGGAGTGCAACGGTGCGATCTCTGCTCATTGCAACCTCCAACTCCCGAGTTCAAGCAATTCTTGTACCTCAGCCTCCCGAGTAGCTGAGATTACAGGCATGTGCCACCACATCCAGCTAATTATTTTGTACGTTTAGTAGAGATGAGGTTTCACCATGTCGGTCAGGCTGGTCTCAAATTATCCACCTGCCTCGGCCTCCCAAAGTGCTGGGATTACAAGTGTGAGTCACTGCACCCGGCCTTATAATTTTTATTCTTTAGAAGAAAATCCAAAGATCTGCAACATAAGGCCTGAGTTTGAATTTAAAACTCTGGGATATTGGCACATGGGAAGTAAACCTTTTCAACCAAACTTTGTTACCCTGTAAGAAATAACTTGCATGAAGGGTCCACTTGCACACTTGCACATTTTTGTGTAGGAATCACTTATAATCTTCAGTTATAACTTACTTTATTTGGCAGAGAAAATATGCGTTCTTCTGACATACACCCCAGTGATCTTCCCTAAGTCATTCACTGCAGTCAAACCCAAACAAGCCCCAAGGGTTCCCTACTGTGGGACTTCAACCAGAGAGTAAGCATGTGTAATGGGTAAAAACTTTAGGCCATAAACTCAGATACACAAAAATGTATGACTTTATCTTTATGAAACTCAATTTATATCTCAAATACCTATTTTCAACATGTAATCCCAATCAATTCAAGACTTCTCTATCACGACCTCCCCATCTTCAACTCTTACCCTACCCCTGGATATCATTTATGTTACAGTTGACATCACAGGGTCAAGACATAATGAAGGAACAATTCTTGATCGTTATTACTTATCACTGTTAGATTTCACGGAGACATTATATCCTATCAGGACTCTACACAGTTATCGTCTTCACAATCATTGCTAGCCTGGCCTAAACTATGAGATCCCTACAGGTCTGGATTTTTCTCAGCTATACCAATACCCTTCTTGGGTATGTGGTAAATATTTTCTACCTGTACCATTCTGGGTATGAGAAAACTGCAAAGTGGTCCTAATCTGGTCTGTCTACATACTTGTCTTAGTCTGCTTAGGCTGCCATAAAAAATACCATAGACCGAGTGGCTGAAATAACAGAAATTTATTTTCTCACAGTTCTGGAGGCTAGAAGTCCCAGATCAAGGTGCTGGCAGACTGGGCTCCTGGTGAGGGCTCTCTTCCTGGCTTGTAGCCTTCTTGCTGCGTTCTCATGGGGTCTCTCTTCTGTGGCATATGGAGAGAGAGGGAGCAAGCTCTGGTGTCTCTCTTCTCATGAGGACACTAATCCTTTAAGACCAGGGTCCCACCCTTATGACCTCATTTAACCCTAATTACTTCCTTAGAGGCCTCATCTCCAAATACAGCCCCACTGGGGTCAGGGCTCCAGCATATTAATTTTGGAGGGGACACAAACACTCAGTCTATAACACTCCACATGGTGATCTTAACTCTATTGCTGATCTGTGCAGCAATCCATGAATGTTGCACCTCCTTATGTTCCACCTAGGAAAAGACACATGTGCTTGTTCTGCTCTTGGAACCCTAAAGCTAACTAAGGTTTCTATAGTGTGCACTCTTCCCTTACATCACTGAAGACAGTTCTAAGGGGAGAAGGCAGGGAGCAAGGCCTCTTTTTAGAGCCAAAAACCAGCATATCATTCTTTTCCTCAACTCTAATTGTCCTCTTCCCTCCCATATAGGGATTCTTGTTGTATTAGGGAAAGGAAATCTGACCCACACAATTATGCACACTTGCAAATCCATATTTTAGACTTTATTCCCTGAATCTATCAGGGCTTAGACTTTGAAAGTCAAAAACTCAAGCACTTTTAAATCAAACACCTTGGCTCTTGAACTTCCACTTTGGACCAATATGGAACAACAGAAATAGATGTACTTTTCTTCCTGAGACAAATGACAAATGAGACACAATTTATAAAACAATGTTTTCTATGACATTGGACATCAAGGAGAAGGGGAGGTAACCCTGAGATGAGGGAAACACATGAAGTAACTTCTACAATTTTACTAGCTTACTTCCTGGGGAGTTTCCATGCTACAATGCATGGGTACGTGGGGATCCAAGTAGAGTCTGGATGTTTCAGCAATTTGAAAAGATGGAGCTGGGAGTTCAGAAAGGCCAAATGTTAGAATTCACAGAAGCAAAGTACTGCAGAGAAAAGTGCTTGCCAAAGAGAGAACTGAAGAAATATGAAGAGGTCCCCTGAAGACTTCAGCTGCATACTGATCAGTGTGTGTCAGGAAACAACCTGAGGCCAGGGACAGAGCTAGCAAAAGATGCATGGGAAGCAATCCCCACAGGTGACATAGGACTAGCAATAATTCCTGTTCCCACCAGCTGGAGGGGAAAGCCTCATAATTCATGGCGCACAGAGTACTCAGAAAGGATTTGCCTCTGTAGTGAGGAAAAATCAGCCACATTACTAGGCAGCTTTAGTCCCACCTAAAGAAAAGCATAAAAGCAACATTCAAAAGCCTAAAGCTGCTTCTGTAACTCAATTATACCCTAGAACAGAATTAAGTAATATTTACAGAAATAAAAATACATCCTACACCTAATAGGATAACATTGGCAATGTCTGGTATCCAATCAAAAATTATCAGGCATGCAAACAAACACAAAAATATAACCCATAATGAGAGAAAAATTAGCATAACTCAGTAATAAAATGGATGACAGAATTAATAGATAAGGATATTAAACATTGTTATAATAGAATTCTATATGTTCAAGAAGCTAGAAGAAAGATTAAACTTGTTAAATAGAGACATAGAAGATATTTTCAAAAGATAAAATAAAACTTCTAGAGATGAAACCTACACCATTTGAGGTTAAAAATACACTAGATGATATTAAAAGATTAGTCATGGCAGACAAAAAGTTTAGTAAACTTGAAGATTAAGTAATAAAACCTAACCAGATATGGAACAGAGAGACGAAAGACTGAAAAAAAAAAAAAAGAAACAAATATCAAGGACTCATGGGAAAAGTTCAAGCATCCCAGTATACATGAAGTTGGAATACTCAAAGAAAAGGAGAGAATAGCAGGGTTAGAAAAGTATTTTATGAAATAATTGGCAAAAATTATCCAAATTTGATGAAAACTATAAACCCACATATCTAAGAAGTTCAACAAATCCAAGTTCATGAAACTCAAAGAAAACTATACCAAAGTACATCATGACTAACTTTCTTAATACTTGTAATAAAGAAACTATCTTAAAAGCAGCCAAAGGAAAATAACACATTATGTACACAGAAACAAAAATAAGGATGACAGCAGATTTCTCTTTAGAAACAATACAAGCCAGAAACAGTGGAGCAATATTTTTAAATATTAAAAGGAAAAACAAAATAAAGCTCAAATATTGTCAACATAAAATTTTTTACCCTGTTAAAATATCTTTCAAAAACAAAGTGAAATAAAGACTTTCTCAGAAGAACAAAAGCTAAAAAAAAAATTGTCAAAAGCAGACCTACACTTGTGATGGAAATATTAAAGTCCTTCAGGCAGAAGGAAAATAATACCAAACAAAAATCTGAATCTAAACAAAAGAATATGTACAAATATGAGTAAATAAAAAACTATGTGAGCATATACAAAAGACTTCTTACTGTTTAAATATCTTTAAAAGATAATTGATCAATTAAAATGAATATAATAATTTATTGTGAAGTTTGTAATGTATAGAAGTAAA
Organism: Piliocolobus tephrosceles; assembly: GCF_002776525.5. NCBI lineage: Eukaryota > Metazoa > Chordata > Mammalia > Primates > Cercopithecidae > Piliocolobus > Piliocolobus tephrosceles. Next base: position 84,373,813 of record NC_045438.1, read on the forward strand.
ATACATGACAACAATAGCACAAAGGCTATGAGGGGGGAAACAGAAGTATATTGCCATAACATTCTTATGCAATATGTAAGTGGTATTCTATCACCTAAAGATAGATGGAGGTAAATTGTTGTATGTACTACAAACTCTAAAGTAACCACTAAAACAACACAAAAAGCTATTAGTAATAGCTAATAACCCAACAGAAGGGATTAAAAGGAATCATAAAATATAGTCAGTCAAAAAGAAGGTGGGAAAGGGAACAAAGAACAGATGGGACAAATGGAAAACAAACAGCAAGATCATACAGATTTAAACACAAATGTATCAATAATCACATAAAATGTACATATTCTAAATATCATAATTAAAATGCAGAGATTCTCATATTGGATAAAAAAGCAAGTCCAAGTCTTTGCTGCCTAATGATATCCACTTTACAAACATATATAAATAGGTTAAAAATTAGAAGGGTGGAAAAAATATACCATGTTAACAGTCAAAAGAAGGTCAATGTGGCTATTTTAATATCAAATAAAGTAAATTTCAGGGCAAAGAATATTACTAAGGATAAAAGGAGTCAAATTTGTCAAGGGAATATGACAATCCTAAATGTTTATATACCTCATAATAGACCTTGAAGATACATGAAGCGGAACTGATAGAACTACTAAGAGAAACACACAAATCCACTATTATAGATGGAGACTTCAATACTACCCTCTTACTAGTTGATAAAACAATTAGACAGAAAATCAGTAATGATATAGAAGACATAAACAACACTATCAACCAATTAGACCTAAGTGTCATTTACAGAACACTCTATCCAAAAGCACAGAATACACATTTTTTTATTCAAGTGCATCAGGGACATTTACAAAGATAGACTCTATCCTGAACCATAAAACAAGTCTCAATAAATTTAACATTATTCAAACCACACAAAGAATGCCATCTGATCATAATAGAAAAATAAAAAGATATCTGGAAAATTCCAAAATATTACAGAAACTAAATAACACACTTCTTAATAGCCCATTGGTCAAAGAATTCCAAAGGGAAATTAGAAAGTATATTTTGAATACAAATGAAAACACAACATAATAAACTTTAAAGGATGCAGGTAAGCAGTACTTATGGGGGGAAATGTATACCACTAATCACCTATATTAGAACAGGTCTCAAATCAATAATCTGTTTTTACCTTAAGACACAAGAAAAAAAAAAGGGCAAATTAAACTCAAAGTAATGGAAGAAAGCATATAACATATAACAAATACATTAGAAGTTCATAAAATAGAAAAACAACAGAGAAAAGTAAATCACAAGCATGTTCTTTGAGAATATCAATAATATCAACAAATCTCTAGCCAGACTGATCAGAAAGAAAATACAAATTACCAATATTAAGAATGAGAAAGGTGATATCACTAGATTCTACAGGCATTAGAAAGATATTAAGAGAATATTATAAATACTTTTATCCCTATACATTGCATTAGTGATTCCAGACAGTGCAGTAAGTCAAGAAAAAGGAAATAATAATCCAGTTGAAAAGAAAATATAAAATTGTCTTCACTCACAAATGACATGATTGTCTACGTAGAGATCTAATAAATGAGCTTAAGAAAGTTGCAGGATACAAGACCAATATACAAAAATTAATTGTATTTAGTATTTCCACAGAGTAACAATGAACATTAGAAATTGAAATTTTTTAAATGCTATTTATAAAAGCATTGAAATATGAAATGCTGTGGGATAAATCTGATAAAATATGTGACGTTCTATACACTAAAAACTATAAAACATTGCTCAGTAATAGTAAAGAACTATCTCTTCAAAATGAAATACATTCACTTTGTTCGTCAGAAGACTCATATTATTAAGACGTCTACTCTTCTTAAATTTTAGATTCAATGCAATCCCAATAAAAAAAAATCCAGCAAACTTCTTTTAGGAATTGACAAGCTGATTCTAAAACTCATTTGGAAACACAAAGGACCCAGAACAACAGTAACAACAAAACCTTTAAAAAAGAAGAAACCTGGAGGGCTTACAGCACCTGATTTCAAGACCTAATTAACTACAATCATCAAAGCAATGCAATATTGCAGTTTTGGTGTAAATATAGACAAATACAATCATCTCCCTTTATCCACAGTTTCACTTTTCCATAGTTTTAGTTACCTTCAGTCAACCACGGTCTAAAAATATTAAATGGAAAATTCCAGAAACAAATTCATAAGTTTTAAATTGCATGCCATTCTGAGTTATGTGGTGAAGTCTTGTGCCATCTCACTTTGTCCTGCGTGGGACATGAATCATCCTTTGTCCAGCATATCTATGCTGTAGATGCTACCTGCTTGTTAGTCATTTAACAGCCATCTGGGTAATCAGATCAAAAAAATTGTATACATAGGATTTGGTACTATCCATGGTTTCAGGCATTCACTGGGGGTCTTAGAACACACCCCCCACAGAAAAGGAGGGACTACTATAGATTCATGAAACAGAAGAGACTCACCACATAGGGACAACTAAGTTTTGACAAAGGTAATTCTGTGGAGAAAGGGTAGTCTTTTCAACAAATGGTAATGGAACAACTGGCTATCCATAGGCAAATAAACTTTATACCTTTCACTACATTCAAAAATTAACTCAAAATAGATCATATACCTAAATGTAAAGACTAAAATTATTAAACTCATAGAAGAAAACATAGGAGAAAATCTCTGTGGCCTCAGGTTAGGCAATACTGAAAGCACTATCCATAAAAGAAAGAATTGATATATGGGATTTCGTTAGAATTAAGAACTTCTGCTCTTCAAAAGACACTTTTAAGGGAATGAAAAGATTTGCTAATCACATAGATAAAAAAGGACTTGGACCCAGGATATTTTTTAAAATCTCAATACTAAATTTTAAAAAATCTTTAATGAGCAAAAGATTTGAACAGACACCTCACCAAAAATGATACACAGATGGCAAATAAACACATGAAAGATGCTCACAACCATTAATCATTAGGAAAGTGCAAAATAAACCCATAATTAAATACTACGACACACCTATTATAATATCTGCAATAAAGACCAACCATACCAAGTGTCAGCAAGGATGTGGAACCATGAGAATGCTCATGCAGCCTTGGTGGGAATGTGAAATGGTGAAAATTCTTTGGAAAACACTTTGGCAGATGCTTCAAAAATTAAACATGCACCTACTACATGATTCAGTTCACTACTAGGTATTTACCCAGTAGAAATTAAAATATGTGCCCATACAAAGACTTGTACACAAATGTTCACAGAAGCTTTATTTGTTATAGCCAAAATCTGGAAACAATCCAAATGTTCATCAATAGGTAAATGGAGAAACAAACCATGTTGTAGTCATATAGTGAAATACTACTCAGCAATAAAAAAAAATAAACTATTAATACCATAATCCATATGAATCTCGAAACAATTATGATGAGGGAAAAAAGCCAGACAAAGAATAAATACTGTATTATTCCTTATATATACATAATTCTAGAAAGCAAGTAGGCTAATATATAGTGACAGAAAGCAGATTAGGGGTCTTCTAGGAATACAGGGCAAAGTGAGAGGGAGAAAGGAGGAACTATAAAAGCATAGAGTAACTTTTGATCATGTTTATTATGCTAATTGTGATGATGGTTTCATGAGTGTTTACATATGTTCAAACTCATAATATTGCATATTTTCAATACATATTATTTACTTTATGTCAATAAAGCTGTTTTAAAATGTTTTGACTCTTGAAACTCATATGGGTTCTTTTTTTCCCTCCCTTTTTTCTGTAGTAACTCTTCTCTAAGGCAATGGATGCCACCAACTGAAGGGCAAAGAATACAAGGACATGCACAAGGGAATAAACCTAAGTTTGTATCTGAAAATACATTATGTTATACAAGCACCAGAGTCCAGTGGAGGGAACAGTGTACAAATGGTGGCTAATCTGGCTGTGTGACATAGCTTCCATTTTGAAAGGGTTCTGATGATATCATACGCATGTCCAACTTTGTTGTGAAAATGTTAGGGGTCAGAGAGCTTGTCCATAGCAAAATTGTGAGGTGAATAAATCTTGTCTTTAGCATTCCTCAATTCTTCTGGAATTTCTCCTCACCTATAACTTTCCATATTATGCTTCCTCTTCTCCTATCATTGCTTCTCCTCCAATCAAGACCCACTGCGTTTATGCTTCCACCAACCATCCCACTCCCTTGTATTCTGGCAAACACTGAAAAGTTATATGATCAATTTAGCCTGACAAAGACATAATAATTTAATGTGAATCACTATGCATGGCAAAGGATTTTAAAGCCTAGATGCTGGAGCCAGGGTACCTGCATCCAAATCCCAGCTCTGTCACTGACTAGCTGTGTGACTTTGGGCATGATACTTAGCCACTCGGAGTCGCAGTGTCTTTATCTGTAAAACACACATAATTTTACCTACCTCACAGGTTATGAGGATTAAATGAGTCAATAATTATAAAGTACTTAAAACAGTTCTGGTCCATGGCAAGCACAATGTAAGTGTTTATGAAACAAATTAATTAAATACCACTGTCCATGGACTATTGTTTTAAAATGAAAAAGAATGCTTACATCAAGGAAATGAATTCTTAATCTGTCAAGGGGTAAAAGCACCTTCCTGACCCATCTCATATTCCCTGACCTGGGTGCCCACCACTTCTGCCTCTGCATCAGCCCACCATGGGATTCTCAACGCCCTCATTAGAAATCTATGGAGATGCTAATGTCACTCTTCCTGATTTGGATCAACGGAACTCACTGCTGTCCTCAGAGCTACCATCCTAGTGCTCTGCTCTGCTCAAACATCTCAGAGCCCTAAGCCTAAAAGCCGCCAGCCCTTGGCTGAAAACGCAGGAAACCTGCAGCTGCAGATTCAGGCAGTACTAAGTACACATGCTAATACAGTTCCACAACCTGCTGGGTGAAATATTAACTCTTTCAAGGCTACATAAACCCAGACAAAAGCATTCATTAAAAGCATTTCAGGGCCAGGCATGCTGGCTTATGCTTGTAATCAATCCCAGCACTTTGAGAGGCCAAGGCGGGCAGATCACGAGGTCAACAGATGGAGACCATCCTGGCCAACATTGTAAAACCCCGTCTCTACTAAAAATACAAAAATTAGCTGAGCGTGGTGGCACAGGCCTGTAGTTCCAGCTACTTGGGAGGCTGAGGCAGGAGAATTGCTTGAACCCGGGAGGCCGAGCTTGCAGTGAGCCGAAATTGTGCCAGTGCACTCGAGCCTGGCGACAAAGCAAGACTCTGTCTCAAAAAAAAAAAAAAGAAAAGAAAAAAAAATCAGAGCTATTAATCACGGTAGCTTTTAAAAGACAGTGGAGCCGCAGCATCATTTGAAGGGAACTCAAACTTTCTCAGTGTTATTTATTCCTCCAGTGCCTAAGTCCTCTTGAGGAAGAAACTATATCCAGAAGGATTAGAAGATTTCTCTTGAAAATCTATTAACCCAGTAGAGGCAGGAGTGGAATATATACCCTGAGCTTTTTTACTCTTTTTTTAAGTTCATAATTAGGATGTTTTTCAGGCTTCTGGCTCAGTGGTGTGTCATTATCCTCTAGGACAGCAACCCTAGTTTATAACATGGCCAATTTCCATCTGGATCCTGGAGTCCAAGACCACAAGGACCTTTTTACTCAAGATTTTTCCCACAATCCTTTCCTGAGTATCCTTACAGCACAAGCCTCTTCCTTCCATATCACAGTAACTATTGGGGGAGGGGGGATACCTGTCTTTCCCACCGACTCATTCTCAAACCTCCTGTTGGAGGGGAAAACGCAATGTTTACATACATGACATGCCCCCAGGAACTGCTGATTTAAACAGGGTGGACATCCAAACCAAAATTAACCCATCTTACGGTCAACTGGTGCCTAATTATTCTCTCTTCTACAAGAATTAAAATTGACAGAGGTTGGCCAGGTGCAGTGGCTCATGCCTGTAATACCAGCATGTTTGGAGGCCAAGGCAAGTGGATCACTTGAGGTCAGGAATTTGAGACCAGCCTGGGCAACATGGAGAAACCCTGTCTCTACTAAAAATAAAAAAATTAGCCGGGTATGATAGTGCACACTTGTAATCCCAACTACTCAGGAGGCTAAGACATGAGAATTACTTGTACCCAGGAGGCGGAGGTTACAGTGAGCCAAGATCACACCACTGCACTCCAGCCTGGGTGACAGAGTGAGACTCTGTCTCAAAAAAAAAAAAAAAAAAAAAAAAAATCAAAGGGGCTGTATTTAGATGGACCTTGGAAGACACATTGATCTGGGCTGATGGTCATTTGGGGCCATGCAGGGAAACACGGGAAAGACAGTTGAGAGAACAAGAGGGAGAAGGGTTGTAAAAGCAGAGAGAAGATCACACAGCCTATAAGAGAGAGTAGCTTCTGTGCCCAGAGCTTGCCCAAATACAGCTCCTATGGGTCTTAGTTGTCCTCAGTGCCTACATTATGAAGTCACCTGTTAGTCTGTGAGCTTAAGTGAGGCCCTGTTCCTATCAAAGAAGTTCTGAATAAATAATAAGTCTTATGACTGGTTTTTAGCCTACACTATGTCTGGGACTAAAAGACTCACAGATTGCCATCTTCTATATGCAGCAAGAGTTCCATCTTAGGCCTAAGCCCTGTTCAGCTAAACACTGAGATATGTGTGGTGGGGCCAATCTACTGTGTATCTATTTCTATAAGAAGCCTCATTGCCTCCTGGGAAGGAATTCATCCTAAAGAAAGAATTAAGGCATAAAAGTCTGGTTCAAAAACAATGCTCAGTAGAGAGCAGATGCTGAACATTTTAGTGCGATAGTAAAGCATCTGTTGCAAAGCCCATTCTGAATCTTCTGAAGAGGGGATTGAAATAAAAAGCTTGTTTTCAAAAATGAAACAAAACAAAAAACCTCTTTGATTTCTAGGTACACGAGCAGCACTGTTCTGTATCCTAGTAACTGAGGAATTCCCACAATGGGGAGAAAGACTCTGCCCCGTTCTTCAGCACAAAACCCAGTGCAGCTTAGGAGGGTCTGGGCCACTTAGTAGCAGCAGTTATAGCACTTCAGATGGAGATCTGTGGCCTCAGTCTAGGAGCTGGTGCCCAGTGGGCATGCATCCCTAGCTCAAGAGGCATCAGCAGCCCAACCACAGGCATGGGGGAAACAAAACACAAAGTAGTTGAAAGCACCTCATCCATAAATGTACATGAGACATCCCCAGAAAGGCTCAGAAATAGGAGATAAGTTGGAACAAAAGAGCTTCAAAAAAGTTCTGAAAATTCTCTATTAGGTGGTGGGTGCTTGAGGTAGAAAGATACTGTTCTTATTGCTATTGTGGCAATCCGTCCTCTTGCTCACTGTTTCAAAAGAAAATTTCTAGTTTGGGGGGACCATAAAGCAAAGGTTATATGTGGGAATGAAAATTTCCTTTTAATTGTGCCTTTATCTTCGAAGAGTATTTATTGTCGTTCTTGTTGAACAAGGCCACCCAAACTCTTGATCATATTGCAAACTTGCCCACTTTCTCCACCTATCACACTTTCTCTTTGAGGACTGACGTTTGTTCGTGTATTTTCTTCATATTCAAAAAAATTTATTTTCATAATGGACAATGATGATGACATATCTAATCAAAGCCCCCACAAAATTGGGGTTGCATTAGACTTCTCAAGGGCTCTACCTCCTGAAGAGAGAAAAGTGTCTAACACAGGAGCAGCCTGGCAGAGAAAATCTTTGATTAGATTTAACACTTACATCTAAAGTGAATGATAAACTCAAGAGCATTTTCAGCACCTTCATATAGATCTTTGTTCCGACCGTGGCTCAGCAAAGCACTGAGGCCTCAGCTTTCAGCGGGTGGGGTCTTCCTCGCTATGCTAAGCACATGTGGGAGCCAATGTGAAATCTGAATAATACTTTGAAGGAATGTAGTTCAGTCTAGGAAGATGAAAGCATTTCACAGATAGCATTATCTCTTTAATTCACAAACATTATGCAAGCAGTAGATAGGAAGTGGGTATTTATTCCTGGATTCTGACTCCATTAGTGTTGAATGATTTGCATATTTATGGGAACAGAGGAACCCCTGAAATTAACACAGTGAAGGGAGAGATGCATAGGAGTGAGGTTAGCCACCATTAAGGTGATGTGGAGGCCAGTGGATGACTCTGCTTGCCTGCCCCAGGGTAATGGCACTGAGATGGGAGGGCATGAGCTCATTCATGAAAAGCGAATTGTCTAGCTTGACAGAAGCTCTGGGTGTGTATAGAGAAGCAGTGCAACGCAGGGAATGGAAGGGATGAAAGGAACACAGGAGGGAGAAAATGCAGGCAAGGAAGGCAGAGAGGAGCCAGAATAGAAAGAGCTTTGAACACCATATAAGCAAAGAGTTTGAACTTAATTTAGCAAACAATCGCAAGTTGTTGAAGGTTTTAGAATAAGGGGTTAACATGTCAGCACTAACTTGGGAAAACTAACCTGGAAATAGCAAATAAAATGTTTGAAAAGGGAGACAGACCAAAATAGCAAGACAAGCCCAGCCAAGAGTCAGGCTTTGACCTTGAGATCTTGGCTCCTGAGCACTGATGAACCAGCCTCCCCCAAGCACCTCAGAAGCCACTGAAGGTATGAGCCTTCAGTGCTAGAGGCCCGAGGAAGGCCAGGGGTAGGGAAAGCACCAGGACCAAGTCTATGGGCTTTATGGCCTCTACCACATTTTCCTCTCAGGTTGGGCTGCCCTAAGTGATAACATCTGATCCTTAAATCTCTGAACATTTGGCTGCTCTCTGGACAACCAATCCCATGAAGTCCTACAGCCTAACTGACCTGCCGGCTGTGTCCTACTCTCAAATTTTGTGACATTGTTTTTCCTTGTCCCCTCCTTACCAGTTAATTAAGAGTCAATTTCCTGTTATAGACACTACAGTCCCAATTACAATGCTTACTTTAGGATATATTCATGAAGTATGCCATGCACCAGGCACTGTGCCATAGACACTGGCTAAACCACAGGGAATGCCCTGTACTTGCTGACCCAAGGCCTTGTGAACTCACTATAAAGCACAGGCCTTCAGATGAAAGCTGTTTGACATTCTTATCACTAAAAAGCCTCCTTTCGGCAAACCTAAACAAACTGTACTCTTCATGGGCTTGCCTTTATGTTCTCCTTTGCTTTGCATTTCACAGGGAGGTGTCCTGTGCACTACAGGATATTTACCGGCATTCTTGGGCTCTACCCGTCCATGGTAGTAGCACATCCCCTGCCCCAGTTGTGACAAACAAAAATGTCTCCAGACATTGCTAAATGTCCCCCTGGGGACAAAATTGCATATAGCTGAGAACCACCATTTTAGAGGAACCACGTACGTTTATATCTATAGATATAGGCTGCGTGGGCTCCCAGCCATCTGGGCAAGGCAGGCAGCATGGAACTCTACACACCACAGAAGATGTTGCTCCCCAGACCCTGGAAAATGAGGATCTGGGCAAGGAACAAGATCGTCAGAGGAAGGGCAGCACCTTTACTCTCTAGCCCAAATCAGGAATGGAAAAACTTGGGGAGAGGTGCCTTGATTAGTCAGTGGTCTTCCTTCCTTTCCTCCTGGCTTGATCGCAACACGCAGAGCTGTAATTGCTCTCATGGTTGCTCTCTGTGGGTGACAGTCTTCGTTGGGAAGGAGGCCCTGACTTCCACCATCCACCCATGAGGGCAGGGAAGTGTGGAAGGGGAGGGTGTCAACCTCAGGATGCTTTTCACCTGCAGGAATGCCAAAGGTTCCAGCCACTTGGCTCCAAGGCAGAGGTGAAGTGGTAGGAATGAGGTAAGGATATCCACAAAAATAACTGCAATTTACGTCTGCATTTTAGGTTGTGCATGTTGAATTTAAAAGAGAAGAAATGCTAATGATGTTTTGTTTCCCTGAAGCCTCATAAAGGTATCAAAGCCTGTGATCTGTCCTCACCTTTAGACTGAAAAAATATATATTTGTCAGTGCTCCTAAAGTGAATGCACATCACATGGGCCAACTTAAACTAATTAAACTCACCAGAGACCGATGCATGAGCCCAGTCAGAATATTTACTTCTATTCACATGAAGTGAAGAATATGCCTCTCAGTCCTGGAAATATTTGTATCTGCTCTCTAGGCTACCCCTTTCTTCATAACAAAATTTCTAAGGTTCTTCTTTTTTATTTTTAGACGGAGTCTCGCTCTGTGGCCCAGGCTGGAGTGCAGTGGCGCAATCTCTGCTCACTGCAAGCTCCTCCTCCCTGGTTCACACCATTCTCCCACCTCAGCCTCCCAAGTAGCTGGGACCACAGGCACCCACCACCACGCCCAACTAATTTTTTGTATTTGTAGTAGAGAGGGGTTTCACCACATTAGCCAGAATGGTCTCTATCTCCTGACCTCGTGAACCACCTGCCTCAGCCTCCCACAGTGCTGGGATTACAGGTGTGAGCCACTGCGCCTGGCCCAAAGTTTCTAAGGTTCTTTAAATACACAAATTCTTTCCACAAATTTATTTAACAAATTTTTATTGAGTGCTTACTGTGTGCCAGGTTCTGTGCTAGCAAACAAGATAGGAGTGGTTTCTGTTCTCTTGGCAGTTTCAACCTAATTATATTAGTAACGATAAGCTTCCCTGCTGATTAGCAAAGCAGAGAAAAGAGTATGAAATGGGTTTAAGGAATGTATCCAGGGCTCAGAAAATCTGATAAGCTATTTTAAACCCAGAACAGAAGACAGACCTGGTATCTCTCATTGAACAGTGATGCTTAAGTTAATTAATTCCAGCATCAACAGTTACTTGCTTAAGAATAAAGGCAAACTATCATGCCTCCATAAATGGTGCTTCTTCATTTGTAAAATGAGGTAGAGACATATTTCTCTGTCCTCTGTAGTACAAGGTTGTTGTAAGGAAAACACACATGAAAGTCGTTTGTGCTAATGGAGGGGCTGGTGGTGAGTGGTGGTGGTCAGAGTAGCTGTCTGTGTTCTGTTTAATTCCATTTAATACATAGGTTTAGGTGACTACTCTGTGTCCAGTCTGAGCTCCAGAGAAGGACATGGAGCTAGTGTAAACATTTCCGGTACGCATGGATTTTTGTGAGTCTGCTGATGGAAACAGTAGTAATGACTTATCACAACACTCTAAGGGCTCATTTTTTCAAGAGGGGTACTTTGAGGACCTTGGTGTGTCAGGTACAATGTGTCTGTTTACAGAAGTAAAAAGAAAAACACTGGGAATCATTTCTGTGAATCCAGTAACAAGCCTGCCTCCTGCTACCTGGTTCCTGTAGATTAGTTGGTTATGGCTGATAAATTGCTAAGTATGTGCACAGTTCTGTAACATTATCCATTTGTCCTTCACTAAGAATAAGGGGAAGAAAAAAGGAGTGAGGGGAGCCTATCAGATTGCTCATCCACTAAAATAGCAGAGTAAACTTTTAAAACAAAAATAAAACCCTTTCTCCTCTCAAATCCCATTTCTAAACCATTTCAGAGAGCTATTATTAAACTTCAAAGAGTTTGAAATATTATCCTATATTAAATTTCAAAGATCCATTAAGTGCCATTTTGCTGCAGTGAAAGGCAAGAACTAATTCAAGAAGGAAAAAAAAAATCTTGGTAGAGAAATTATTTTTAAAGGTCAGTTTTTCCTAACAGCTGAAAACCCCTCCACAGGGGCTAGGCTTTCAGCAAGTTCACTTTCTTCTGAATGTTCAGAGCCAGGGAAGACATTCTCACGTATGGCAGGACATGGTTAAGTCACGATGATCTGAAGAAGTGTCACACTCTGTATTCTCATAAACTACCGTCTCACTTCTGTCTCATGTCTAAGTATCATGTTCTCATTGTAGCTTTACAACAAGCTCCTGTCAAGTAGGTCACTGGGAAAGGAAAGACATGAGACGTAAAGAGGGGCGATAGGATGTGTACTATTTACTATATTACAGTGGTCCCAACTGGGGGCAACTTTGCTCCCCAGGGGACGTTTGCTAATGTCTAGAGTCATTTTTGATTTTCACAACTTGCGGAGAGAGTGCTATTGGCATCTAGTCAGCAGAGGCCAGGTATGCTGCTAAACACCCTACAATGCCAAACACAGATCCCCCCAAACCAAGAATTATCCAGCCCAAAATGTACACGGTGGTAAGACTAAGAAACCCTGCTGTAGTGCTGTTCTCTATTTTTTTTTCCACCCTAAGTTCTGCTTTCTTGATAATGAACTAATATGTTGCTGGTTGCATGATCTGTTGAACACAAGGTAGCCGTATCAAACCCTCTCAATTAACAGACAATCCTAATTAATTTGTTATCTTTTTCCCCCTCATTCATTCTTTATTCATCTTGGATGGAAGCCCAAGTAGCAGCATATGGATGTCTTACAGTCACCAGCTCATATAAAGAAGGGTAAGCATGTTGCTGTAGTCACGCTGTCTGGGCTGCAATCCAATCAAGTTTCAGTATTTTGCATGGCATTCTCACTGCCTCACTTTGCCAGGCATCGGGGAGTTGAAAAACAAGTCCCAACAGAATTTGCTCAAATATATATCTTATCGTGTGAAAGGAATCACAGAGAACTGGATGATGTAATATTGATTGCCTGTTAGTAAAGAGAATAAGCATGTCCGCCAAAGAATTCAGCCCAAGAGCTGGAGATGCAGAGGAAATGATGAGACGGTTGAAATGGTAAATGAAGATGTCAAGTTACATGACGTGTGGACCCAGGCGCTGCGGCAGCACCTGGAACCTTTATAATCACCTCTTCCAGAATGGTACAGATTTTCTTTCACAAAATTTATGTCTATATATCACACTCTTCTGTTTGATCATCTTTATTTTCGTTATGTCTACATGCTACCATCAAGCAACATAGTTTGAGCCAGAACAAAGACTGCTGCCTTCCTTCAGTTAACTGAGCAGGTTTTATTTCTCTGCCCTGAATCCTATGTAGTCAAATAAATACTTTTGTCACAGACTATGTGTGTTGATGAAGAAAGGGATCTATACCAGTGCTCAGTAGATTCTCTGCTGTTTGATTCAGTGTATTTTATACGTACGTATTTTCAAACTGCTTTACCTCTGAGAAGTACTGTTTAGAGGCGATTTTCAAGTGGACAAGTCTCTTTCCTCTTCAGGACATTTTTGCTGCATGGTTTGTTTCCATCCAATCCCTTGATGTTTTCAGGCAAAAGAGAAGGGCAGGGAGGGAATGAAGCTGAGCTGCTGCATCTCGGAGTTTATTTACAGCTGAGTAAGTAACTGAGCTCTAAGAGCCAGGCGCCAATGCAGGAGCGAGCGTTGGAAGATCAGCCTACTTTGTTCTGACATCCTCCCTGCACTGACCCTGCTCACCGCCAAATTGTCATCATTAAAACACCTAGTATTTATGGAGTGACTTAGAGCTGAACACTTTCCCATACTGATTCTCTCTGTAACTCAATGAGAAAGCAGGTGTTATTCTCAGAGCTCGTTGGAAGCCTGTGGGTGTAGTTCACCACAACCCATTAAACCTATTGAGTTTGCTGCATGTTAACACTGTCAAGCTTTTCCATAGAGGCAGAACATGATATTTTCTTAAGTATTGCCTCTCTTTTCACCCTGGAGTTCCGGCATTCTCCTGTGGTAACTGTATTCCAAATATGCCATGCTTAAAAACTCCAGGGTATACGAGGAAAACAAAAGAAAAAAACCTTTTCTGCAAAACTTGACCTGGAGGACCTGGAATTTAAACTCACCTCCTAGCTCTCTCTTCTTTTACCTCTTCCATGCTGCTTTATCTCCACGCTCTTGCCCTGGCCTGATGATGGAGCCTCTGGCACGTCTTGACAGGCCTTCTCCGTGCTGAGAGCCATCGGCATGAGGTCAGTGCTGGTGGCATGCCCAGCTCTCTGTCTAGCCGTGACTTGCACTGAGGCAGTCACATTTTTAGTCTTTTTTTTCCCCCCAGATCATATCTCCAACTCAACTGCAGCATGATAAATACCCAGTGTAAACATTTTAGTCACCCCAGAGAGTCATCTCCCTCCTTCTGTCATCATTAGTTAATCACCAGATAACAATCAGCCACTTGTGTTTATAGTAAAGCAGGTTTCAAGGCATGTTGAGAGTTTGAGAGAGGGAGAGAAACTCAGCTCATATCCTAAAGGAAGAGGCATCAATCATAAATTGGATGAAGGGCTGGGCACAGTGGTTCACGCCTATAATCCTAGCTCTTTGGGAGGCCAAGGTGGGAGGATTGCTTAAGGCCAGGAGTTCAAGGTTACAGTGAGCTACAATCATGCCGCTGCACCCCAGCCTGGGTGACAGAACGAGACCTGTCTCTGAAAACAACAACAAAGTGGATGAAGAGAAACATCGAAGTACGCACTGAATGCGTCCTGTACCCCAGGACCTGGGTTGGGTATTTTATGTGTTCAGGGTTACTCAGTTCAGGGCAGCCATGTAAAAGCTTACGTTATCCTTAATTTCAAGAGAAGGTGATAGACTTGTCCAATATCACCCAGCAATAAATGGCCTGTTCAGGACCAAGCCAAGTTTTTCTGTTTCTATCCCTTCACGCTGCTTCTCAAAATCAGTGCACTCTAGATGGAACCCAAACCTCCAAATCCCAGGAAAATACGGCAAAAACACACCTTTGAGCCCTGGGTTAAGTTTTTACACACACATATCTTGACGAGACGACTGTCCATTCTTACTTCTAAAGACAAGAAATCTCAACTTCCTGTGTCATGCCAAAGGACAACATGTTAATTCTGGACTACCCAGTGGGCAAGTAGTAAACTTCCTTGCCTAGAGAGAAAAGCACTGGTCTGAAAGTTAGGAGATGTCCCAGGTTTGCCCTAATTAGATCCCAACAAGTCACCTCATCTTTGTAATCTTGGTTTCCTCATTGACCAAACTGAAATGAACTCAATAAATAGTTTTTTAGTGTCTCCTGTGTGCCAGGCACTGTTCTAGATGCTGGGAACCTAGCAGTGAACTAGACAAAGTCCCTTCCTTCCTTGACCTTTCATTCTACAGGGGAACAGAGGCCGTGGACCAATAAATAAAGGCAATGATTCCAGAGAATGGTAAGGCCTTTGAAGACAATAAATAAGGTAAGATAATAGAGAAGCATGTGTTGGGGTAGGGGTAGATGAGGGTAGTGTTTCTTTAAAGTGGGCTGAGAAAGTTTCTTTTGAGGAGGAGGAATTTCAGTTGATAGTTGTATGGTGGGGAAGACAGTCATTTAAAGATTCAGGGGAAGAGTGTTCCACAGAGGTAACAACCAACGCAAAGGTCCTGGGGTAGGATCCAAAGTGATGTGTTCAGGAAACAGAAAAGCCAGTGTGGATAGAACCTAGGAAGCAAAAGTGGGCACACTGCAGTGTGGTATAAGATGGTAGGGGACCTTGTGCACCACTGTTAGGAATAATACTTGCCTTCCTGGCCTGACAGCATTATGGTAAGGCTCGTATTTGGTACAACTTTAGATGGGAAAGTCCTTAAGGCAGTTACAGCCTAACCAAAGATTATGTGCTGCAGAAATAGGTGGTGTACATTTGGTGTATGTTTCCTAAGTGTGTTATATGTTGCCAAATTATTTACTAGTGCTGTTCATTTGCGATCTTTATTAAAACACTCTTAGCCCTTGGATTGCTTTGAGGAGTGGGATTGTTCCACCTGGATGAAGCCAGGGATGTTTGGCCCCTTCTCTTCCTTCCAATACTGTTTTCTGAATATGGAGGGCAGAGCGGGAACTGTAGGTTCAGGGAAGGGAAGTTACTCTCAGTCCCTAAATTCATTGTAAGCAAGTAGCCGGGCAAAACCTGCACTGCTTGCTTCAGGCAAGAAACAAACACATACTCCTGTTTTATCTTATTCATGGCTATTTTTAACAAGATACTTGTACCTGGTAATTTGTAGAAATAAAAACCTCCTGAGAGGAGATTACGTCTCCATATCCTGTCTTCTTATGAAGTTAAAATGCAAATGGAGACAAGAAAACAGGCAGGTTGCCCTGTCTACCCATGAAGGAACACAAAACAGAACCCGGGCTGCTGGGAATAGCAACAGAGCTCTGGGAACAGGGAGACTCATTAAAAATGTAAAATGAATGCAATGATTGCACGTGGTTGTCTTTGGGGGCATTTTGCTTTAGACCTCATATGTGTTGGGAAACACTACTACAAATGCCATAATTATTTTAAGATATAAAATTATTTAAATTGGCTAATGAATGCAGCCCCTGACACCAGTCTGCATAAATCTGGATGTATTTGTGTGTTCTTGCAGAGTGGATGGGGTTTGGAAGCAGCTTTATTCATTAGCAGCATTCTCTTCACTTTCTTCTCCTCCTTAGACCATTCAAAGACAGAATGTCCTAAACTGCATGACCATCTAGAGGCAAAATACACCTTCACATACATTAGCTCAATTAATTATCATAACTGACGTATGTTGTTATTTTCTGTATTTTACCCACAAGAAAGCTAAACTCAGAGAGGTTAAGCGTCTTGCCTAAAATCACACAGCCAGAAATGGCATATTTACTTGAACCCAGGTTTTCTGTCATCAAATCCTCCCTTCACTATTTTATGGCAGTGGAAGAGTACCAGTTAGTAGATTGATCTAAAGTGATGAGTCATGTTAGGAGGGAGAATTTTTTTTCATTTGGTATCCAGTAGTTTCCAAGGATAAAAGAGAATCTATGTGGAAGAGCAGTTCTGTATATCAAAGCCTTTGCTTATTCATCAATGTGTCAGATTGTGGGTTTTTTGGTTGTTTGTTTGTTTGTTTGTTTTTGCCATGGTCATTCTTTCTTCCTTCTCCAGCCAAACTGAGCTTGCCATGATTTTCGAGCTGATATCTGGCCATCATCTCCTTCAAAGGGCGGAAAGTCTTGCAGAGGTCGTGGAATTCCGTAGCAGCTGTCCTCAACTCAGATCCTTTCAGTTTGAAGCTTCCTGAATGAGATGCTATCTCTGCCATCTCTTTGTTTTCTCTTGAGGAATCTTCGTATTATCTCCATTTCTGTTTTCTAGCAGAGGGTAGAGATTACATCTATTCAAGACAGTGCCAAAAAAACATATTTTTCTCCATTTCATGATTATAAACATTATCAATTGACATTTATTAAATACCCACTGATGCATGATACCAGACTATGGATTCTGTTCTCTCTCAAGAATTATAGCTCTGACATTGATCTGGGTTAGAAGCATGCAAATGCTGTAAACCAAAGAGGAAGTCAAAGTAACATGAATGCTGGGACCAGCGTGAAGTTACAGCTCCAACTTATGGGCAAGGTCCCCCTGAGAAGAACTTGGCAGCCAAATACGGTATGGTTACCTTTAATCCATCTGTTGCCACCCAGCAAACTTCTAGAAGACTTCATCCTCTGTTTCATTTGGGATCAGTTTGAGGAAAGCTAGATTAATCCCATTGGTTGTTACACAGAATAGGGACTGGACGAGATCAGAAAATTAAGTGATGCCCAGATTCATACTAGAGGGGGCATCACAGCTTCTCTATCCCACAGAGCAGGTATCTCTGACAGTCTTCCACTCTCTCCTTGCTTTCTCTGGGACCTGCACACAAGTCTGTCTTTCCTGGTTGTTTCTCCAGCACTGCGTCTTTGAGGAGAAAAGATGTGATATTCATCACCTCCCCAGGAGGCTTGGGTGAGATGTTAGGCAGGACAGAAGGATAGGAAAGAGAACCAGACTTGAACAGAAGAATGAGCCTCCCTCATCCATGCAACTTGTGCAGGCAGATCAACCTTTGTACAATACCCATTGTGGGACTGTAGATGCTGGATTCTCTCTTTTTTTTTTTTTTTTGAGGCAGAGTTCCACTCTTGTTGCCCAGGCTAGAGTGCAGTTGCATGGCCTCGGCTCACTGCAACCTCCGCCTCCCTGGTTCGAGCAATTCTCCTGCCTCAGCCTCCAGAGTAGCTGGGATTATAGGCGCCCACCACTATGTCAAGCTAATTTTTTGTATTTTCAATAGAGACAGGTTTCACCATGTTGGCCAGGCTGGTCTCAAACTCCTGACCTCAGGTGATCCACCCACCTCAGCCTCCCAAAGTGCTGGGATTACAGGTGTGAGCTGCTGTGTCCAGCCTAGGATTCTTAATAGTTGCATTTTTTCCTCTTCACTTGAAAATCATTCCATTTTCTATTTCACCTGGGATTTATTTTTTAACCCCCAAGTTATATCTCATCTTCTCCCTAATGCAACTGAAAACAACTGAATTCAGTTGGAGAATATGATCACGAATCTTGTGAATTTAAAAAGCACTAGAGGTATAATTGCCCATATTTCCAAATACTAAAACACCTGGTTTTAAAGAGCAAACTAGACAGCCCAATTCAGTTCAATAAATATACAATAAGTCTGTATGATGTCCTGAGTAGTAAATACCTATTTTATTCTTTCTGTTTTCTGAGCACCATGCCAGGCTAACAAAGATGAGCACCTTAAGTCCTCTGAGGAACTCCCACTCTGGTGGGAGGTTATACTTTGTATATAATAGACTTGGTTATGTAATTAATGAAGCAGAGCACAAGGAGGGAGAAGCGCTAACCCAGTCTTTGGGCCTGGGGAGGCTTCCTGAAGCTGAGCTGGGTCCTACAAAGCAAGTAGGAGAATGTCCGTGAATAAAGACAAAAAGGGGACTATGGGCACAGAGAATAGCCTGAACAAAAGCAAGACGTGGGAGACAAGATGGGATGTGACAAGACGGTAATGCAGAAAGTTGAGTGCCACTAAAGCATGGAATACACGGCAGGGGATGGAGCCCTTGCAAACCAAGCTAACCAGCTTGGATTTTATGCTATAGGTGATAAAGAGCCCCTGTAGTGTTTCTCTAGGAGAGTGAAGCAGGGAGGATGAACCTAAGAGGGGCAAAACTGAAGACAAGTTGGTGTGGAGTGCCTCTCAGTGAAGGTACATATTAGAATCTTCTGTGGAATACTTTAAACTAGAGATTTCCTCAACTCATCCCAGATTTTTGAAAACATATGTATGTTTGACCCACCACCAAAATTCTAATATATTCCCTCAGCTGAGGACCACTCAATTGGGAGATTATTGCATTGTAATAGTCCGGATAAGGGTGATGGGGGCCAGGACTATGAGAACGGGAAACAGGATGAAAAGACATATTTGAGAACTATTTAGGAAACAAAATCAGTGGAACCTATTTATTTATTCACTCACTCACTCAATAAGTATTATTAGGCCAAGTACTACGCTGGGTGGCAGGAACTCAATGATGAAAAGAACTCAGTCCCTGCTATTAAATGATTGCACAGTCTAGAGCAGAATTTCTCCAACATAACACTAATCTTTTTAGCAACAGGAAAAATAAGGGGAAAAAATAGTCCTGAGACATTCTGGCCATGAACCATCTCTGAGATGATTTGCAGGTTGGGTAGTCCAGGGAACTTCCAAAATTTGGTATAGGCACCAGGCAGATCACTAACAAGCTCTCCTTGGAGAAACACCTTTTAATCCCAGGCCTCAAAGAACCGCCACAGATAGTTTTTCAAGAACAATAAGCTAGACACAATTAAAATAATAAAGCAAAAAGAAACATAAAGAAAATATATTTACTTTATATTTATTACTCAGGACATGATACAGACTAATTGTATATTTATTGAACTGAATTTAACTGTCTAGGTTTGCCCTTTAAAATAAAAAATTTTAATATTTGGAAATATGGGCAATGATACCTCTTGTGCTCTTTACATTCGCAAGATTTGTGCTCATATTCTCCAAAAAAAGCAGACTGTAGAAACCAACCTATAAAGACTAAAGATATTAGACATAACACATTATTTACATATTCAGTCTCTCACAGCTTTGAAATTTATGTTTAATACTTTTTTTAAATGCTATATCATCAGGGACAGGAAATTGTAAATAATAATAACCTGCCAGATTTATAAGGGTTCATTTAAAATAAAAAATGCAAAAACCAGTATGAAAAACTCAGTGGACAATGTTAACAGAAGAATAAAGACAGAAGAGAGACTTTGTGAACTGGAAGATAAGAAATTTCCTACAAGAGGGAGCAAACTTTTTCTGTAAAGGGTCAGATAGTGAGTATTTCAGGCTTGTAGGCCGTATGGTCTCTGTTGTATCCAGTAAACTCTCTCACTAGAATGTGAAAGCAGCCCCACACAAGACGTATACAAAGCAGTATGGCTGTGTTTCAGTGGAACTCTTATTTACAAAAGCAGGCAGTGGGATAGACTTGGTCCAGAGGCAGTAGCTTGCCAACCTCTGGTCTAAAATGAAGCACAGAAAAGAGAAACATGCAAAAGGAGGAACAAACATTAAGAAACAAGAAAGACAGAAGGAGAAGGTCTGACCTATGTTTAATCAGAGTTCCTAAAAGAAAGTGGAGAGAGAGGCAGAAGCAATATCTAAAGATATGACTGAGAATTTCCCAGAATTGATGAGACATATTGATTTGCTAAAGACAAATCTCCATAATTCCCATGTAGAATAAATAAAAAGAAACACACCTCATGACTGTAATCCCAGCACTTTGGGAGGCCGAGGCAGGCGGACCACGAGGTCAGGAGATCGAGACCATCCCGGCTAACACGGTGAAACCCCGTCTCTACTAAAAATACAAAAAATTAGCTGGGCATGGTGGCGGGTGCCTGTAGTCCCAGTTACTCAGGAGGCCGAGGCAGGAGAATGGCATGAACCTGGGAGGCAGGGCTTGCAGTGCGCAGAGATCGCACCACTGCACACCAGCCTGGGCGACAGAGCAAGACTCCGTCTCAAAAAAAAAAAAAAAAAAAGAAAGAAAGAAAAAAAGAAAAAGAAACACACCTAGATACCCATCATGAAACTGAAAATCATAAAAAAAAAAATCTAAAATGCAAGCAACAAAAGAATGATGCATAGACATAGCACAAACTCTAGGGGCTCCCAATTAAACAGACCTGAGGGGCCCCCTGGGGTTGTGTAAGATGGAAGCCCTGGTTAAGCCAATAGCTGATTTTTCAACAATACATCATGCCAGAAAGTAGTGGCATAATAAAACCTGTTTCGACCTATGAGTAGCAGAGAGAGTCGCGATAAGGGTGATTGAGGGCAGATGCAGGATTTGGAGGCCATGAGACTTGTATAGTTTGGGAGACCTTTTATGGGAAAAAAAAAAAAAGAAAGAAAATTAGCTACAAGGCCTTGAAGGAGACCTGTTCAAGTTAGAGGCCCTAAAATTTGAGCTTTATTAGCTTCATGGTAAATCTTATTCTGACTTACAATGCACTCCTGCCCTCCTGCCTCCAGCATCCCTCTTCCCCAACACAGGAGAGTGCCATGCTGGTCCTGGAATGGCCTTGGAGAGTGCCCGCAGTGCTCCTGTTGTCTCACCCTTTGATAGGCTCTGGCTGTGTCTCCACCCAAATCTCAACTTCAATTGTATCTCCCAGAATTCCCACGTGTTGTAGCAGGGATCCAGGGAGACGTAATTGAATCATGGAGGCCTGTCTTTCCTGTGCTATTCTCGTGACAGTGAATAAGTCTCACGAGATCTGATGGGTTTATCGGAGGTTTCCGCTTTTGCTTCCTCCTCATTTTTCTCTTGCCAGGCCCATGTAAGACGTGCCTTTCTCCTACCGCCATGATTCTCAGACCTCCCCAGCCATGTGGAACTGTAAGTCCAATTAAACCTCTTTTTGTTACCTGTCTCGGGTATGTCTTTATTAACAGCGTGAAAACAGACTAATACACCCTTGTTCAGAGATCTTCTGAGTCAGCCCAGAGGGACCCTTGATCCTGCATCTCCATCATATTCCAGGGGATTCCAGGGGCCTTTTAACCAGTGGGGTTCATAAGTTTTGAACAAACATATAAAGTGTTAGTAGACAGCCACACATATCCTTACATTAGGTCTGCGCACACTTACGTACCTCATCTGATCTATTCCATGACACTTTCCATATGAAAAGACTGTACCTGGAGTTCCAGGCCTCCTTCCCCATTCTCACTGCCTTCTGCCTTATCCAGACCCTCTTTACTTCATCCATCTGGTGAGGCACCCAGATTTGCCTCACCACCCTCATTCTAGGTTAGACACTGCCACCAAAACTGCTTCTGTAAACCTATTCCCTTCAACAGTTTTTCTCAACCACCAGCGGAGGAATACGATCAGGGTAGAAAGCAATAAATCTCAGCCCCTGCAATATTCTCCCTCTAGCTCAAAAGATGGGACAGTATCTGGGGCATCTCCTCAGTTTCTCCACAGCCTCCAGCTCCCCCGTTGCCAACACTGCACTGGGATCCTAGGAGAACGTACATGCTTCCCAGAGAACCCACACCTGCCAGTGCAGTCACTGCAGCTGTCTCCAAGCAAGCCATACGTTGGTGTAGATCCCCAGTAGGAGCTGCAGGAGTTGCAACTCTGCCCCCTGGAAGGCCAGGAAGATCTACCCTATGCTCTTTAGTTCAGAACCTCCTCCTGAGTGCACCCTGGTCACTCACTTTCAAGCGGAGACCTGCCCTTTGCAGCCCTTTATTCTCTCCCACACCCAGCATTTTTACTACCTCCAGTTTCTCTCCTCCCCACGCACAGCTCTGGGGCGCTGCAGGTTTCAGGTGCCAGGTGGAGCGATTGCCCCGCTTCCTGTTTCCTCCTAAGTCCATTCCCCCAACTCCAGTCCTCTCATCTGAGAATCCAGTGCTTTCCTTTTTCTAGAGAGAGTGAGGACTTCTGCAAGATCATTCGTATATCCTGAACGCTTGAAAGAAAAATGCTTCTCTGAATGGTTAATTCTGCACATGAGTTATATAAGATCTTTATTCCAGAACCTGGAAGCAGTTATTTTAAAAAACAAGCTCCTGTGACTGACTTGAGAGGCCCCCCCACCTACTTTGACTGTAGCCTTCCCTTCCATGCCTACTTCCAGGAAGTAGGCATGCCCCACCAGTCGGAACTGGCCACTCATCAACCCCATTTTTCTCTCTCCTCAAGCCCCTGATTCCTTTCTAGACTTCCTCAGGTGGTTTCCCTCCCCCACTCTCCACTCAGCCAAACCTTTTCCATCCAAACCAAGGTCTCATTATTTCTCAGCGGTCCCTTGACCTTTGTAGCCCCCCCACCCGATCTTGCCTTTACTCCTGGAACTTTTGAAGTTGCTATTGTGAAATGTGTTACTTTGCAACTGTGGTTCTTGATCCTGGCTGGGCTATTTTTTTTTTTTTTTTTTTTTTTTTTGATACACATGCCTGGGCCTCCAACTTTGAAGATCCTTTTTCTGGAAGCTTCTGGAGCTTTGGAAAGCTCCCTGGGTGATTCTGATCTGCAGCCAAGGATGAGAAACACTGCTTTAGAAGCATGCTATCTTGTGATTTTATGTAATGCCTTTTATGTCTAAGCCTTGTTTCCCCAAATAGACTGTAAATTTATTGAATACAGAAGCTACAGTGGCAGTTTTTCTGTATCCCCCACATCATCTTGCCTACCAGGCATATAGTAGGTGCTCAGTGACAACTTGAATGATGGATTGATTGATTGAGCATGATATTGAATAACAAAGCCCCTGGATGGGAAGGAGGAAACCTTATATCTGTTCCTGACTCCATAACTAGCAAGCCACTATCCTCCCTGGATTTCTGCTTCCTCATTTGTAAAATGAGGGTGATAATTAGGTTTCCAAACTCCTGGGAGCTCAAAGGAAATTGTAGAAGCTCATGAGTTATTTTCAACATTTCAAAAAGTCATTGAAAATTATATATTTCCTATCAATTTTCAGATTAGTAATCTATCAAAATATGCATTAATGAATGGCAGTGGGCAGAAAAAATATAAAGGAATCTTTAGTAGTGAAAAGGTTTAAAACCACTTTTAAACTACAGGATTTCATGATTCCATTTGCTTGGTATTTATGATCCAGATCTCCTGGGAGAGGGAGTAAAACAAAGTAAAAATTTTGGAGTTAGGCTAACCTGGGTTCAAGCCCCATCTCTACAGCCTGCTAACTGTGAAGTTACCTTAGGCAAGTTACCTTAGGCAAGTTCTTAACATTTCTAAGCTCATCCCTTCATCTGTAAAATGGGCATATTGATAGTACCCATTTCATAGAGTTGCTTAAGCATAGGTAAGTTGATACATGGAAAGCCTTCAATGCATTGCCTGGCACATAGCAAGTGTTCAATAAATGTTAGCTATAGTTACTAGGAGTATACTTGGGATGAGAAAGACACTCAGAGCTATGCCAAAGAGAGAAATAATATTCAAAGTCACAGGAGGGTCAGGCATGGTGGCTCATGCCTGTATTTCTAGCACTTTGGGAGGCCAGAGCAAGAGGATCACCTGGGACCAGGAGTTTGAGACCAGCTTGGGCAACAAAGCAAGACCCCTGTCTCTACAAAAAAATTTAAAAATTAGCTTAGTGTGGTGGTGTGCATTGAGTCATATTGCACCACTGCACTCCAGCTTGGGCAACAGAGTGAGACTCTGTCTCAAAAAAAAAAAAAAAAAAAAGCCACTAGAAATATTTCTTCTAAGGTGGGGAAGGGTTATAACAGGCTCATGGTTGGGGAATCATCCTTCCACTCTAGAAGATGTGATAAACATGTTCGACAGCAGTCACTGTGGTACAGCCTCCATCATAGAACACAGAACCGTAGGAGAACATAGAACCGTAGAACACAGAACCGTAGGCCTTCAGCCTAAGCCACATGCTAGGTTTCAAATTAACCCGAGACACTTTTCACAGGGCAAGTGGGGTAGTATTGTTGTAATTGCTGAGATGTTAATAAATATGGTTAGTATTCTTCGCTTGGCTACTGATCTTTGCAGCTATTCCCCAAGGCCAGGTTTCTCCACTTCTGTGGACTTCCAGATCACCTGGAGGACTTGGTAAAGTACTAATTCCCAGGCCCAGCTGCCACATATTCTGACTAAGTTGTTCAGGAAAACTGTATTTCTGCATTTTTAATAAGCCCACAGAAATACAGCTCTAAGGAAATTATTCTAGAAGAAAAATCCAAAGCCCAATAGAGGGCAGAGGGTAGGCTGATGATGATGGTTACAAAGCTCCAATGCCTGCTGAAGCCAAAGTGTTGGGGTGGAAGCCCATGTGTATGTGATCAGGCAGCTCATCTGCAAGAGGTAGAGAGCCCAGGCATGGGTAGGGAGAGCCAGGAGGCCAGCTGGGGTATGGATATGGCAAAACAGAGGGCACAGGGGACAGAAGGAAGGTTGACATGTATATGACTGCCTTCAAAGGAGGCCAGCCCTCCACATCCTGGATGCCACGGTGCCCAAGCACTGGTGCTGAAGCTGTGGGGCTCAGAAGATTCAGGAAGGGCAAATCAGTCAGTCACAGCCATTCCCCAGCTTTGGTTTTCTTCCAGGTGGCCTCGTTTACTTCTGGACTAACGTTTTTTTTCCAAGTAGAGGCAGTTACTGACACAACGTTGTCTGATGTTCAGGGAGTTGTGAGTGCTGATGATGACAGTGGGGGGCTGCTGGCCTGGCACCTGCTGCAGTAGCATCTGGTATCTAGACCTGAAAAAGGGTAACATGACCCAGCAAGAGGAAGCTGCCATTATCATAAAGACACAGTTAGTTTCCCTGGACTACTTTTCTCTATTTTTCTTTTCTTGTCAATCTGTTGTTAGATTAAACTCTCCCCTGATGATTGAATGTCATGATCACAGGCAAGAGAAATATTTGATGGTTTGGTTGATTGTGGTATACATGACACAAACTTTGTCTTTCCAAACTTATTTTTGCAATTACTAACAGTCCAGGTGATACTGAGGGAGAATTGTTAGCCCAGTACTTTGCCCTCACTCCTCGCCATTAGGGTTTCTATAATTCCCATATTCACTTTGACATGTACTTTTCTGAGTCATGCTAGGGTGGGAAATGTCTTATACTGAAATACAAAGAGACCATTAGGACTTCTGAACCTATTCTCAACCTCAGTCCTTATCTAAAATGAGATCCAACTTAGGGATTTTAAAGCTCAACAACAACAACAAAATCAGGAAAAAGTGTTACAAATTCTCCTTCCAGAGTTCATTTTCATTTAAGGCTGCTAAAATGAAGCTATTCTTGGTTAATGTTCAGATTTAGTCAGATGGACAGTGCTCTGGGTTACATAAGTGGTAACAGAAATGTCAAGGAGGGCATTTGGTTGAAAGGACTTTCTTCCTATCTTCTTGTTTCCGCCTTGATTATACACACAGCACCCTGTTGCTTGCTCATTTACACAAGAGGAAGAGTTGCTAATCTGCTCTCCAGAGCCTGACCTTCATCGGGTAAGGGCACAGCGTTGAACAGTGATAGGCAGCTGCAAGCACCTCGTCTTCCACTCGCTGTTGCTGACTGAGGAAGGACCAGCCTGCAAGGGCAGACCTGTGTCTCCTTGTCCGCTTCTTGCTCTATGAACTCTTGTTCTTGTGTGGGAATCAGGACAGTCAGGACCTTCCCCGTTAGGAAGAAGCTCTTTGGCTCCCCTGTGGCCTTCAGCCTAAGCCACATGCTAGGTTTCAAATTAACCAGAGACACTTTTCACAGGGCAAGTGGGGTAGTATTGTTGTAATTGCTGAGATGTTAATAAATATGGTTAGTATTCTTCGCTTGGCTACTGATCTTTGCAGATACAATTTTTTTTCAGAAGGGAGCATGAGTCTTAGGATTTAGACACCAATTTTTCTACCTTGACTATTTATTAGAATTCTCCTACAGTGGTTGAATATTCACTCAAAATCACTTTGTGGCCCTTAGATCCTGTGCAATTCTGTCCTCTGTACTCTGAGTAAAATCTATACTCTGCATTATAAAAAGTCTCAGATATTTTCTACCACTTTAGCTTTAGGCTGGCAAAGACCGAAGGGAGGGGTGGTCCATTTCCACTTAGAGCTTCACCTGTAGCTGGATGCATTATTCCTAAATGATTTGTGGAAATGTGGGTTTTAGTCTATGATGAGACTGTAAGAACCTAGTTCATTCCAAAGGCTTCATTTAGATGTTCACCATCTTTGCCAACTTAGAAATGAGGTCTACCCCACCACTGGGAAGTTTCCAGAGCATGAAAATCTTAGAGGTGATCTTGTCAACATCCCACCCAACTCAGCCAATAAGCACATACTGAAATTGTGACCAAAAATTTGCCCATTTACACAAGAGGAAGAGAACCTATTTTCCCCAATCTAAGAGATTCCATAGTTTCTCATTACTTACCCCAAGAGACTCCCACAATCTTTAAAATCAAAATAGTGCTTCCTCCTAGGGTAGATCTCTTGTTTTAGTTTTCTCTCTCTTTTATCTAACAGTTTCTCTCCAGTTGATAGGCCTTCATTTATTGGAAAATCAGTGATTAAGCCATTCCTTGTCTTTCTTTTCTCTAGAAAAGATACAGATTCTGTTCATCCTAAGTATGTACAGGGCCATTAAAAATCAGTCTTGTGGGCCAGGCACAGTGGCTCACACCAGTAATCCCAGCACTTTGGGGGGTCAAGGTGGGTGGATCACCTGACGTCAGGAGCTTGAGACTAGCCTGGCCAACATGTTGAAACCCTGTGTCTACTAAAAATGCAAAAAATTAGCTGGGTGTGGTGGTGCACGCCTGTAATCCCAGCTGCTCAGGAGGTGGGGACAGAAGAATCCCTTGAACCCAGGAGGCAGAGGTTGTAGTGAGCCAAGACTGCACCATTGCACTCCAGCCTGGGCGACAGAGTGAGACTTCAGGGGAAAAAAAAGAAAAAAAATCACTCTTGTGTATCCCTTTTCCCTAAGAGAGCCATATCTAAACTACTCCAGATAGATGATAATCTCTGCTTCCTGAAAGGCCTTCAACCAAAACAATGCCAACATTTTCTAGGGGTAACTCACCAGGAATTAACGTTCTCAGTGCTAAAAAGTCCTTTCTGTTTTCTTGCTCTAGGTAAAGCTCCTTTTCCTCTTCTACTCTGGAAACAGGGAGTAACTGAGCATTGTTTGCTGTAAAAATAACCTCCATATATTGTATATATTCTTTTTTCAAAGTGGCTAAATTACCCTCAAAGTATTGCTTTCTATAAAAGCCCCATAGTAGATCCAGCTAAAAGAGGAAGGTTAAACAGAATGTGTGAGCATAGTGATTATTTTAGCAATTAGAAATTATTCTGGTTTATAAATGCCCTTTCCTTATATATGGTTGCAAATGGTCCTTTTATCCTTCATCTTCCTGTCCTAGCTTCCCCACCATCAAAACCATTATCCCAAAACCTAACTATTCTGCCTAGAGTATTGGTTATCGAGTTAAATTGTTGGTTTTTCCATATGACCTATCTCTCATTCTCCTGCTGACTTCACTAAAGTGGGTTGTTTGTTTTCCTGAAGAGCCGAAGCTGGGCCTTGTGCATCTTCATGTACTTAGGCCATGCAAAGGGAAGAGAACCTACTCCATATATATTCACTGGTCAAAAACACAAATGAACAGATGAATGAGTCAGAAACACCTGCATACAACCTCTAGATTAGTCAAAAATGCCTAAATAACACCACTGGATTGTGTTCAACTCAACCAGATAATAATTATTTTAACAGCTACCAATGTTGAGCTCCCCCACCAGACTTGTTGCTTTACCTATAATATGTCCTTCAGCTTACAACCCTCCTATGAGGTAAGGGGTTAAGGGAGAGGATTAGCAGAGGTTGAAAGACTGACTGTAATGTCCCCATCCTTTAGTGTCACCCTGGTCTTGCCCTCCTTCTCGCTTCCCTGTCTTTAATCACTGAGGTCCTGCAGTCCAGGAAGATTTCTGTAGTCCTCACAGGCAGCATTCAATGCACCAACACTGAGGAGGTCAGCTAGCTGGCCTTGCACGAATCCTTCCTCTTCCATCTCTTTGTCCTGGGCCACAGGAGTGTGTAGTCTGGTTCCCATGTGCCACCTGCTGGTCTCCTGAGTCACTGCTTCTAAAGTGCCTGAGTAGTGCCAAGCAGTGGCTGAAGAAAGGGAAGGAGCAGCCTTTTCACAGCATATGCACGAAGTGACCCAGATGTCTAGACTGGGGAGTGAATTAGTTCATTCTGACTGCACGTCAGCAGTGGAGACTAGGAACCTGAGGCACTGAGGAAAGAGGTTTCTCCCAAAGCCATAATCTGTGTTTAGAAAATTCTTAGTCAAAGCATTCTTTAGCCATGCAATCCACCAAACATCCAAAAACAAATGTTTAAAACAGAAAGCAAAAGTCTCTGTGCTCATATCATAATAAATACATGTACAAGATGAATGGGTCAGATAAAACAAGAAAGGGTTATTCGGGTATTTGGTAAACCTATGGCAGTCTCTCTGGAATCAAATAACGAGAGGAGGGAGGAAGGAAGAGAAGGAAGGAAGGAGAGAAAAATATACACCTTCACCAGAAAAATATTGCTTAATATACATGTAATTATTCCTAAACACTCTCCAGCTGAAAATGTTCAGGATTTTTTTTTTTTTACTTGAACTAGCCTTTCTGGAAATTTATACAAAAATGGTAAAATCATAAAAATCATTGATTATAAGCTTACTAAAAATTAGATGCAACCACAAAGATACAAGGTGGATACTTATAGAGACAGCAGTATTGATTCGCTAGCAACAACTCTTGGTTCATAGCTATGATCCAATGAGCTTCTTTGGTGGCATCCCAAGGGTGAATTATGGCCTCAGTCAGTTGAGTTTCTGAGCGAACATTTATATGAATGATTCTGTATACAGAGGTCTTTCGTGTCTCCTCCCATATAGTCTTCCTCTAGATCACTAAATAACACTTCTGAATTTCCAGAGACATGCGTCTTTATTTCAGCCTGGCGCAGTGGCTCATGTCTGTAATCACAGTACTTTGGGAGGGTGAGGTGGGCAGATCATGAGGTCAGGAGATCAAGACCATCCTGGCCAACATGGTGAAACCCAGTCTCTACTAAAAATACAAAAGTTAGCTGGGCGTGGTGGCACGTGCTTGTAATCCCAGCTACTTGGGAGGCTGAGGCAGGAGAATCGCTTGAACCAGGGAGTCGGAGGTTGCAGTGAGCCCAGATCATGCCACTGCACTCCAGCCTGGCGATAGAGCAAGGATCTGTCTTTAAAAAAAAAGTCTTTATTTCTCACACACTTTGATACCTGCCAAATGTTACCTTTGTGTAAAATAACTTCCCTCCTGAATATCTTCCCCTACTCTGTTTTCTTGAGCCTGAGGCTCAAAAATTTATACACGGAAGCCATGTCAATGAGTAATTACAGAATTCTTTTCATTTCTTCCTCAAAGGCCAGAAGAATACCGAGGAAGACAATCCCTCCCCATCCTCCTTTTGCCTGAGTTTCTGCTTAAACGCAGGCCTGAGCAAAGTAGAAAACTAAGGGCCCTCAGGCAGAAACCTCATAAGTGCTGTATTTAAGGATCTGAGCAGGAAATAAAGATTTTAACTTTTTTCTTGGCATTGTGCTTGGCCCTCTGGTTTCTCCTAAGGGCAAGCCCATTTCCTCTGTATCTCAGAGTCTCTGTTTTGTTTTGTTTTTTATATTATTTTTATTATTTTTTGAGACAGAGTATTGCTCTATTGCTCAGGCCGGAGTGCAGTGGTGCAATCTCAGCTCACTGCAACCTCTGCCTCCTGGGTTCAAGCGGTTCTCATGCCTCAGCCTCCCAACTAGCTGGAATTACAGGCTTGCACCACCGTGCCTGGCTAATTTTTGTATTTTTAGTAGAGACGGGGTTTCACCAGTTGGCCAGGCTGGTTTCGAACTCCTGACCTCAGATGAGCCACCCGCCTCAGCCTTCCAAAGTGCTGGGATTACAGGCCACTGCACCCAGCCAGATTATCTGTTTTTAAAATGAGGCCAGAAATTTTGGAATCGGAATGTTAATAATATTATGTAATGATGGTTAATATGCACTGAGTGATGACTATGTGCTATACACTGTGCTAAACATTAACAATGGGTTGTCTCATTTAGTGCTCATAAAACCCTATGAGATAGGTAAGAACTCTTATTATCCCCATGTTATGGGTAATCATAGATGAACTACAGTGGATTAAATTACCTTGCTTATTGTCTCTTTAACATGCAATTCCTTCAACATAAGTAAACACCTACCATGTGCTAGCCAATAAACTGGATGTTGGGAACTCAGGACTAAACACAAACATAATCCTCACTTTTGAGGTTTGCACAGGCTGTAGGGAGCCCATGAAGGTAAACTTACAGGACCAGGAAGGCTTTGCAGAGGTTTCAAAAAGTGTATTTCCAATGGAGTGGGGGCTCCTGGAAGGGAGTGGAAAATCTCTGGGGGTGGGGAGTACGGGGTTTCATGGAAGTTCTTAAGATAAGCTGTGCTTTAGGGGAATCTTCAGCAGAAGGAAGAAATGAAGTTCGGATTCCTGGTGATCAGAAGGCCTTCGAGATTTTCCATTTTCAGAGGACTCTGAGACCCTGGGTTGAGAGTCCTGACCTGCCACAGTGTACATATTCCTATTAATGACAGGGTAAGGCCAATGAGAGGGTCCCCACCATGTGGCCTCGAACCTCCCATTCATCCCCCAAAATCCAGAAGGAGCAGTCAGGAGAAGGAACCAGCTAGCCTTATATTTGTGAAAAAGAAGTGATTAGCAAGTAGCCCTCTATGGTTTCTACATAAACTCATATCTCAAAAGGTATTTAAATACTTAATGAAAGGATTTCCTCTACCTAGTTTTAGTCCTGCTTATTGATTGATTCCCTTCTAATGACTGGGCTTTTCTACGTTTGAGCTAAGTTTTCTCTGGGAAGGGAGGTCATCTGAGTGCCTTAGGATGTCATGTCCTTCTCGGCAAGTACAAGAAACAGGTTTGAAGAAGCCTGGAGGACATTCACCAGTGATCTGGTCTGGGAAGTGGTGGTTAGGCCACAGCAGAAGGGGACCAATTACTGCCATGCACCATCTGGGGGCCACACACTCTTCTGGGTGCTTTATATTTGTGACCTCATGTCAGGTGGACAATGACCTAGCCAAGGTGGCTCTCATAATCCTTCAGTCACAGCTCAGAGAATGGAGTGACTGCACAAAAGACCCAGTGGTGACTGGCAGAACCGGTATTGTGAATCAGCTCTCTTTGAGCCTGGGATTATATTCTTCTGGAAATGCCTCTCTTTACCCAGGCCAGGCAGTTCCCAAACAATTCCCCAAAAGATTCCAGATTTAGCCGGGCGCGGTGGCTCACCCCTGTAATCCCAGCACTTTGGGAGGCCGAGACAGGCGGATCACGAGGTCAGGAGATCGAGACCAACCTGGCTAACACGGTGAAAACCCATCTCTACTAAAAATACAAAAAAACTAGCCAGGCGTAGTGGCGGGCACTTGTAGTCCCAGCTACTCGGGAGGCTGAGACAGGAGAATGGCGTGAACCCGGGAGGCGGAGCTTGCAGTGTGCCAAGATTGTGCCACCGCACTCCAGCCTGGGCGACTGAGCAAGACTGCATCTCAAAAAAAAGAAAAAAAAAAGATTCCAGATTTGTGAGCAGAGATTGGTTGACTAAAACATGTTCCCCCTACAGTAAAAACAACTCCAAGTGCATGCCTTAATGACAGTGCTTCCACAGTGTCCCCACTGTACCTGGGGACAACATACTATCCACAACGGATAGTATGTACTGAATACCTACTTTGTGCAAGGCACTAAGCTGACAACTCTGTATACAAGAGCTCATTTAATCTTATTATCCCTATTTTATACAAGGTTAACTAACTTGCCCAAAATCACAGCCAGAACCGGGACTTGAACCCAAATCACTCAACTCCAGAATCTCATGCTTCATGACCATTTTCCTAACCACTGTTTTTCACTGCCTCTCCCTGAGGGAAATAAATCAGTGGGCCCTGGTATCTGAGAAACGCCACCATGAGACAACCAACCTCAGCACTTTGTGGATTTCCCTCATTCTAATTTCCAGTTCCTGTTTCTGTCACCTGTGTGAGTGGTAATGGCCTGAAGCACTGGTATTAGTAAGACAGGTCCCCCACCCCATAAGCAATCTTGAGGGCTGTGACAAACTATAGATTGTTGAGCACTTTGAATTGGAACACATGAAATTGGTTGGATTTGTAATCAGATGAGAGAAAGCAGAGGCTTTAGGAAGGCCCACTTTTCCCCGTAGCCCCTCCTCATGGCCCTGAGGCATCATCAACTCTTCACAGAAAGGATATAAATGCTGGAGTTGGGCAGACCTCAGTTCAAGCCCTGGCTCCACTCTGGGCCAGCTGAGGGACTTTGGCCAGGTAACTTAATCTCCCTGAGCCTTAGTCTCCTCATGTGTAAAGTACGTGTGCACCAGTAGCTAGCAGAGGGCTGGGAACATGGATGGAGATGATCCACAGGAAGCACCTGGCACATGGGAAAGGATCAAGTACATGTTTGTTCAAAATAAAACTGAG
This sequence comes from Piliocolobus tephrosceles, assembly GCF_002776525.5. Taxonomy (NCBI): domain Eukaryota; kingdom Metazoa; phylum Chordata; class Mammalia; order Primates; family Cercopithecidae; genus Piliocolobus; species Piliocolobus tephrosceles. The sequence goes on from NC_045438.1 coordinate 84,407,278, forward strand.
AATATGGTTTTGGGTCCATCGCAGATTCCCCAGTCACCAGACTGTCAACATCTGCCCCGATGCTGCATGTGGGATCCTCCAGATCCTGCACTGGCGTTGCATTCCTGTGTCTGGCAGGACAGGTGGATTTTTCTAGCCACCTCAGGAGAGAACATTTGCCACCACAGATGCAAACCCTGGAAGCCAGTGCAAGCTGCTTGCTACAGCACTGGTGTGGCCAGGCCCCTGCTCTGCCAGAACTTGCTTCTAGTGAGAAACCTCATTTCTCACCCCTCGGTCAGGTGGACTGTGGTGGGAGAAAGAGGTTGGGAGCAGAAAAGGTGATGGCTCTGGGTTCAGGGTTGATGACTTCAGATCCCACAGGGGTTCAAATGCCTTCAGATTTATAGGCCCATAACAGCAGAAAGCTGCCTCCTGGCTGAGCCTGGCGCTGCTTTGGGGCCCAGAGGGCTCCTGGCCGATACTGTTTGTGAACCTCTTTATCTCTCTAATGCCATGTTCTCTAAATCTTGGTATTAGAATGATGAGAAAGGGCAGATGAGAAAGGGCAGATTCATGCCCTGGTTACACTGACAACGAAATTCATTGAAATCAAATTTCTCCTAAGCATGCTAACAACATCCCGGCTGGTGCCTGCCTCGGCTGTAGGTCTGGGTTTGTTTGGTTTCTACAACAATTTTTCTTTTTAATGTCATTATTTTTATTATTTCGCCTAATGTTTTTATAATGTGCTTACTGTGGAGGTTGTTCCACAGAGCCTGCCAGCTCTCTGGGGATAGGGTGGGCCACGCTTGGTAACCCCAAAGGTTGCTGTTTTGCACATCCCTCCAATCACTGAAGGAAACGGAGTCTTCACCCTCCCCACTTCCCTAGACCTATCCTAACAAGGAATCAAAAACTAACCATAGAATTACTAAACTGTTCAACCCCAGTCTGAGCAGAGCTCCAATATTAACTAATGAACCCAACCGACCCTCCCCTTCTTCCACCCACCTTTTATTCTCCCAGTTAAACATTTCTGGTTGCATCAGTCCTTCTTTCTATGCCATGGCTTCTGGCTCCACTTTTGCCATCCTGCCCTGGAACATCATCCCCTGCACTATTTGCCCATATCCCTCTTAAATGTGACGTTGATTAAGGGATGAACAAATGATACCACATCCATATTTCTGGAACATTAAGCATTTTAAAAATAATTTTGGAGAGGTGTCAATGATGTATCCTTAAGTGAAGAAAGATGGAGAAAATGGGTTTGTCCACTTTATGAAAAACCAAAACTCTTAACAAAATTCTTATATGCATGGGGGTTTGTTTTGATATGTTTGTCTCAGCATGAGTAACAGCAAGGAAGGATACACACCAAGTTGTTAACTTGGGTTATCTATTTTGGGGGATGTTAGAACAAGGAATTTTTTTTTAATATACCTATAATGTTTCATTAGCTGCAGTTAACTCTTGTTACTCTGATTGATTGATTGATTGATTGATTGATTTTTTTTGAGACAGCGTCTTACTCTGTCACCCAGTCTGGAGTGCAGTGGCACAATCTCAGCTTACCAGAACCTCAGCCTCCTGGGGCCAAGCGATCCTCCCATCTTAGCCTCCCAAGTAGATGGGACTACAGGTGTGCCATCATACCTGGCTAAATTTTTTTGGTATTTTTTGTAGAGATGGGGTTTCACCATATTGCCCAGGCTGGTCTCAAACTCCTAGGCTTGAGCAATCCACTCACCCCAGCCTCCCAAAGTGCTGGAATTACAAGTGTGAGCCACCACGCCTGGCCTCTGATAATTTTTAAGGAGGAATTTAAAATTGTTTTCAATCCATCAATAATCAATCAATCAATAACATGTTTTTATTTTTATCTTCAATGTGATAGACACTCAGAGTCCTGCAGAAGTGGGGATCTGTGCAGGGCCTCTATTCATGCAGCCTAATTTGCATCATCTTCTTCGTTAACTCATGGTAGAGCCGACATCTACTAAAAGTCCTTTGTTGTTTTCCCTAGAACTGCTACAAAGAAAAGTCTCTCCTCCTATCCTATATACTTTTGAAGCAGATTTTTATTTACCCAAGTACAGGACCTTAAGTTTCTTATTAAATTTTTTTCTGTTGGTTTTGGCTTTTTGTTCCAGTTGTCAAGATCTTTTTAAAATCTGCTCTTCTTATCTAGCCTGTTAGCTGTCCTGCCCAGCTTTGTGCCAACTGCAAATTTGATCAGCGGGTCTCTTAAGTCTTGATCCAAGTCCCTGATGAAAATGGTCAACAGGACAGAGCCAAGGATACAGTCTTATACTGCGCATTTTCAATAAATAAATACAAATATTTTTTATTTGTCTTTCAATGTGTTCCTTTCATTGTGTACAAGGTTCCTAATAAACAAAGAGGTTTGCGCTGGGCAAATCAATAACCATCACCATTATCTGACCTAGTGATAATAACAGTAAACACTAATCACAATCCGACCTGAGCCAACCTAGAAGCACAGCAGCATTAGTCAGAGCAATGGAACATATGGCTGTGTCCACATCTGCTCTGAGGCATCCAGATGGAAGAGGAGGTAGGCCAGGGGACGGGGGTGAGTGAACAGTGGGGTAGGAAGGAGAGAGGAGGGAGCAGACAGGTGAAGGCTGACAGGGGAGCGGGGCAGGGACTAGGCTCCCAAATCAATCTCCATGATTGTGTGGTTAATGTGCAAACAACACACAACAGCTGCTGGTGGCTCCCATCCGTGACAGTACAACTGTATGACAAATACTTCCTGTCACACTTAAAGAACTGTGTCTTCTGCTTTTTGGTTAATGGACCTTTGACGCGCCTACTCAAATCACTTCTTCATAGGCCTTACAAGTCTTTGTCACAAATATATGCTAACGTTTTTCTTCTCTATGTGGCTGTTTCCTTTGAGCTATCACCAAGCATGGGTCCTATGCTACCCTAATCCTCTCCAACTCTCCTCCACAGCCCCCCAGAAGCTGGCACACTCCTGACTTATACATCTCCCTACATAAAAAAAATACTCACATAACTGATAAAAGATGCAAATTCAAGCACAGTTCTTGCTTAAAGCAACATTTAACCCTCTCTGTGCCTTGGTTTCAGAACTGAAAAAGGAAAATCATGACTGTAGCTTTTTTGTAAGACTAAATAATATAGCATGCGGCAAAGAAGTAGATGCAACTAAGTATTAGCTGAATCTCAGTCCATACCTGCAGAAGACACGGGCTTGACTTATTCCAAAACTCTGGCTTTGATTATTTATAAACATGGGCAGAGTTAGCAAATGGGTTTTGCAATCTTCAGTGTTTTGCCAATCACCTTTCTTGGCCTCCTGAGAACATGTTGAGGACCTTTTACAGTATTCTCACATTTGCACTGATTCTTTCATTCACTCAACATTTGCTGTCAACTCTGTGCAACCCTGGGCTGAGCCCCAGGCATACAAAGATGATTGAGGCAAGATCCTGGCACTAAAGTATCTCACGGTCTAGTGCCCATCACCCATAGTAACAAACACCCACCCACCCACCCACACACACACACACACACACACACCCACACCACCCAGCAGCAACATCACCAGCAGCAAAAGTTCACATACCAGACTCTTACTATAAGCAATTATACTCTGATGCTTTATGTTCTATTTTACTTTTTTAAATTGACTTCACTACCCACTAATGGGATGTTGACCCACAGTTTTAAAAGTTCCATTTTGAGGTTGGATATGTGTGTTAAGTTCTATTATCATTTGCTAGACTGCTATGGGAATGCCAAAAAAGAGCTCCCAGGCCCGCCTAAGAGAATCAGCAGACCTAACACTGAAGCTGGAAGGATAGTCAGGTGTGCACAGGGCATTTGATATTCCCAGAAGAGGAAACACCAAGAACAGTGCATGGAGGAATCAAAGCATGGCTGTTCAAGGAATTCTTTTTTTTTTTTTTTTTTTTGAGATGGAGTTTTGCTCTTTTTGTCCAGGCTGGAGTGCAATGGCGTGATCTCGGTTCACTGCAACCTCCCACTCCTGGGTTCAAGGGATTCTCCTGTCTCGGCCTCCCAAGTAGCTGGAATTACAGGCACACACCACCACGCCCAGCTAATTTTTGTAGTTTTAGTAGAGACAGGGTTTCATCATATTGACCAGGCTGGTCTCGAACTCCTGACCTCAGGTGATCTACCCACCTCGGCCTCCCAAAGTGCTGGGATTACAGGTGTGAGCCACCTCACCTGGTCAACTGTTCATAGAATTCTAAGAAGTTTTGAATGGTTAGAACACAGGGAACTTCAAGGGAAATGGAGGAAATATGAGGCTTTAGAGATAAGCAGAGATTTTTTGTTTGAAGTAAAGATTAAAGAGCCAACGACCAAATACCCAGGGGAAAAGATTTTTACTGCCAAGCAGGAAACTCAATCCAGCACAGAGTCTAGGCTCTGGGAAAAGAGGTTTCAGGAGAAGAAGAAACAGGATAGGTTTTTTTAAAGCCAAGAGACCACAGCTTATATTTAACAAGTAAACTCTCTTGAGTATTGCTGATTGGTTGGAGGCATCTTGGTGTGTGGATTTGGTAAGCTCTGGGCTGGGTGGAGAGGTGTGCTATGTACCAGAGCACCCACCTCAGGATTGTGGCACCCAGAGTTTCTTTTAGCAGAAGTCATGTCTGCACCACTGGCAGCTGACCCAGCAGCCCAGCTGCATCTGTCAGAAATCAGATCATGAAGAAATCTGTGGCCTGCTAGACAGTATGAATGTTGTCGGCCACGGAGGCCAGTGGAAGATTTAAAGTAAGAGGGTACCTAAAAATTGGTAGAAGCGTCATTATCACAGCAGAGTAGCAGATAAGATTGGAAGGAAGAATTAACTGGAGGAACACAAACCAGAACAACAGCTAAGGCTAGTAGTTCAGGAGATGGTGATGGTGGGCTGAAAGAGAAAAGAGCTGATGAGGATGAAAAGGAAAGGCTGGATTAGGAAATGGAAAATTGGAGAATCAATATGATCCAGGGGCTGATTCAATGTAACAGGTGAGACAGAGGGAAAATCCAGGATGATGCATCAGGTTACTAACTTGGGTGACGAGAAGATTGTGGAAACTCCCAAAGAGAAAATTTGGGGTGTCTGGGGAGAGAACAGGAGGATCAGGTCAGCACAGACACTGCTGGAATACCCAGATTTGTCTCCCGTGTATTACCATGAGCAGAGAAATCTCCCATTTACAATGTTCATGAACCCAGGAATTAGAGAGCTACACCTCTCTCCCAGATACCTAAGGAATCATCATTAGGATCAGAGCCGGGAGGAAGGGGAAGTGTCTGCCTGCTGGTATGCATGGCATGAAGGCTGTCTCTACCATCAAGAAAGCAGACTTTCTCCCATAGACACCAAATACAGTGGGGACTCATGGAGCCACAGAGCAACTCCTCCCTTTAGTTGGGCATCGAGCTGGATGAAGAGAGGTGGAAGGAAGCATTTGTCAGCTCTGTCTCCAGAAACACTCGCTGGACATCTCTGTCTGGAAACCCAAGTATGCATTGCCCAGTCACTATTTCAGCTGCTCCTCAGACCCGAGGTTGGAGGAATGATATCTGTAGTGGATTGAATTGTGTCTCCAAAAGGATATATCCAAGTCCTAATCTCTGGTACCTGTGAGTAAGACTTTATTTGAAAATAAGGTCTTTGTAAATATAATTAAGATTAAGAGAGATGAGATCATCCTAGATTTAGTGGAAGTTCTAAACCCAATGACTGGTGTCTTTGAAAGAGAAAGGAGAGGGACATTTGAGACACAGAGATACAGGGAGAAGGTGGCCATGAGAAGATGGAGGCAGAGACTATAGTTATACAGGTGCAAGCCAAGGAACACCAATGGTGGCCAGCACCCAGCAGATGCTTGGAGAATGGCATGGAATGAATTCTCCTTCTGGGCATCCACAAAAGAACCAACCCTGCTGACATCTTGATTTTGGACTTCTTGCCTCCAGAACTATGAAAGAATAAGTTTCTGTTGTTTGAAACCCCTGTTTGTGGTAATTTGTTATAGTAGCCCTAGGAAACTGAGACAATATCCCATTTAGTTGCTTTTATGGCACTTGAGTACAGGAAACCTAGTGACCATCTCAGAAGTAATCACTTCTCTCTGGTGGCTTGTCTCTTCTCCCCCGCCCATTCCCCTCAGAGAGACATCTTCTCAACCAGCTGTTTTCCATCTTTTCTTTATTCTTTTTCTACAACAGAAGCTGTTCTTCCCAGTTTAGATGCTATTCTGAACTCAGGGTAACAGCCAATTAAGCAGGTCTTTACTGAAGTCTTGCAGTACACCAGATGCGAAAGGTGCCCAGTAGATCCCAAGTGGGACAAGGAGCAGAAAAAGCACACTTTTCTCAGGCATTTAGTAAGAAAATCCTTTCCTATTTTATGTTTTTTATTTGTACTATCCAGAGCAATATTACACTCCAGGGCAATAATTCTTATATTTCAGAAACATCAAAAAATAGCTTATCCTTAAGAAAAGGTTGGAGAGCTCACCCTATTCTAAGGCTTGGCCTGAGCCTGTAGATCATAGAGGGTTCCATGATCTTAGGAAGTCACCCAGGACTTCTCATTTCCACTTGAAGACCTAACACTGTACCAAAGCAAGTGTTTCCCCAGATTGCCCAAATACATGAACTGACGCTGTAGTGTGATGTTGAAGTTGCAAATTTTGGTGAGCCCTGGAATTAAAATGTGTCTTCCTTTCTGGAAATTTTAAAAAATAAATGAAAGGACTAGCCATACCCACATATGGTTCTGGCCTAGTCATTTAACCTCGGTTTGGCTCAGTTTGCTTATTTATGCATTAAACGGAGATTGTGAAAGGACATCTTATGAATTAATTAACAATTGAAAGGGGCTTTAAAAGTGCTATGCAAATGATAAGCATCATTGTTAGGCCCATGGGAACCTGAGACAAAGCAAGGAGCCAAACTCCAAATTGAGGATTATCACCAAGAAGCAAATGTCAGCACTTCGGAATGTGAAAGAACGATTAATATTGGTTACAATGATGTCAGTTTTTTCTAATCCAGACAGAGAGGTGAGAAACTGTTAAATGTGGATTCAGTTGGAAAACCCATACAAGCCCAGATGCTCTGTAAGTGATTACACTTCAGCAAACGCCTGCACATTAAAACAAAATCAAAAGATCGAAGCAAACTGGAACTGGAGAAGACGCAGGTGCATAAAACAAATGCTGTCAGCATATGTGTGAGCACAAACAATTCATTGTGCCCACATAAGTCATATGATTGGCATTTGCAGATGTCTACATATATTTAGTTCAAATATTGCAAAAATAAAACCTCTTGAACCCACCTAATTTTAATATCACACTCATTAGAGAGATAAAACCTCTCTCAAACCATTAGCCCATGGAAGTTCTCCAGGCAAATCAGCTTAGTTTTCTGTTTTCTATTTCTCAGCAAATGGACTCTTGGCTTTACAGGGGCCTGAAGCAGCCATTGGTCCTTATAATTATAAACAAAATGTGGTAATTCATCCCTTTAAAAAAGTTATTCAAATTAAGCTATTGAGATGTGGCTGTATTGTCTTCTAAAAGAATAAAAATCTATCTCAATAATAACAACAATAAAAATGAAGAAACAGTTTAAATTTTTTTCCAGTTTAAGCAACTTCTGGCTTCAGTAATTATAGAAGAATGGTTTTGCAGATTGAAAAAGCAGTTGTTAGTGTCCAGGCCTGACTTAACTTTTATTTTCCTGCCTGAATGGCACTTTGAAGCTTCCAGCATCCTATGGTCTTTGGCTTACCAGGCAAAAGCAGAGTTGTCTAGACTGGCAGCTTCTCATTTCCAAATCATCATGATATATGGGTAAGCAACAGCAATCATAGAATTCAGGACTAGGTAATGAATTTCGAGACCAGGAAAAAAAAAAAAAAAAAGGCACTCCAGAAAATCTGTCTTCCAAAATATTTCCTCTGGAAATGAGAACAAATGTGTGATCTTTATATTTCTGTGCTGCCTTTGTTGCTGATAATTCTTGTCCAATTGACTAACCAATTATGGCAAAGAAGCATTCAAGGCTGTCTGGGCAAATAATAATGGTCCTACCGTAATACAAACTACTTGAGTTAACACGGTCCTTGACAGAGCCAAGCTGCTTTTTCCACATCTCTGCTGTTGATTACATGATGAAAATGTTAAATGCTCAAAAATTTGGTGAGCCCCATTTATAGGCATTCATTTTGAAAAAGTATTATCATAATGACAGCTGACCTAGGTGGTCTTTGGGCACAGTGACTCAGCTGCATTTATTTGGCTTCCCCAGGACCTTCCTGGGTACCAAAGTTTAGTTTGTAGGATTCTGTTTCCTTAACAAAAAAAAAAAGTAAGTATGGCAGTTCTCTCTAAAATAAAACAATCTTTTATATTCTTTTCTAGTTCTTTTAAGTGCCTAAAAAGGCAAGAGAAGTGAGACTATCAGAACCTCCTGAAAGGTTAAAATAATTAAGGGAAGTTTCAACAGAAAGGAAAGAAGGTTTTTAAGCCTTGCACTAAATGTAAATTTCTTATATTCCAAAAGAAAAATATCCCAGAAGTTAAATCCTTCATAAAGGCCATCTCAGAAATTCTCAGATCCTAACTTTGGTCCCACGTCCTCATATCTTCAAGAGTAACCTCCTTCTAACTGCACTCCTCTCTGACTACCTTTTGAGAAACCCCTCTCTACTTACGGTATCTACCTCCTCTGCAGCAGCACAGTTCCCAGGTCTGAGATGCTCAGTCTGGAATAAGAACCAGAGGCCTTGAGAATAATAGATCACAATGGCCTGGCACTCTGAAGGCAATTTTCCTTGACCCCTTAGTGGGCCTTACTTAGCCTGCAGCTCTCAATCCCTTGCGGGAGGGAGAGCACGCAGGTAAGTGGGTGCAGGAGTCAGAACAAGTGCTTTTGGGTGCTGGCAGGAGCAAAACTCCACGTGGGCCCACAGCAGCATCTAGGGGAAGTATCCACAATCCCCAAGCCCCAGAGGGCATGTGTTACAGTGCTCTTTTAGCTTTGCCATCTGCAGACAACTCAAGTGTTAAACAGCTCAGTGGGCCTTATGCCTTCTTGCATGAGGCAGTTGCTCTCCACCAGTGAGGGCAGAGGGTTAGTGTGACAGCCCTTAGCGTCCGAACCCATGGAACTCAAGCTCTTGTTTGGCATCCAGGAAAAAATGAGTTTGCACAAATGAACTGAAGGGTGGTAAATACAGAGGATTTTGTTGTCAGTGAAAGCGGCTCTCAGCGGGAAGGGGAGCTGAAAGGGGGATGGAGCAGGAAGGTGATCTTCCAAAGCAATGCTGTCAAGCCGTTCCTCTGAAGTCAAGCTGCTTCTCTCCACATTAAACCGCATTCTCTGATGTTCAGCTGCTTCTCCTCTCTCCCCTTCTCTGCTCTCTGCCAGTGGAGCCTGGGGTTGTTGTGGGTACAGGAGCAGGGCAGGGAGGGCCAGGGGTGGTTTTGGAAAAGGCAACATTTGAGGAAGAAAATGGGGATGTGAAGTTCTTGCTTTGGGCCATGGTTCCAGGCTTGAGGGTGGGGCCTTCACCAGGGACCCTGCCCTTTCCTGCCCAGAATTTCTCTGCTAACCCTATCAACTCCATGTCCCAAGGGGTGTGTTCTGGTTTTGACACTTAAGTCCTGCAGTGGAACACTAGATGGATATAGGCTCTTGATTTAGTCATCTTTAAGAGGTAAGCTGAAGACACACCTATCCCTGTTGTCCAGCATTCTCAGAAAGCTGCAATGATCTAAACCAATGGTGGATAAGACAAATATTTTCCTAACTCAGTCTTAACTAACAATAAAAGCAGAACCATATTATTGTTCAAAGCAGTGTAATTTTTTTCCTTTATCTGTCCTTCCATAAGCCTTACCCCAACTTATAAATTGCATTCATTGAGTTTTCCTGGTATGAGAAATTGCCCTATTAAAAATCAGATATCTCTTTAAAATCTTTAGTCACACATAGACCCTGATGAATGTTTCCTTTATTCATTCATCCAACAGATATTCGTTCACTGCCCACAGGCACCTTGCTAGGCATTCAGAGACAATGGTGTGTAAAACCCCACACAGTCCCTTGCCTTTATTAGAGCATAATTTACAGGGGCACAATCTATTTTTTTTTTTTCAGCAAGGGGCATCCTCTTCCCCATCCTATGGACAGAAAAGATTGAAGATCTTTCTCCTAGTTACATTTGTTAGAAGTCCACAGAGAAAGCACTCCCTAAATGAGTTGTCATTTTATCATTGATTTAGACCAGGTTGCCTTTATCCTGAGTGCTTTTGGTACAGAATTGCTGTAACACAAGGCAATGAAATAGCAAGTCCTAAGAGGGCTTTTCAAATTGTTCTGATTCTATAATGAAATAATCAGAGTGTGAAAGCTCAGAGCTTAGAGATTATCTACCCACCTCCCACCCTCCACACACACATATGCACCCATTTCACAGATGAAATATCCCTCAAGGCTGAGGGAGAAAGGTGTGTCATGTCTTGTCTAAAGCTAAACAAGTCGTTAGCAGAAGAAGCAGAACAAGCTGGGTCAGCTGCCTGCTAGTTCTAGACTCTCTCCACCACATCCTGCCACCTTACAAGGAACATTTGGCTTCTAGAATCTGACTACTAGCTGTTCTGCTGCAGCTGCTAGTCACCATCGGCCAACGAGAGGGTAATTTGATATTCTCTGCATTGCCCTCTTTCTAATTCTACTCACATTCAGAAACAGAATCTAATAAATATGGCACTCACTGTCTCACAACTCCTCCTATGATGGGAACCAGCATTCCTTTTCCAGAGGAAAATGCAAACATGTATACAAGCTGAACAACAGGAAGAAAAATCACTTACATGTCGGCACTGGAGAACATCTACATGTTTCATTAAATTGAAAACCAGATTCATTCTGAAATTACCTAAGAAAAAATTAAGAAGAATAGCAAAAAGACAATGTCAGCAAGTTCTCAGAAAATATATTTTTCTTTATTAGCAGGTGAGGATAGTGACATATAAACTGGGTCTACCCTGCTGTAAGATATACGTCATCCAAGCTTATAGAAGTTGACACTCTAATTTTTTCTCCATGTAACTCTTAATTCATTAACTAAAATGAGAAAACATGGTTTGGTCATCATATGTTTACATTTTTTTACAGATTTATACAATTAGTCCCCATATTTTGAAATAGAGAAAGTGTAAATCAGGTACAAACAATACAGTCAGCATAAGTGTTCCCCATTAGGAAATAATTTGTGGAGGAAAAAAAGAATGTTTAGGGTTTGAAAATGTCCTCTAATTCCAATTTTGTGGCTCTAGTTTCATTTTTTCATCTCTGCTTCTTGAATCCTAGTCTTCAGGGGTTAGTGGAGGTTAAAGATCGCTCTCCCTACCAGTCTTGGAACATGTGTGTTTTAACACATTTTAAAGTTTTTATTAGGTGCTCTTTTATTACCTTTACGCTGGAATCCCTGGTGGCCACACTCAATTTTTAATAAGGTGGAAATCCTGTACTGTGATTGTTCAGTGGTTGCATTTAACCAGCAGGCCCATCGCTGAGCCAAAAGGTCGGCTGCTAAGCTCACAGAGGAAGCTGGAGACAAAGCAAGCTGGCTCAGCCTCCCCATTTTAAATGAAGGCCCTTTCATTCTGCTGCTCATTCAGAATCAAAAAGGTTTCAAAGCTCATTCACCACCATGGGAGAAGGGGGCATAAAGGAAAGGGTGCATTTTTGCTACTCGATATCAGAAAAACAGAAGCCTGAGCTGCGCACTGGTATGTTAGATACCAGTCTTATAGTATACTATTATTCGGTGGTGGTGTTAAACTTTTGCAATGGAATATGGAGTTTTATTCATAAAAATAAACAGGTCACTCAGCCAGGAGGCCAAGAAAACCCAGTAATGTGTTTCCTGCTTTAAAGGCACAGTGGGGGCCCCTCTCTGTCCCTACTCTTTATCTCTTTTATATGTGGAACCGTCTGGGTTGAGGGACAGGCACGGAGTTCAGGAGGCCCTCATAGGGATTCTGAAAAATCCCAGTTCTCAGTGTGCCTGCCATCAGAAAGGGAGAAAGGTGGAAATGTTTCTAATAGAGGAAATAATTGGTGAGAGACACAAAACCAGTAAGCTAGAGAGAGAGGCCAGCCGTATTTTGAAGAATTAGGTGTGTGAAGGTGTTGTCGGGGTGAACTTTGGGACAAAATGCCAGTTTTGAGATACAGCTATGTGCATGGGGGTATATGCTGAAACGCATCCCTCACCTCTGAAAAGGATAGTAACTAACTTAGGGTCTATTTTCTTCCAACACTATGCTGCTAACATGTCACTAACAACTGTTTCGGAGGAAAACCAGGATGTGGAACATGTTGTGAATGTAGGCTTTGCCACGGGATAAGTGGGAGTACAATGCCTGAAACTGGCCAAGAGGATTTGGAGGGAGCTAAAGAATATAGATGGATACAAACTCAGAGCTTTTTTTTTTTTTCTTCTTCTTTTTTTCTTTTTTTAGGCAGAGTATCACTTTGTCACCCAGGCTGGAGTGCAGTGGTGCGATCTCAGATCACTGCAACCTCTGCCTCCCAGGTTCAAGCGATTCTCCTGCCTCACCCTCCCGAGTAGCTGGAATTACAGGTGTGCGCCACCATGCCCAGCTAATTTTTTGTATTTTTAGTAAAGATGGAGTTTCACTATGTTTGCCAGGCTGGTCTTGAACTCCTGATCTCAGGAGATCTTCTCACCTTGCCCTCCCAAAGTGCTGGGATTACAGACATGAGCCACCACACCCGGCCAAACTCAGAAGCTTCTTAGCAGGTCTTGTACAAAGTGACAGGGTCCTCCTAAAATCAATGTAGGCTTTAGGGTTAACAGTTTGGGGAACCTAGTTGAGAATCTCACCCCACTGCTGCTCTGTATAGCCATGAGGATGAAAACTCTATCACAAACACATATTGAATGAACTGATGCTCACCTAAACCATTACTAGTTAAGATATAGGGCAATCTTAACTAAAATTGCATAACCATCCGGTTAACCCAATTGTTGGACTTACCTCATGCTAGGGGTTTAAGGTGGTGTTTGGGCTCCCAAACTTCTACTCACTCTCCTTCCTCTCCACTGCTGTGGCCAATAGAGCAGACATGCCCAAACAGACATCTGAACACGAATAGAAATATTGGCCTTATAACAGACTAAGCAACTATCTACACCTCTGCCCAAGGTTTAGGTTTCCTGGGAACAGCTAGATTGGAGAATGTTGTTTGGCTACATATCTCCTACCTCAACTTGAGGACAGACAGACTGATGGGAAAGGGGAAACCTGAGTGATCCCCCTAGTTGTAGGTAGAAAAGCTAGAATAGAAAGTGAAAATCCCTGTCTCCCCTCATCAGTATCATCAATATAGGAAGAGATTGCTTTGGTGTAGAAGGCAAGGAGGAGGTGGCCCTTTTAACTGACAAATGACGCAGAGCCCACTTTATTTATTTATTCATTTGTTTGTTTTTAGAGAGATAGACATGTGTCCATTCTCTCTATGGGAGGAACATACTCCCATCCTTTTATAATTTTCCAAAAGAAATATCAATCTTTGACCATTTGCATTAGCCATTCTTTCACCAAAGGGGAGGAGCAGGGGGGAGATTAGAGAAAGTGTCAGGAAGGGTTGATTCTAATACACTTATATTTGGGAAGATATTCCCCTCCCACAAATCACAGCTGAGTGAAATCTGGGGAGGCCAGCAGAGAACAGAAGGATACTTTTAAGGTTTCAATGCAACTGTAGATGCTGTGGGAGATGCCAAAGAAATAGAAAGAGTTCCTACCTTTGTAGATTAGGACACCAAATTTGCATAAGATTCAACAAGAAAAAATAAATAAAACCGCAAAACAATAATAAAGTTCAAATTGTATGATATTATCCACTTCCATCAGGTGAACTTCCAAAGATGAAGGGGGAGAAATTGGGAGGAAAAGGGAGGTCACAGAACAGCAATTTTCCCTCCCAGGAAATTACTCTCTGCCTGTCTTTAGGGAAGCTCCTGCAGTGCAAGGAGCCCAGTCTCAGCTCATGGACCAGCATCTGGGTACTCCTTGGGAGCACCCATTGAGCCCTAAGTTTCCTGAAGCAAAGTGGTGACAGATAATCAAGCAGTCACTTGATTGGTTTTCTGCAATCCTGGTACCATTGGTGCCCTAGGCTGGCTTGTCAAACACTCCTGCCATCATTCCACCACTCTCATTTACTCTTTCCCTTCTAAAAGCCTTTTCCAACCAAACGAGTGCCTTTTCTGGCCTTGATCATCACCTGACATCTTTTTAACAACTTTGTTGAGGTATAGTTTGCATGCCATAAAATTCACCTGTTTTAAATGTAAAATGTACTGACTTTTAGTAAATTTACTGAGTTGTGTAACCATCACCATAATCCGTATTTAGAACATTTCTAGCTCCCCAATAAGATCCCTCATGCCTGCTTTCACCTAATATCTTAATGATATTGTTTGGCAGATAGCTAAAAGTAAGGCTAAGACACAAAGGGAAGCAGAGGGAGTAGTGAGCCTTAGAAGGAGAAGGAACACCAGAGAGGTGCAGGTGGGAAACGTAGAAGAGATCAAAGGCTTCACATGGCTCACAGGTCTACTGAAGGCTTCAATGATGGAATGCATGCCAGATGTGGCAATCCTTCATCTCCACTCCTCAATGAAAAGTCATGAGAGTGCATGGCCCCACAAAATGCAACATGACTGACAGCAAAGTGTAGACAACCTCTTTTTCAACATGCCCAATATCTAACAATGTCTTGTGTAGAGATGAAACTTAATGTTTGTTGAACTGAACTGAAATGAGTTGGAGAGATGAAAAGTTGGAAGAGGAAAAATGTCTCCTTATGGACAATTGTCACCCAACATCCTTTCTCACTTCCCAATGCCCCTCCAGTTTCCTTTTTGATAATTACCTCTTTCCATCATGTATGATGTTAGAGGGATGATAATTCCCGGAGTGTAGGATCAGATTTTCCTTCTTCCCATCTCAACACATCCACGGACAAAAAGTGTCATTTTGACACTGTAAACCAATGATGCAAGGTCAGAAGGAATGATTAGACATCGTCCATGGCCACAGTGGTCCTGGCCCCAGCCAGACTCAACCTGTGTGGGGCAGATGCTATGCCTCCTGCATCTTGGCCTTCCAGAGGTGCCCTGTTCCCACCTATTCGCAAGCCCAACTGTCCATCCTCCTGCTGATGCTGTGTCCTCCCAGTAATTCCATTTTATTACCTAGAATTGGTTTCTGTTGCTTGCAACTGAGGAATCCTAACCCCTTCATGCCCTTTAAAGGCCATGGCATTGATGAGGTGAGCAGTAACAAGAGTCATGGTGTCACTTCCATAAGAGGCATTTCAGGGGCAAAAATGGGATGACTGAAGAAATTATTTCCTGGCAGAAAAGGAAGAGTAGTCAAAGCTGACCCTAAAGTTTTATATTTCAAATGTGTTTCTACCACACAGGGTTTTTGGTCATACGAACTTTCACCCAGGTGAACTAAGAAAACTGGTTGCACATTTCTCATAAATGGATCAACAGCATAGACTATTTGAAGACCTAACGTGTGAGGATGAGTAATTTTCACATGCTTTTCACTTCACTGAGAGAATAACCAACATGGCTTGTCGAGCAGTTGGTCTCACTGCTCAACCTCACGCACGTGCCGCCCGGGCCGGTGATTCAGTTCCCCCAAAGCACTGCTTCCTTCTGAATTGGAGAGCCAAGGTTGTGAGTCAGCCCTGCTCAAAGCCAAGACACTTTGATTCAGTGTTATTTTTTGCCTTACCACACAAGGTTCAAAATGTCCAATCTCTTTTCTTTAATGCCAATGCCCCAATAGCTAGGAGTCACAGTCCAGAGCTGCTTTATTAAAAATGTTCATTTTCAGAAATCATTGATCCTGAAATCATTGTACTCTTCCGAAATAAAAAATAAATAAATAAAAAGAAAGAAAGAAAAATCAATCAAGGAAATAGCAAAATGGTAAGCAGCACAATATGACATGTTAATGCTAAATGCCAGCTTCATGGTTCAATGCCCAATTTATTATGTTGAAAGCACTAGGCAGAAGACAGGCATCAAATGAAATGAGGACTGAATAAATGTGCTACTGCATAAAAACTATTTATGAATTTCCATGCTGTTTGTCATTGAATAAAAGCTATAATCATTTGATAGATATACATTTTGTCAGTGCTACTTTAAACTGATACTTCATCAAATTGCTACAACCCTTTCAGGTGTCAGAATCACACAGCTTCTTTGACAGAAATCATGACTGAATGCATGAAAGCTGAAAGACCAGCAAAAATTACAGAGCAACAGCCCATTACTAAAGGGCCATGGTATGAGAGACACGTAATGCATTTCACTTGGAAGGGATTTCTGAGTTCACCCCTAAGACCAATCCCTCCACCCAGAGCTGAAGCCTGCCAGTTATAACACACTCCAGATAACATACAATGGTGTCATATCACATACTAATGCTATAGTAATTCTCCTAGTATTTCAAAGACTGGGAATCTGAACCAAGAACAGGAAGAGATTAGTCAAGTTTATTCAGCTTATGCCTGCATCTTCTCATTGCCCTCTTTAGCATGGAAATATGTCATCATAGTTCAGTTTCCTGAGGTCACAAAGATAAGACAATATCTACTTTGATTTCAAACAGAATCATTTATAGATAAAAGAATGCTCCTCTCTCAAATAAAACAGCTTTTCAAATAGCCTCTCACCACAGTTAGTAATAATTTATGCTTGGTGAACAGGAAAATGTGCTGAATTTATTCATTTTACTGTGTGCCGCCTGTCAAAAGGGCAAGCTGATAAAGAAAGAAGTAGGGGTGGGCAATTTATTGGTATTTGCACATCTGATATAAAAGGTTTCTGTAATTCCTCCTGATTTCAAAAGAAGAAAATTAACTCTGAAAGTGGCAAAAGAGAAAATTCGTGTTACTGTCAAAGTCATGGTATCTGACATTTTACCACGTGGATAATTCTAGACGCTGATTTTTCTTTTGTCCTCCAAAATAAATTTTTGCTCCATTTTTGAACCCTAATCAAAAAATTATGCCCCAAGAGACAATCTCTACTTAAGAACCTAGAATCTGGCCCAGCTTCAAGGTCATAGTCCTACTGTGTCGCGTTTTCCTAAACACCTCTAACAGCTGGACGGCTGTTCATCCCCCTCCTCTGCCAATCCAGTCATTTGCTTTAACCAGGACACGTCTATTTTCAATCCTAATTATTTCTGAATTGAAACTTTATTTTCTTTAATGGTTTCAGGGTGCGTTTTAGAGTGTTTTGGGTTTTGAAACTTCACTTTGAAATGGGATATATATGGTTTTTACGTCCTTTTCTTATGCTTTCTCTCCTGAGGAGTTGTTGAAACTCCTTACATTTAAATTCCTTAGGGGTCACCTGTAGTTTAGTGCCTCATGTAGCAGATAGGGTATCAGGTACAGCTGGAAATTTGGGGCATTAACTTGAATTGAAGCTCAGATAACCAGAAGTCTTAACTCACATGCCACACTCTTCTTTCCATCATAGCAGATAATAAAGTCTTTATCATAAATTAAAAGTATAGCATGAAGATTGGGGCATTTTGAAGAGAAGAAAGTTGTCTGAAGTTCAGAATTTAGCAAGTTCATTTTACAG
Organism: Piliocolobus tephrosceles; assembly: GCF_002776525.5. Taxonomy (NCBI): domain Eukaryota; kingdom Metazoa; phylum Chordata; class Mammalia; order Primates; family Cercopithecidae; genus Piliocolobus; species Piliocolobus tephrosceles. The sequence continues at coordinate 84,425,015 of NC_045438.1, forward strand.
ACTTCATGTATGGGTTTTTTTTTTTTTTTTTTTTTAATAGCACAGCACAAAATTCTAGCCGAAAGCCATGAGATAATATAGCTTAATGAAACTAAGGTTCATTTATAAAAATTATAATTTAATCATAAAAATACTACATTTTAGATACAAAAGCTTCTTTCTGAGCTCACATCTCCCATTTATGTCTGAAAGAGCACAGGCAATGCCACCCACTGAGCATTCTTGGTGGTAACTGGTTCTAAACCTCAAATTTCAAAATAATCACACTCAGACACACCACAGCCACATCCTGGATCATCAGAAGCCAAGAAAATCCAGTGATGAAAGTTTTTCTTAATCCCACAGGCATCTATGGTGTGGGGAAGAGGACTGTGTTGCTATAGCTACTTATCCCCTGGTTTTTGGCTTCTTTAACCTTTCCTTCCCTTGGGCCATATCTCCAAATACTGCTGCAGTAGCCTGTGGAGGCTGTGGGGAGAGCAGATCCACCTTTGAGTTCAAGAGAAAGACATTCTCCAGGAAGCACTCCTCTCCTCACATTTGGCGACAGTTACAAAGCAGAACTGTCTCCTCTTTAAGTGGCAGTTGTGAAGCCCAGAGGCAGTGTGGGATGCTGAATGAAATAACAGTTTCCAAAGTACCATCTGATCAAGCCTTCCCATATTCTCCTGAGATTCCTTTCACTACTGCTCAAAGACTTGGGGGTCTGGAGTCTTGTTTTTGTGTGTTTGGTTATTTACCATTAGATGGTAACCTAGGGATGGGGCCTGGCTATATTTCCACTCCTTGTTCTTGCTCTTGCATAAGTCACGGAAATTCTCACCCTCAAAACTTCTTTTGACCATAACCTTGACTTCATTGCAAGGGATTTAGAAAAAGGCATGGCCTATCCAAGAAAAGGGCAGGTACTCAGCTTACCCACCAGCTACAACTTGTCACAAATTGACACTTAACCTGGCTCTCTATCCATCTCCATTGTTTTTTACACTCACTGAGGAAGCATCATGGTATACCAGAAAGTCTAGGCTTTGGATCAAACACATTTGGATGTCAATTCCAGCTCCTGGATCCAAACATATTTGGATTTGAATTCCTTGAGTAAATTACCCCCATCTTTAAATCTGTTTCCTCAATTAGAAAGGGCTGTTAGGAAGAGGCAATGCAAAATGAGCACTTAGCGTGCTGTGCCAGGCACATACTAAGCATGTAAAGGATGTTAGCTATTATTATTGTAATTTACTTCATAGGGATGCTGTGCGGTATTAAATGAGATGACATCTGTGGAAGGCCAGGCCCATTTGGAAGAGCTCAAAAAACACCAGTTCCTTTCCTCTTAATAACAATTAAGTTATTTCCAAATCTGCTTAGGTTTCAGGTGAAGACTTTGGATTTGAATCCATGGTGCTTGCCTGCAGCCGCCTGATAATGCACACCTCTCCCTGTGCCTGCAGCCCCATAGGGAGAGCATCCTAAACACCTTTACGACATATTTCCCCCTCCCCACCTTAAGTCCAGTTCTGTTGGGTCTTCTGCACCTCACTGTCTGGCCCTCTCTACGAATACTGAAATGTTTTCCCAATGTCTTCCCTCCTTCTGATTTCTAGGTTGGATCATAAACCTTGCCTTTAACCGCCCACTCCTCTTTCCTCCTCTACCGCTCTGTTCTCCCATCCATCCCTGAGGTGCTCATTACCCAAGCACCATTTACAACGACAAAGCAAATGCACTGCGTTTAGATTGATTTTTTCTTAGTCAAACTGGGGTACATTTGTAATACAGAAAAGGATTGGTGTGATTTATCATAAGGAATTAACGCTATTATCTCACAAATCTGATCGATGTGAGCAGCCAAAATAAATATGTTAAGTAATTTCTTCCCTCACTAACTAGTTCTTTTGCCTGAATCTTCCAGTTAATAGTTTTGTCTGGTAAATTCTCAAATGGCATATATTATATTCATCCCAGAACTTGCGTTCTGTTTTGGATATGATTTTGAAAGAAGGCATCTTAGAGAGTAAATTATTGAGGAAAGGACATAAATAGATAAATACCAGATATAAACAGATAAACATGAATAAAAATCCGTATTTCAGAAACATTATAAAAAACAGCAATAATAATAATAATATAATGACTGTAATTTTTCAAACATCCTCAGACGACAAAGGTAATGCAGAGGGAAAATAGGCGTATTTGTTTTCCTCTTGCCTTACGGCTGAAAGAGCAAAGCATGCATGATTTTTATGACCTGGCTAGTGATGTGTCCCTTCGGGGAGCTATTAACTCTATCCTTGTAGATGGTGCCTGATCCCTTTCAAAATTAGAAACTGCTTAAAACCAGAAAAAAAAAAAAAGCATTTCATTCCTAAATAGGCCATTAGTGATATTGGATAGTTTGTTATGCTGTAATGCAATACTGAAATTCCTAGAGGCAATGGATTTTCAGTAGTGAATTAAAAAGACCAAACCAAACCGAGTATTTGAGGAATGAGTGAAAAGAATCTTGGGTAGCTAACTATTTTATAGGTTGTGTGTCAGCAAGTGACCTTTTGAAAATAAAATTATTAACTCTCCCCAGAGAACTAAATGTAAATTGAGCCCAGCTGGATTGTGTGGTAGGTATGAAAACATATCTATTTTGATGCAGGGGAGAAGAGGGTGGGCATATATGCAATGAAATGTCAGAATAATGACCACCACCCTCAACAGAAAGTAAGTGGACTAAAAATAGCAACATACAGTTTTGGTTCTTAATTATCAGCAAAGATGCAAAGGGTAATGACAGCAGATGTGTACAGCAGGGTTTTAACCTGAATATGTGCCTGGACATGCTGTGCTGCCTCACTGCACAGCTAATACAACCTTTGACAACCTTTTCCCAGGAATGCAGAAGTCCAAGAATAATGCACATAAACTAAATAGCATCATTTCATAGCGTAAGTTAAAGGGAAGCTAATTTACTGGCTGCATGTTACAACAAATAAAATGAATTTCATTGCCTCCATGCCTGTACCTATCTTCAGGCTTAATGTAAATACCCCTTTGAAGGACTATAGCTATCAGATGTGACATTAGAGTGATTCACCAACAGCTCTAATTATGTAAGTACCAAACTATATTGTGCTTACAGGCTTGCAAATACTAACTAATTTCTCATCATTTGTATCCAAAAACCCTGGTAAATTCCCTTTTCCTGAATACAGTATCTACATTTTAAATGTGTAGGAAAAGTCCCTATTCTACGAAGTGTATCTTTCAATAGATACTTAATTTCCTTTCTGAAGTTACTGTAATTATTTCAGGAACTGAGCCTTTTTGTCCTAGAATTTGTGTTCTCATCAGGACAGACAAGCTCTCCAAGGACATGCTGATATTTCTCCTGGCTAACCTCTGGGGACATTATCAATGCATGGTACAGTAAGTTAATATTTTACCAAATGTTAAAAAAAAAAAATAGAAGAATACAATTTGAGGAGGGGGGATTGTTAAGAATCATATTCAGGTTAAAATATTACATTCATAGGAATTTTAAAATGTTTTAATCAATAGAGATGATTTCAACACAATATATAAATCAAAGCCCTCCTATTTATTCCCCGGCCTGATTGATAGGGTTTTTCCATCAAAATTGCCCATTCCATCCCAAATATGGATAATATATAATTTAAAGTTGAAATCAGGTCCCTTGAGTTTCCTGAGATTGGATAAATGTCTCCAAACATCAACAAACAGGCCTTAAAGTAAGGCAGTAATCTATAAACCATCCTCATGACTTGTCAATAGGAGGAGGAACACAGGATGAGACTGTAAACTCAGCAACCTTTTCCTGACCTTAACCCTCCCCCAACCTCTGAAAAGTAATGAGGACTGTTCCTTGGGCCTTTGTTTGAGGAAGCTGAGAATAAGAATTGGGAGCTCCTGTGATTCCACAGAGACTTAAAGTATCCACAACCCCTTCAGTTCAAAATTGCTTTATACTTGGTAACCTGAGGTTCAAGTAGGTAAGTTTTGCTACATTCAAGAATGCAGAAATAATTCACCCTATCACTGCACTAAGCAAGACAACCAACCAGGGCTGGTGTGGTTTAGGGTGACAGGGAACCGAGGATGTATTTCAAGGGGGCAGGTGGACTGGGGAACAGGAACTGTGTGAATAATTTTCGGAGACTCTGAGATTTTAGCTGCCACCAAAAGGAGAAAAAAGCACCAGATGTAGAGTTAGTAAACCAAGCTTCTAGTCAGCTCTGCCATTAATTTATTTTGTGATCTTGGACAAGTTTCTTAATTTCTCTGGGCCTCAGTTTTCCCATCTAAAGACTGGCTGAAACAATGTCTAAGTTACTGTCATCCCTCAAAAGTCTGTAGTTTTGCGACTGTTACTTATTCCTCAGAGATATAAGAAAACTGATGTTAACTATAATCATACAAGTGGAAGAAGAAAGAAAACAAATTCAGTTTTCTCAGCCTTGCTTATAACACTGCAGCACAGCACTTGAACCGTCAGTGAGAGGCGATGGAACGAATCAAGAGCCTTAGACTAATTACATATGGAAGACCTCTATGTGTCACCATGGAGACCAAAGGGAAGGTGGCCCTGGTAAAGGTCAAAGACTTGAAAAGTAGACATGGCATTATGAGAGATTCCTATTCCTCAACCAGATTCATCCCCAGGACCGTGAGACCCTAATTATTTTCTAAAACAGTGTCTCCAAGTAGGGTGCGTGCTTCAGAATCACCTGGTCAGTTACTCATACAGATTCCTCGAACTCACCCAGGCCCAAACAGTATCAGAATTTCTGGGAAAAGGACTAGGAAATTTGCATTTCTAAGAAATTCCCCTAGTGTTTGTACGATAGCACTTGAGAACTACTGGTCTAACAAATGGAGAGGAAGAAGTTGGAAGAAAAATAATGAAATGCTCAGCATGTGGGCTCACAGAATGCCTCTGGAAGTCAAGGAGTCACTGATAACAGTGGTTGCCTTCAAGGGAGTCTGAGGTACATAGAAGAAAAACTTGCTTTCACATTTCACTATAAATGTGTTAATGCTGTTAACATTTTTACAATGAGCAAGAATTACATAAATATTTCTAGTCCTAAAAAAGATTTTAAGTGAAAATTAAATGTGGGTACAACTTCTCAGATTTGAAAAAAAAAAAAAATGGGCACTCTTTTTAAAGTTAAAGGATAAAGTGACAATAGTTTAAAATTTTCTCCTTTTATTTTTAAATCAAATAACCTGACTTGGAAAGGGTAAGCAAAATGCAGCCGTAGTTTTGTATTTTATCAAATGAAAGTTGGCAAGGAAGAGTGTCAGGAAGGATACTTAACAAAGATTATCTTCCCTCAATTCAGCTAATTTCTGGTTTATATCCTAGAATTAGTGCCTGTCACTCACTGTACTATTTGTTTGTTTCCTGGATGATTAGCAGTTCTTGCTATGCAGAGACCATAATGTATGTCCCTTCCTGTTTCTCAAAGTCCCTTTCATGGTATACAGTACATGGTACTTGCTCAGTAAAATTCTTATGAAATATTTTCTTTTCTATAACATCAAATTAAACATGTTTTTAACTCCAAGGTAAGCTATAAGCTGTGATTTCCAACAATTGTAAAAGAGGATGATGCCTGAAGAGACCAAGGAGAGAGAGATCAGGATCAGAGGCCCAAATGAAACCACCTTTGCAAAAATTATAACTGAGACAATTATGATGGTGAAAGAGATCTGACCTAACCGACTCCATCTTGCTTTTAACCTCCAAACTGTTCTTGTTTATTCCTAGCCTCCCTAGTAGCTGGGATCACAGGCACGCACCACCACGCCTGGTTAATTTTTGTATTTTTAGTAGAGACAGGGTTTCACCCTATTGGCCAGGCTGATCTTGAATTCCTGACCTCGTGATCCACCCACCTCAGCCTCCCAAAGTGCTAGGATTATAGACGTGAGCCACCGCACCCGGCCATAACTTTGGAACAAAGATAACAGCCCTTTCTGAAATAAATCCCCTTCTAGCCAGGGAACTAGACTGCCTTTGCAGGACTAACAAATTAGCCACAAGATTAGAAATTATACTTTAGGAGTCAAGCAGCTGAAAGCTGCAAGATTATGAACCTCCCCAAATTCCTCCTGGGGATAACATCACTATTGTAAAACCTAGGATCAGTGCTTGAGATATTTTGCAGACTCTGAACTTGATGGATCAGCTGCCACCACCCAGATCAATAAACTGGCTCATCTGGTCTTGTGGCCCCCAGCCAGCAACTGACTCAGCACTAGAGGACGGAGCTTCGACTCCCTATGATTTCACTTCCCACCCGACCAGTCAGCACTCCCCGCTTTCTGATCCCCTTCCCACCAAATCATCCTTAAAAACCTCAACCCCCAAGTTTTAGGGGAGACTGATTTGAATAATAATAAAACTCCAGCCTCCCGTACAGCCAGCTCTGTGTGAATTAAACTCTTTCTCTATTGCAATTTACCTGTCTAAAGAAATCAGCTCTGTCTGGGCAGTGGGCAAGGAAAACCTGTTGGGTGGTTACACCAGGACCATTTTCATGTATGCTCAGGGGTAAGGCAGTTTGCTTAAGAGAACCCCAGGACCAAGAGGCCTATGGCTGAGAGCTATCAGTGGAGGAGACACAGAGGCCTTCTGCTAAGGCAATTGTTTTATATGAAGCACCACGAGCTTACCTGGAATTCACTGGAAAGTGTCCCACCTCACCATCTGAGACAAAGAGAACCAAAGACACAGCACGTGCTATGCCTGCTGTGGGAAGGGGTGGGATGAGCTATGCCTGGTGTGAGAGAGAGAACTGCACCATCAGGTCCACAACCAGGGCTCCCCATACTCTGCTGTTAAGTACCTATGGAGAGGTCAGCTTGCCCTGCTCCTGCCTAAGACAGGCAGAGACAGCTGGGAGTGATACGGGAGGAGAGGGCAGTTACCCAGCAAAAGCCCCACCCTCAAGCATGGAAACCCACAGCCTTAAATGGGAACAGGCCTTCCTATTTTTGTGCCCAAATGTTGCCTTTTGGCCCACCATGCCCCCTCTATCTTGTACTCATATAAACCCCAACCTCATGCTCTACAAGCAGGAGAACAGAGTAACAGCGCAGTATGGCAGAGAAGGAGAGAAGAGAAGGAGCGTCTGAACATTAAGAGGAGTTTGGCTGGGGACAGTCGGAGAAGAGATAGGCCATGGGGTGGCCAAACTCCAGGGGAAGATCATCTTCCCACTCCATCCCCTTTCCAGCTTCACATCCATCCCACTGAGGGCCACCTCCATCCAGCAATAAAATCCCCTGCATTTACCATCCTTCAATTTGTCAGTGTGACCTGATTCTTCCTGGACACCAGACGAGAACCCAGGTAATGAGCAGGCACTGAACTGGTTAACACTTAAGCCATCTGTGGATGGCAGAGCTAAAAGAGTACTGTAACATGCCCACTGGGGCTTTGGGAGTCACAGGCACCCACCCCTAGACACTACCATGGGGCCGGAGCCCAAAAGCACTCGCCCTGGCTCCTGCACCTGCCTGTCTTCGTGCTCCCCCTCCCATAAAGGGTTGAGCACATGGCAGCTGAACAGATAAGCCACATCCTGTTAGGGAAGTTAGGTAACTCTCCCATTTCAGGAGCATGCTATGGGTGCCTACCAATTATCTAATGGGAAGCAAAGGTTGCTTCAGTTAGTTCAACAGCACTGAGATGAGTCATGTGCAGTGAGCAGCAGGAAACCATTTGATGCAAGATGGGCATCTAGGCATGACAAATGATGAAAGAAAAGTGGCAAAGCAAACTTGGTGGCTAACCAAACCCAAAATTCAGAATCCCTCTTTTATGGTACAGAGTTGTGAGTTGTCTCTGGCAACTGGGAAGCAGCTGCCCAATCAAGGACTACTTTCCTAACCCTCCTGCATCTAGAGACAATATAATATGAACAGAAACGATGTGTGTTATTTCCAGTCAAAGGCTTTTAAGCAATTCTTGTACCATCACTCCCTCTTTCCCATCCACCCGTTGGATGCAGAAGATGCCAACCCCTAGCTGTTGACAGAGCCACAGGATGGGGGAAGCCTGAGCCAGAATCATTTCATAAAAGAGACATCCAACAAGGAACCTCTGCTTTGGACTGCTACCTTAGCAATAAATAAACTTCTGTTGCATTTGAGATGGTATACATTGTGGGATATATTAATATTTGTAACAACAGCTACCATTACTCTAACTCATGTATTTGGCTAGGCCAAAGGTAAGTGCTGTATTTCCTGGAACTCAGGTACTGTGTCTAAATAAGGCCCAGTCCAAGATCTAATTGGTAGGAGGCTAGAGCCACCCTACTCTGACTAGGTGTTTGCAATGGACAGAAGACTGTTGTATAAATTTGCTTGGCTTGAATGAAAAGTATTCCTTCTTGGATGTTCATCTCTCCAGGACACACTAAAGACAATGCCCAGAGGAGATATATGTTCTCTCCATTTCTTTCTCCATCATATGCCTCTTAGAGAGGGCCCTGCTTCCAAAGCCTGGAACACTACCTGATAGAAAATGGTTTAAGACCTGATGAGTTTCCTTTTGCAAAAAGCATCTCTACAAAAGAATAAGTCCAGAGAATCCAGCCACAACCCAGAGCAGAGCCTACAGATTCCCCTGAGAATGCTGAGTGACTTGTTTTCATGCAATAAAAACAACTCTTGAGGATCTTAATAGAAAATTACAATTTATCAACTACATACACACGTCCATGTGCACACACACATGAAAATATTTGCCCTTTGAATCCCAGACATCTGTAAGAGACGCAGTGGCTCATGTCTGTAATCCCAGCACTTTGGGAGGCCCAGTTAGGCGAATCACCTGAGGTCAGGAGTTCACGACCAGCCTGGCCAACATGGTGAAACCCTGTCTCTTCTAATAATACAAAAATTAGCCCTGCATGGTGACAGGCACCTGTAATCCCAGCTACTCAGGAGGCTGAGGCAGGAGAATCGCTTGAACCTGGGAGGTGGAGGTTGCAGTGAGCCGAGATCACGCCACTGCACTCCAGCCTGGCAACAGAGCCAGACTCCATTCCCCCTCCCCCCACCGAAAAGAAGAGACAAAGTCTCACATTTGGGGCATTCAGGTGGTTCAAAAATAAATAAGACATGGTCTCCAATCATCAGGAATGCACAGAATATAACTCTTAGTGTTACAAAAGAGAAGGATGCAGAATGTGCTATAGGAGCAAGAGAGAGGGAAGGGGTAATTCCACATGGGGCACCCAGGAAGTTTTCTGGCGGAGGTGGGGGGTATAGAATGAATGCCATGTGTGTAGAAGGAGTACCCAGAACAGCAGGCAGAGGTAATAGCTCCAGCACAGGCCCTGGGACAGAAGACAGAAAACTTACACTGGATCCTCTTGCTTGCAAAAGCATTTAGTGCCATAATCTCAAGGCAAGGGAGTAGTACACTCTTAGTAACAAAGTTTCTTAACTTTTTCCTTCCAAAAAGATAAAAATGCAGTTTTTAAGCAGTAAACCTGCCACTGAGCACTATCTGGAACAATGGGTAGATGAAGGGAAGAGCACATTCTGAGGAAATAGAGAATCAGGATATAGGTGAGCCCAACCCACAATTTCCCAAGATTATATGATGCTCAAGTTTCCAACGAAAGCTAAGAAGATACTGAGTGAGGAGACAGAAATGAAGGTTGGGCTGAGTGTGGTGACTCATGCCTGTAATCCCAGCACTATGGGAGGCTGATGCAGGAGGACTGCTTGAGGCCAGGAATTTAAGACCAGCGTGGGCAACACAGCAAGATCCTGTCTCTAAAAAAAAATGTAAACATTTAACAATGAAGGCTGGAAAATTCAAATGGCTTTTGAGTAAATGACTGGGTGGGGCCATATCTCGGAGGTGCCAGACACCCAGTAGGCATTCAATAAATGTTTGTTGAATGAATGGCCCCTGGATACACATATACTTTGCCATGATAACCTGTGTCAGAACTACTCTTCAAAATTCATCGGTTGCCCTAATGCAGTGACTCATCCTCTATCCTTCCCACCCACATGCAATCAGAGCCAAGAAACTTCCTAGGGCTAAGCTAGAAAATATGTATAGATATAAAAAAATTAATATTTAAAAGACTATGCAAGCCTGGCGTCTCATGCATACCAAGCAATGCTCTCCATTCAAGCTCCAGCTCTGTCTTGCTTTCTCAGTCCCAGAAAGGAGTGGGAAGGCACAGCGATCTAGATAGCTATACACCTTTTCATAAGGACAATTTTAAAGTGCCTAACATAGTGAGAACTATAAAATCGGTCTCCAAGTGTACATCTTTAAAGGTCTATATGCATAAATTAGTTTTGCATAGCACTGCAGAGCTCTAATTATTTTTTAATTTATACAAATACATGCAATTAAAGTGCAATTACAATGCAATTAAAATGCCAGTATAATTTAAATGCAGAAAGAAGAAAATTTATAAATCTACTAATGAATCCCCTTGATTTCTTTTTTGAGCTCAATTAATGCCACTTATGATTTACAAATTGTGAAAAATCTTATTTCAGTTAGTAAGGCCACCCCATCAATCCATGTACCTTAGGATGTGAAGTCTCATCTAGACCCACAGGATGTATCTTTATCATGAATATTGGACCAGAATTGGCCAAAACTGAGTTGCCTGACAAAGAGGTAGCCAAAAGAAGGAGGGTAATTTAGAGTCCGTGCCTTACAGAGAAGTAAAGAATGTATGCAAAATTCAGGTCTTGCATGCAAAATTCAGGCCTTCTTAAATGTTGGCAGAATATATTTACATATTTGCCTAACAGGAGTTACAGCCCTCTTTACCCTAATTTCTCTGTAGAGGAAGATACTCAGTAAATAGAGACTGATCTGAGGTGCTAGTAGTATATCACAGACTTTTGAAAACTGAAGATGATTTCTGCTACAGGGCCCCTCCTTGTTTTTTCAGCTTTTTATAAATAAAAGCTTTCATTGGGAAGTGGCAGGGGAAGAAAAGCAGCACGCAATCCAGTAATACGCTAGAAACTCAAACCTAAAAGGCTGGCTCACATTAAATTATGTTTCGTACAACAAAAGTTTGTTTTCCACACAAACTTTTAAATGTCAAGTGTCATGCCAGGCATTTAGGAGGTAAGAAACCTGTTTATAATTACCTGAGCCTAGAGGCTAATTTGGTTTTACATATAAACCACAAAGAATATGTTATGTTTTTGGCGCAATTCTAATACCCAGGAATATTTTTTAATTTTCCAGGAATGCAACTACTTTCTAAAATAAGGGAAAATTGCATTTTATTTTGTTCAGAACATTACATTATTTCATAAATATTCAATGTATATTTATGCTTTGATTTTTCAAAATAGAGCAAAAATTTTTTTTCCTCAGCATGTGTCTTCTGATAGAAGTCATACAATGTATTTCTTACATAAATATCAAAATATGTCTACAATTTCCAGTTTCCGCTTCTTGAAACTAGAGTGGGGCCAGAAAGACAATCTCGAATTAATATGAACCCTAAATGCCAAGTTTGTCCTCTGGGTTTTTAGAAAGGTCTCTTTGTGCACATTGATGAGAGTTTCTTTAGGATACAAATGGCTGTTCATTGCACGGTTCCAAGGTTTGTGCAATGCAGTGACCCAAGTAAGTATGTACAAGTGGAATTGCTGGATCATAGGGTCTGCACAAGTCCAAATAGTTCTTCAATGTAGGCATGCTTTTTATGGTCCCACCAGCAATGTTCCCACAACCTCACTAACACTTGGAGTTATTCAACTTTTTAATTTTGATAATCTTTGTAGTGACAGAATGGTATCTTGTTGTTGTTTTAACTTAAATTGATCAGATAATTAGGAAGGTTGTACATTTCTTAGGTGTTTATTGGTCAGTCAGGTTTCACTTGCTGTGAATTATGTGTTTATATTTTTTCTCCATGTTTCTCATAGTTATTTTCTTTTACTTATTGAGTTAAATGAGGTCTTAATCTTTATGTGTATTGCAAATACATTCTCCTAGACAGTATGTTGACTTCTCTCTCTCTTTTTTTTTTTAGACATTTTGATGTAACTAATTTTAACTATCTTTTCTTTTTTGGCTTGTATTTTTTGTGTCTTATTCAAGAAACTCTTTTCTATGAATCTCCCTTTCTACATGTTTTTCTTAATATGTTTAATATTTGCTTTTCTCATTTCGGTCTTTAATCTATGTGTGTGTGTGCATTCATGTGTGCACATAAATGTGTGTGCATGTATGTGGCATATAAAATTTTTTTTCAAGTAGACATTCAATTGTCTCAGCACCATTGTTTCAAAAATTAATATTTTCTTATTTATTTGTAATGCTGCTGGTGTCAACTATCAAACCCCCATATATACTTGATTCTGTTTCTAGGTCGAATGGTCTAATTTGTCTATCAGTACATCATTACCACTCCTTCCCTTACTAGAGCTTTATAATAAATATTGCTAGCAGTAAGATCATTCCCCCTACTTCTTCTTCTTCTTCAAAATTACCTTAACTGTCTTTGTCCATTTGCCCTCTGTGTAAGTTTCTGAGTCAGATTATCAAGTTCCCTGAAAAATCCTGCTTAAATTTTGACTTTATTTATATTGAATACAAATATTAGAGAATAATTTATACCAAATCTATTCATCCAGAAACATATGGTTCTCCATGCATTTGTATCCCTTTTCTTTTAATGAAATTTATTATTTTCTTTCTAAAAGTTTTACACACAACTTTTGTTGGATTTATTCTTAGGTAACTTAGAAAGTTTCTTGCTATTATAAATAATATATTTTTAAAATTATATTTTCTAATTATTCCCTGCTGGGATAAAGGGACGACTTTGAATGTTTTGATACTGTTGATAAAGCAAGCAGTATTGCTTGCCTTATTGATAAATTCTAATGGTTTATCAAGTCTTGTATTTTCGGTTTAGACAGTCATAATTTGCTAATGATGACATATGCCAATCAATCTTTTCTCTTATTGCACTAAGACTTCTAATACAATGCTTAATATGAGCAAGAATAGAAAGTATTTTTGTCTTGTTCTTACCTGGAATTCTTCTCTGATAGGTATAATGTTCACTATATATTTTTGTCAAATACTTTTATCAGATTAAAGAAGTTTTATTCTATTCAAAAAATTGCTAAGAGATTTTACCAATTCAATTGAATTTGATTCAATTTGATTTGTTGTATATACCCAACATCATAAAAAGAGGGGTAAGCTCCCCAACTATTTTTTGAGATTAATAAAATTTTGATAGCAAAATTAGAGGGGTATGTGAATTAAAAATATAGGTTATTCTCACTTTTGTTTTTGTTTTTGTTTTTGAGGCGGAGTCTTGCTCTGTCGCCCGGACTGGAGTGCAGTGGCCAGATCTCAGCTCACTGCAAGCTCCGCCTCCCGGGTTTACGCCATTCTCCTGCCTCAGCCTCCCGAGTAGCTGGGACGACAGGCGCCCGCCACCTCGCCTGGCTAGTTTTTGTATTTTTAGTAGAGACGGGGTTTCACCGTGTTAGCCAGGATGGTCTCGATCTCCTGACCTCGTGATCCGCCCGTCTCGGCCTCCCAAAGTGCTGGGATTACAGGCTTGAGCCACCGCGCCCGGCCTATTCTCACTTTTGAATAGAGATGAGTATAAAATATATAACAATGATCAAATATGATTATCTCATGATATAGAAATATTTAATATATAAAAATTACTACAACATTAAGGGAGAACCACCATTTAGTGCCTTGATATTTGCAAAAAACTTCCTTTTTTTCCCTTTCCTAATTTCTGTCAAATCAGTTACTTGTGTTATTATTTGTATTGGTTTGAAAACTATACCATCTGTTGCTATTTTGAATGATTATATTTAAATTCCTTAACGTATATTGGACTTAACAAATTATAAAATTAATCAATTTTCTTAACTTCTCCCAAACATAGCAAGCAACTTGGAATTTTTTTATTTTTAATTTTTTTTATTTATTTATTTATTTATTTATTTATTTATTTATTTATTTATTTATTTTGAGACGGAATCTAGCTGTTGCCCAGCCTGGAGTGCAGTGGTGTGATCTCGGCTCACTGCAGCCTCTACCTCCCAGATTCAAGAGATTCCCCTGCCTCAGCCTCCTGAATAGTTGGGACTACAGGCATGCACAACCATGGCCAGCTAATTTTTGGTAGAGATGGGGTTTCACCATGTTGGCTGGGCTGGTCCCAGACTCCTAACCTCAAGTGATCCTCCCACCTCAGCCTCCCAAAGTGCTGGATTTTAAGTGTGAGCCACTGTGCTCAGCTTAATTTTTTTTTTTTTTTTTTTTTTTTTGACAGGATCTCACTCTCTCACCCAGGGGCTGGAGTACAGTGGCACAGTCATGGCTCACCACAGCCTCGACCTCCCAAGCTCAGGTGATCCTCCCACTTCAGCTTCCTGAGTAGCTGGGACTACAGGTGCATGCCACCATGCCTGGCTAATTTTTGTATTTTTTGTAGGGATGGAGTTTTGCCAGGTTGCCCAGGCTGATCTCGAACTCCTAGGCTCAAGTGATTTGCCTGTGTCAGCCTCCCAAAGTGCTAGGATTACAGGCATGGGCCACTGCACCTGGCCTAACTTGAAACAGTTTAACTCTCATATCTTCTTCAGTCTTATATGTTTTTGTCCAGTATTTAAATTCTATCTTGCTATTTAAACTCCCTCCACAATTTATCTTCAACACCGTTATTGTTTTATACTAAGCTTGTTTACACTTATTCATATTTTAGTAATTTATTGGGTCACCAATTTTTTTTTATTTCCTGCTTCTTCCTTTGAGTTGAGTTTCCCTCTTGCTGAAGTATAATTCTCTGTAAGTTCCTGTGGGGAAGCTCTGTGAATGCTAGACTAACCCCATCTTGTTTTTCTAAAAATGTCTGTGTCCTCACCCTTGAATGATAATTTAGCCTTGTAATTCTAGATCACAAATATCTTCTTTCATTATTTCGTATATCATTCTACTGGCTTCAGGCTTCAGGTGTTTATATTGAAAAGTCTGCCATTCATTTGATGGTCTATTCCTTTTGTAAGCTGACTTTTCTCTTTAGTTGCTTATAAAATCTCCTGTTTTCTTTTTGTTTAGTTTCATTATAACGTGTCTGCTTGTGGATTTATTTCTATATTATTTATTCTGTCTTGTATTCATTGTGCTTCCAACTCATATTCTTCATATAAGAAATAGGATAAATTGATATAAATTTTGGAAGATCTTCAGCCATTGTATCTTTAAGGATTGCCTCTTCATTACTCTCCCTCTTTTCTCTTTCTGGAACTCTTACTACACCTATCTTAGACCTTCTGATTTTATCTTCAATATTTCTAAATTTCTCAGATACATATATATATATATATATATATATATATTTTTATATATATTTA